>NC_064925.1:157000115-157357615 GCF_023897955.1 Schistocerca gregaria
TGCTTCCAAGTTACTGACAAGGATAATATGCAAAAGAATGGAAAAAAAGTGGCGACTTGTTAGATGAGAATGGGTTATCCCTTAGGAAAGAGTAAGTCACCAGAGAGGCAATTTCAGCTATACTGTTGATGAAAAAGACTGTTGGAAAAAGACTGTTGGAAGAAGACTACGGAAAAGTCTAGACACGTTCACGGAGAAAGCGTTCGACCATGTCAGAGTGCAAGATGTTCGAAATTCTAAGCAAAATAGTGGTAAGCTATAGAGGAAAACCGGTAGTATACAATACATACAAGAACCAAGAGATAACAATAAGAGTGGATGATCAAGAACGATGTGTTCGGATTAAAAATGGCGTATGGTAGGGATGTGGTCTTTCACCCCTACTGTTCAATCTATACAACGAAGAAGCATCGACGGAAATAAAGTTTCAAGAGAGGAATTAAAATTCAAAGTGAAAGGATATCAGTAATAATATACGCTGATGACATTACTATCTTCAGTGAAATTGAAGAAGAGGAGGAGATCAGTGTTTAACATCACGTCGACAACCGAGGTCATTAGAGACGAGGCACTAGCTCGGGTGAAGGAAGGATGGGGAAGGAAGCCTGCCGTGCCCTTTCAAAGGAACCATTCCCTTATTTGCCTGAAATGATTTAGGAAAATCACGGAAAACCTAAATCAGGATGGCCGGATACGGGTTTGAACCGTCGTCCTTCCAAGTATGAGTCCAGTGAGCTAACGACTGCGCCACCTCGCTCGGTAAAATTTAGAAGAATCACAGGATTTGCTGAATAGAATGAATAGTCTAATAAGAATATAATAATGGATTGAGAGTAAATCGAAGAAAGACGAAAATACCGAGAAGTAGCAGACATGAGAAATGCGGGAAACTAACATCAAAATTGATGATTACGAAGTGACGGAGTTCTGCTACCGAGGCAGCAAAATAACACGTGATGGACGGAGCAAGGAGGATATAAAAAGCAGACGAGCACAGGCAAAAAGGGCATTCCTGGCTAAGGGAATTTACTAGTATCAGACATACGCTTAAATATGAGGAACAAATTTCTGAGAACGTACGTTAGGAGCACAGTGCTGTAGAGTAGTGAGACGTGGATTGTTATTATTGACTGCTCAGATATTTTATATCTTCACTGATATGTGACGTAGTGATTGAAGATTTTATTGTGTAACGTATTGAGGTTTTTTGCTTTACACCTAGATATTTTAGTGTAGGTCTACCTTATGCCTGGCGAAAGATTTTTGTTGCTTGTGAAGACTATTAAAGATCGGTGATGGCATGAGGCATGGATTATTTTGTACACGTTTGAAAAAAAAGCTAGGTAGATATGCTATACTGCACTGTGTAAAGTGCTGATCGGGTCATCTAGTATTCTCTGATGAGATAGAGCATCGGATATGCGTTACATCTCGTCGGTCAAGAATGCGGTAATAACTGTTAACATGTTTTTGGATGACCATAGTCTAAGTGTTCGACTTACAATAGCTGATTACAGAGCTAGTAGTTCGGTGGTTTGTGTTGACAGCGCAGTGTCAGGATCGTTTGCAAGTAGAATGTCAGCTCCAAGAGTCCATAAACCAACTCTTCAATGTTTAACTAAGCACTTTAGTTGACGTGACACGAGGATGGCTCGTAAGTCATATTTTAGTACATCACGGTGTCGACAGGGTCACGTTTGCGCTGTTTAGATATATCACGACAACTACCTCTTCACGCTTGTGCAACTGTGGTATAACGTCACCATTGCACGTTGTTTATGACTTTTTTTTTTTGGTCATCGGTCTACTGACTTGTTTGATGCGGCCCGCCACGAATTCCTTTCCTGTGCTAACCTCTTCGTCTCAGAGTAGCACTTGCAACCTACGTCCTCAATTATTTGCTTGACCTATTCCAATCTCTGTCTTCCTCTTCCTCTACAGTTTTTGCCCTCTACAGTTCCCTCTAGTACCATGGAAGTCATTCCCTCATGTCTTAGCAGATTTCCTATCATCCTGTCCCTTCTCCTTATCAGTCTTTTCCACATATTCCTTTCCTCTCCGATTCTGTGTAGAACCTTCTTATTCCTTACCTTATCAGTCCACGTAATTTTCAACATTCGTCTATAGCACCACATCTCAAATGCTTCGATTCTCTTGTGTTCCAGTATTCCCATAGTCCATGTTACACTACCATACAATGCTGTACTCCAGACGCACATCCTCAGAAATTTCTTCCTCAAATTAAGGCCGGTATTTGTTATTAGTAGACTTCTCTTGGCCAGAAACGCCTTTTTTGCCAAAGCGAGTCTGCTTTTGATGTCCTCCTTGCTCCGTCCGTTATTGGTTATTTTAGTGCCTAGGTAGCAGAATTCCTTAACTTCATTGACTTCGTGACCATCAATCCTGATGTTAAGTTTCTCTCTCAAACCATACTGTGTACTCATTAGACTGTTCATTCCGTTCAGCAGTTCATTTAATTCTTCTTCACTTTCACTCAGGATTGCAATGTCATCAACGAATCGTATCATTCATATCCTTTCACCTTGTATTTTAATTCCACTCCAGAACCCTTCTTTTATTTCCATCATTGCTTCCTCGATGTACAGATTGAAGAGTAGGGGCGAAAGGCTACAGCCTTGTCTTACACCCTTCTTAATACGAGAACTTCGTTCTTGATCGTCCACTCTTATTATTCCCTCTTGGTTGTTGTACATATTGTATATGACCCGTCTCTCCCTATAGCTTACCCCTACTTTTTTCTGAATCTTGAACAGCTTGCTCCATTTTATATTGTCGAACGCTTATTCCAGGTTGACAAATCCTATGAACGTGTCTTGATTTTTCTTTAGCCTTGCTTCCATTATTAGCCGTAACGTCAGAATTGCCTCTCTCGTGCCTTTACTTTTCCTAAAGCCAAACTGATCGTCACCTAGCGCATTCTCAATTTTCTTTTCCATTCTTCTGTATATGCAACAAGTCCACTAAAGAGGCAGCTTACACTACACTCGTTCGTCCTCTGTTAGAATATTGCTGCGCGGTGTGGGATCCTTACCAGGTGGGATTGACGGAGGACATCGAAAGGGTGCAAAAAAGGGCAGTTCGTTTTGTATTATCGCGTTATAGGGGAGAGAGTGTGGCAGATATGATACACGAGTTGGGATGGAAGTCATTACAGCATAGACGTTTTTCGTCGCGGCGAGACCTTTTTACGAAATTTCAGTCACCAACTTTCTCTTCCGAATGCGAAAATATTTTGTTGAGCCCACCCTACATAGGCAGGAATGATCATCAAAATAAATTAAGAGAAATCAGAGCTCGAACAGAAAGGTTTAGGTGTTCGTTTTTCCCGCTCGCTGTTCGGGAGTGGAATAGTAGAGAGATAGTATGATTGTGGTTCGATGAACTGTCTGCCAAGCACTTAAATGTGAATTGCAGAGTAGTCATGTAGATGTAAGCATCTTCGATGCATGAGCTGTTACGCTGATTGTGCCATAATTCTAGCACTTGACAGCTCTTGCCGTCTTCGGAATTGTGTGGATGACGCTTTTCCGAAAGTCAGACAGTATGTCGACAGACTCATATATTCTACACACCAACGTGAATAGTCGTTTTGTTACCACTTCCCCTAATGATTTTAGAAATTCTGATGGAATGTTATCTATTTCTTCTGCCTTATTTGACCGTAAGTCCTCCAAAGCTCTTTTAAATTCCGATTCTAATACTGGATCCCCTATCTCTTCTAAATCGGCTCCTGTTTCTTCTTCAATCACATCAGACATATCTTCACCCTCATAGAGGCTTTCAATGTATTCTATCCACCTATCTGCTCTCTCCTCATCATTTAACAGTGGAATTCCCGTTGCAGTCTTAATGTTACCACCGTTGCTTTTAATATCACCAAAGGTTGTTTTGACTTTCCTGTATGCTGAGTCTGTCTTTCCGACAATCATATCTTTTTCGATGTCTTCACATTTTTCCTGCAGCCATTTCGTCTTAGCTTCCCTGCACTTCCTATTTATTTCATTCCTCAGCGACTTGTATTTCTGTATTCCTGATTTTCCCGGAACATGTTCGTACTTCCTCCTTTCATCAATCAATAGCGTTAGAGAACTTCAAACGTATCTCGTCATTCCTTAGAACTTCCGTATCCCACTTCTTAGCGTATTGATTCTTCCTGACCAATGTCTTGAACTTCAGCCTACTCTTCATCACTACTATATTGTAATCTGAGTCTATATCTGCTCCTGGGTACGCCTTACAATCCAGTATCTGATTTCGGAATCTCTGTCTGACCATGATGTAATTTAATTGAAATCTTCCCGTATCTCCCGGCCTTTTCCAAGTATACCTCCTTCTCTTGTGATTCTTGAACAGGGTATTCGCCATTACTAGCTGAAACTTGTTACAGAACTCAATTAGTCTTTTTCCTCTTTCATTCTTTGTCCCAAGCCCATATTTTCCTGTAACCTCTTCTTCTACTCCTGCCCCTACAACTGCATTCCAGTCGCCCATGACTATTAGATTTTCGTCCCCCTTTACATACTGCATTACCCTTTCAATATCCTCATACGCTTTCTCTATATGTTCATCTTCAGCTTGCGACGTCGGCATGTATACCTGAACTATCGTTGTCGGTGTTGGTCTGCTGTCGATTCTGATTAGAACAACCCGGTCACTGAACTGTTCACAGTAACACAACCTCTGCCCTACCTTCCTATTCATAACGAATCCTACACCTGTTATACCATTTCCTGCTGCTGTTGATATTACCCGATACTCATCTGACCAGAAATCCTTGTCTTCCTTCCACTTCACTTCACTGACCCCTACTATATCTAGATTGAGCCTTTGCATTTCCCTTCTCAGATTTTCTAGATTCCCTACCACTTTCAAGCTTCTGACATTCCACGCCCCGACTCGTAGAACGTTATCCTTTCGTTGATTATTCAATCTTTTTCTCATGGTAACCTCCCCCTTGGCAGTCACCTCCCAGAGATCCGAATGGGGGACTATTCCGGAATCCGGAATCATTTGCCAATGGAGAGATCATCATGACACTTCTTCAACTACAAACCACATGTCCTGTGGATACACGTTACGTGTCTTTAATGCAGTGGTTTCCATTGCCTTCTGCATCCTCATGTCGTTGATCATTGCTGATTCTTCTGCCTTTAGGGGCAGTTTCCCACCCCTAGGACAAGAGAGTGCCTTGAACCTCTATCCGCTCTCTTTGACATGACCGTTGGCAGAATGAGGCTGACTTCTTATGCCGTAAGTCTTCGGCCGCCAATGCTGATAATTTATCAAAATTTAGGCAGTGGCGGGGATCAAACCCGGGCGCATAGACGTTTTGATTATGAATCAAAGGCTCTACCCCTAGACCACGGGCAACGTCTCAATTAACACTTGCGGACGTAGTAGTAACTTTGTAAGGTTTCTAAAAATAAACGGCTACCTCAGCAGGATACATCTCTGTGCAGGCAGCAACATGGTCTACTTCACTTTCGGATACGATGTTGTTTGGCTCCTGTTCTGTCGCTTATCCGTACCACTCTGTAATAGAAATAGTGCATACAAGCACTTGGAATGAAAGATAATTTGCGACCGAGGGAGCGTGAAGATGGTTCCGAATGGACAGAATCCACGGAGTAGCCAGTGACCTGAAAATGAACGCCTGAGCTCAGCAAATGACGTTCATACACAATGCGTGCACACACCAATAGCAATCCAACAGTTCAGTTACACACCAAGGCGGAGCATACGAAGGTCAATATTAGACGAAGCTATGGGCTTCATACGGCGCAGTGAACTGTACTGCCAGCTTCCCGATGACATATTTAGAGCCATTTATTCGCCAGCGGACATGCTTATGTCACACCGCTCGTGCGCTCCAATGTACCTGATTCAGGGTTGGTATCGATAAACGTAATGGAATGGGTAGAGACACTGTGCTGCGCCCTTATACAAAACGCCTCTGGAATTCCAAACATGCATGGTGCTTTAACTTCGTGAGTGATTAGTAGCGTCTTCTGGATACGAATTTAAATGGTTCTTGCACATTTTCCTACCACCCTCTTACCACCAGACACATCTGACGACCTATATCAAAGCCTGAAATCGAACTGTATCTACAGCTACATATGCAGCCATACTCTGTAAGTCAGTGTGAACTGCATGAGAGAGGATACTTCCTGTAGTACAACATACAGGGTGAGTAACTAACTATTGCCACCAAGAATAACTACGAGAGTGTGATAGGAGCTGAAATGTTTGTAGGACCAAGTTTGCATGGGACAACGGGGGCCATAATATGACGGTTTTTTTGTTGGTGGGTGCGGTCGCTTCAGAGATATGAAGGTCAACTTTGTTTTTTTTTTTAATGGGATGCTGTAGTTTGGTACTTATTTTTACTTCTTTTCTGATAATTACTATCGAGACGAATCCAATGATGTTTAACAGTAAGGTCTTTGAAGGTCAACGAAGGCCACAAAAGTGGCATGAACATCCATTTAGAGAAGGTGTTCGAAGTGATCCAGTGCTGCAATTATCTTATCATGGACTGTGTGGTATTTCTTATCACTTCGGTAATTATCTAAGTACATCCTCTGACAATTCTATCTCGCATATTGCGCAAATAGTAAATATTCGCTGAAGACGGCGTATCCTTCTAACGTGTCGTTGACATGTAAACACCATTCGACGGTTTCGCAATACAACGATAATAGGAACGGTAAGAATAGTATCGTCGAATCAAGCGAATATGAATGATGCATTGCTGTTATTATTGTTGTGGTCTTCAGTCCAGAGACTGGTTTGATGCAGCTCTCCATGCTACTCTATCCTGTGCAAGCTTCTTCATCTCCCAGTCCCTACTGCAACCTACATCCTTCTGAATCTGCTTAGTGTATTCATCTCTTGGTCTTCCTCTACGATTTTTACCCTCTCCAAATAGCAAAACTCCTTTACTACTTTAAGTGTCTCATTTCCTAATCTAATTCCCTTAGCATCAACCGACTTAATTCTACTACATTCCATTATCCTCGTTTTGCTTTTGTTGATGTTCATCTTATATACTCCTCTCAAGACACTGTCCATTCCATTCAACTGCTCTTCCAAGTCCTTTGCTGTCTCTGACAGAATTAGATGCATTGCTACGAAGAACAAATCGACATGCTTCTCATTTACGGAGAATGCCAACGAAATTCACCGAGCGAGGTGGCGCAGTGGTTAGCACACTGGACTCGCATTCGGGAGGACAACGGTTCAATCCCGTCTCCGGCCATCCTGATTTAGGTTTTCCGTGATTTCCCTAAATCGCTTCAGGCAAATGCCGGGATGGTTCCTTTGAAAGGGCACGGCCGATTTCCTTCCCAATCCTTCCCTAACCCGGGCTTGCGCTCCGTCTCTAATGACCTCGTTGTCGACTGGACGTTAAACACTAACCACCACCAACGAAATTCAGTGAGAGTTAGAGACTTATATGCTGAAAGATATCCTCAACTACTCACCCAACACGTCGTACATTTAAAAATGTGTGTGATAAATTGAGAACAACTGGATCTTTAACGCATCGGAAACATACCAAGCAAAGGAAAGCTACTAACGAGGAAACGGAAATTGGTACTCTTGCCACTGTGTCCGGCCGCTGTGGCCGAGAGCTGCTGTTACGGTCGCAGGTTCGAATCCTGCCTCGGGCATGGATGTGTGTGATGTCCTTAGGTTAGTTAGGTTTAAGTAGTTCTTAGTCTAGGGAACTGATTACCTCAGATGTTAAGTCCCATAGTGCTTAGAGCCATTTGAACCATTTCTTGCCACTGTGGTTCGAGATCCTTGTATTAGTTCGCATCAAATCGCATCGGAATCTGGCATGAGCCAGAGTAGTGTTGTTCGTGTTCTGCATCGCCATTAATATCATCCTTACCATATTAGTCTCCACCAAGAATTAACTCGTACGGATTGTATGCGTTGCGTTGTATTCTGCTGATGGGCTCAACTTCAGATTGAGATGGATGACACATTTATTAATTTGATTTTATTTACTGACGAGGCTACATTCACGAACCATGGAAATCTTAATTTGCATAACATGCATTATTGGGCAACTGAAAATCCATGTTGGCTTCAGGAAGTTACACACCAAAAACCGTGGTCGGTGTATTTATGGTGTGGGATTCAGGAGAACAGAATTATTGGCCCTTATTTCATCGACGGAAATCCTAATGGTAGGAAGTGCACCACATTCCTGTAAGAAACATTAGATCTGTTATCGGAAGAAATACCTTTAGGAACAAGGAACACAATGTGGTATCAACATGACGCCTGTCCGGCACATTTTTCGCTGATGGCTAGAAATGAGTTGAAGAGACAACTCCCAGATCGTTGGATTGGACGCGAAGGAGATGTGTCGTGGCCGACTCGTTCGCCTGACTTGAAGCCTCTGGATTTTTTCTTGTGGGGATTCGTAAAGAACATTGTTTATAAAGAAGTTCCGACTACACCTGAAGATGTGCGAGAAGGAATTGGCTCTGAGCACTATGGGACATAATTTCTAAGGTCATCAGTCCCCTAGAACTTAGAACAACTTAAACCTAACTAACCTAAGGACATTATACACATCCATGCCCGAGGCAGGATTCGAAGCTACGACCGTAGCGGTCGCGCGGTTCCACACTGTAGCGCCTAGAACTGCTCGGCCCCTGCGGCCGGCCAGAGAAGGAATTTTCTGAGCATGTGCTTCTATAAGTGCCGATGTGATAAGGAATACCACTCAATCTACGATAAGAAGTTTGCAGCGCTGCACTGAAACCAGTGGTCATCACTTCGAACAGCCTCTGTAAATGGACTTTCATGCCACTTTTGTGACCTCCTTTGACAGTCTGTTACACATCACTGGATTAGTCTCGATAGCCGCTATCAGAAAATAAGTACGGAACTATAGCACTGCATTAAAAAAAAGAGTTGACCTTCATATCTGTGAAGTGACCCCATCTGGCAACAAAAAACCAATGTCATATTATGATCCCCGTTGTCGCATGCAACTTTTGTCCCACAAGCTTTTCACCTCCTATCATACTTTCGTAGTTATTGTTGGTAGCAATAGTTAGTGACTTGACCGCATCTAGTGGTCGTGCCGTAGCGTTCCCGCTTCCCACCCCCGGGTTCCCGGGTTCGATTCCCGGCGGGGTTAGGGATTTTCTCTGCCTCGTGATGGCTGGGTGTTGTGATGTTCTTAGGTTAGTTAGGTTTAAGTACTTCTAAGTTCTAGGGGACAGATGACCATAGCTGTTAAGTCCCATAGTGCTCAGAGCCATTTGAACCATTTTTTTAGTTAGTGACTCACCTTGTACACTGCCTGACAAAAAAGTCACGAAGCTACGAGATGAAACTTGTAGTGTTGAAAAGATATATGATGTTATTTCAGTGATTAACACACCGAGTCATATCTACAAGGATCTGGACAGATGAGCAATCTTATCAGTAAGACGTTGCACACTCTCTGGCCTGGATGTTTCCGTTGCTTCGCTTGGTGAGGAGTCAAAAAGCCATTGTATCCTCTCCGGAGACAAGGTGGTCAACAACTCTTGTTACTGGTCCTCGACATCGTGATTACTGCCACTGAGACGTCGTTGCTGTCCAAGTTGGTCCCATATATGTTCTGTCGGGGGCAGATCTGGGGATGTTGCTATTCACGTGAGTACCTCAACATCAGTCAGACTGTTCATGCAGACAAGAGCCATGTGTCTGCGACAAGTGTCCTGTTAAAAATGGCATTACGATACACTTGCATGAGAGGTAAATCATGAGGACGCCAATGTCCGTGATGTAACTTTGCGCCACTGGAATCCTTCAATCACTGCCCGGTGGCTCGCCACACAGCGACGCCAAAGTAATACAAGTATTCCCTGCAAAGCACTGAGAAATGGAACCTCTCCCCAGGTCGCCAAAATACTGGCTGAAGATCGTCACTCGTGGTAACGAAGAACGAGTCATCGCTGAACATAGTGCGAACCCTTTCATCAGCAGTCCATGTTTCCCATGCGCACCAGAACTTAAACGCAGTGAGACGTTAATTGCAGGCAACACACGAGACGGTATTTCCGAAGACTTGCTGCTGTTAGTCTCCGACCAATGGTTCAGAATGACACAAAATGTTGCAGGAAGTCCATTACTTCTTCTCGGATGGCAGGCACAGGTGTGAAGGTGTCACTTGTGTTTGGTGCACAGTACGGAGATCTTCCCTTGCGGTGGTAAGAAGTCTTGTACCAGAAGACTGACTACGAGTACA
Source organism: Schistocerca gregaria (assembly GCF_023897955.1). Classification (NCBI taxonomy): domain Eukaryota; kingdom Metazoa; phylum Arthropoda; class Insecta; order Orthoptera; family Acrididae; genus Schistocerca; species Schistocerca gregaria. Next base: position 157,010,401 of record NC_064925.1, read on the forward strand.
TCAGCCCTCACGTTCCCAAGCAGTCCAACTACGGGGCACTGCTACACAACTCTGGTTATTGCACTTGTTGACCATCCTGTCACATAGGATCACACAGTGAGATCCCTCGAAACGCTGTGACGTACTAACACTCGCACAAGTTCGCGACCTCTCTGCGTCCTTCAGAGAGATGGCAGGACATCTGATGCGGTTCATATTCCTTATATACCTAACCAGGCCTGGTAATAGGACGACACATGAGTAACACTAACGCAAATTCTGTGGGCGTTCTCCCGCTCCCAGAGAATTGCTACACACCCGCCGATGATTTATAAGTGTGCGAAGTTACATTGACTACTCGAACATGTCTTCTGCGTACTTCATTTTTGTCAGACAATGGATTAAGGTTTCTTGGTATTCTATTCGCGGAGGGAGCACGGGTAGAATTATTGCTTACAGGGATCCATGAGCGTTGTAATGTCCTAGCCTTCTCCTAACGACCAAACGGGAGTGATACGACTGTTGCCCAGAAAGTAATGCACCACTTTTTTTCCGCCGAAAACAGTGTTACGAACGCGAAACGTTACGTATGTATTATCTGAAATCTTCTGAGTGAGAGCGCCAAGTTTCCGCCACTTCCGAGAGATAGCGCAGCTGCAGGAGCGTTTCAAAATGGCCTCTATAGGTGATGTACGTTACAAGAAACGTGCCATCTTTGAATTTCTCACTGCAAACAAAGAAACTGTGGGGAATATTCACAAACACTTGTGCAAAGTCTGTGCAGTATCAGTTGTCGAGAGAAGTGCAGTTAGTCAGTCGGTGGGCACGGAGGGTGAGTTCAACAGAAGGCGGTTCGGCAGAGCTCCACGATTTGCTGCGGTCGTGGAGATCGCCCGCAGCTGTCACACCTAACGTGTTGGAGCGAGCTGATGTCATTTGCGAGGACAGGCGCATTACGACTCGAGAAGACATTTTGAGGGCGATGAAGAGGTGATTCACATAGTGAAGCACTGGCTCCGCCACCAGGACAAGGATTGGTACCGACAGGGCGTACACACCCTTGTTTCGCGCTGAAGGACGGTCATAGAACGGGATGGAGATTAAATGGAAAAATAGGGTGTGTAGATACAGCACCATTACTTCGTGTGTATTATATTATACAGCGTTCGGGCGTAACCAGCAGGTAAGTGCTTCGTTCTGATCGGTTGAGGACCGCTGCCTGTGCATTATTTGAAATTAACAGCTGCTTTCAAGTGTGTGGGTATGGTTTGTCTACAGTATTAAGCGAGTTGCATGGCTTAGATGTGTCGTTGCCACATTTCGAGTGCACTTCTGGGAGCATGCGTACTTATTATTCAATAACATTGGTACCATATATACGTAGAAACCATTTTAATTGCAGAAAATGTTTCTTTCATTTTTTGGATCTCTGGATCGTGTGGTGTGCGTACTGTAGGACCTTCAGTACACACACCATCAGATTATTTGACTTGTCGCTCTAACGAAGTAGGCGAGTGTCAGCAATGTGTCTCGTGATCTTATCGTGGCGTGTTTATCTTCTGCCGTTAGGGCAGACGATAGAAATGCCACTTGCGCGCTTAGAGTAGCAGATGGACGGTGACAAAAAATGACAATCGGAAGTTCCTTTGGTATTGGTACGTTAATCTTATTCTCACATATATCTCTGATACTTGACAAAAGTGTCTGTATATTTATATTCATGGCTATGTACAGGAATATGGTAATCTTATTAGGCGCAGACTGAAACTTGACGATAGACTGGTACAGACAAATGTAGACTGACTCATTGGAGGTCTGTACACTCGTTATAAAACCTCGCGTGTTCATGTATCACTGTGCGAGTGTGATCTGCGAGGAGAAAAGGTTCTACGTTAGCAGCAATTTCATTGGCTGCGTTACATATTAGTACGCGGATCGGCGGGAGCAGATTTTGGTCCATCTCTAAGACAACACCATCTCGTAGTGCGGAGACGGACGAGCGTTGCGCCTGCGCTGTTGTGCTTAGCGGGGCGCGCTCTAGTGGGAAAGTTGTGTACGCGCTGACTACGCGGAACTGTGTACACAACAGATCGTTGTATATTTTAGCAAAAAATTTATATGATTACTATTTGATTTATTTTGAATTGCACGGTGATTTCAGCGTTATTTTTACCTGATAATCCCATAGGCGGTATTAATCACGCTACACCAACACACACATGTTCAGAAAATTGATTATGACCCGTTCTACAGCCTTCATGATATTTTTAAATGAGATCATTCCACTTTAGGCTGTTAAAACATTATTTATTGTGATTGCAGTTTCGACACATGGTCGTTTTCAAACATTCTCAAAGCAGTTAGTGGTCAAATATAATACATGTAAATCTGAAACTGACAAACATTGTTAATGAAAATTTCAAATCAACTTATGGGGAATGTTGTAGCCCACTCAATTGTACAAAGCTATGACATGCTGTGTAAGTGCATTTTCAATATATTGTTATTACTGTTATTAGTTAGTTAATTAAAAATATTCTATATTTATAATTATAAATAAATATTCTTTAATAATGCTTTAATTTTAATTATTGGTTTAGTTATTTGTTTTAGTTGGTTAAGCTTCGTTCCTTATTTTCTTTTATCTTTACTCTCCTAAAAACCTGGAAAATAAAAATAATTATTTTTAAATACCATAGGAGAACGAGAGATGCATTCTGCATTGGCGATGTCGCACAAATTCCTCGTCGTTATCTGCGCCATCTGAAATCTCTAAAACCTTTACTCGCTATGCAGATCGTTCGGCACAAGTGTAGGCTATGTTGTTTGATGAGTCTGGGTGAAAGGTCCAACAATTTATCAAGTTGAGGTGTATTAATTCGGGGGTAATCTCTCCACGAATTCTCACCATGGGAAATGCAGGTTCGTACTATCATTCCAAACTTCACATCCAAGTGATCTACGTCTTGTAATATCTGTACCATGATAATTAACTAATTTCGGTATGGAGATATACACACTTTGAATACTTGATGTTTGGTATTGGATTTTATTTTGTGCAAAAAACTTTTTGAATATCTACTATATACTCTAATGGCGTCTCACAACAATACAATCTCTCTCCTCCTCTCTAACGTCCAATCTCTCCATTTTCTTCACAAAGAGTCTCTAAAACAAAATCTTTGGTTCGGTAAGACACAGAGATGCGTTCGTAGCAGGGAACGTCCGATTCTCACTGTTCCTTCTACGTTCTTTCACATATTATATATTACGCGTCTTTTCCTATAGCTTACATCAATTACTGTGAGAATTTCGAACGACTTGTACCAAATCACAGTATCGAACACTGTCTCTAGATCAACACATCCTATGAGGGTGTCTTATTTTTAGTAAGTCTTGCTTCCATAATGAAGTGCAACGTCACAACGGCCTCTCTGGTTGCTTTGCGTTTCTAAAGCTAAGCTGATCGTCACCTAAGCATAGCTCAGTTTTCATTTCCGTTCTTCTGTATATTGTTCCTGTCAACAACTACATGAATGAGCTGTTAGACTGGATATGCAATAATTCTTGCACTTGCCTTCCCTTGGTATCTTTGGAATTATGTGGATGATACTTTTTCCAAAAGTATGATTGTGTCTTCTGTCTCATATATTGTACATTCTAGCTAAAATTCTCGTTTGGTTGCCATTTCCTCAAAGGTTTTAGAAATTCCGAAGGCGTGTTACCTATTCCTTCTGCCTTATCTCTAGTCTTCCAGAGTTCTGACAAAGTTTGACTGTAACAATGGATGATCTGTGTCTTACATATCTATTGCCATTTCTCTATCAAGCCATGAGACAGTTCCTCCCCTCGTAATGCCCTCTGTGTACTCTTTCCATCCATCCGCTCTCTCTCCTGTCTTGGACAGTGGAGTTCCCATGGCCCTCTTTATATTGATACCATTCCTTTCAATTAGACTGGGCATAATTTCGACTTTTCTAAAACTCAATCAGTGCTTCCTACAATGATTCCTTCTTCGATTTCTTCACATTTTTCTTGCAGGCATTTGTCTTAACCTCTCTGCATTTTCTATGTCTTTCATTCCAAAGTTACTTATGTTGCTATATTCTCTCTTTCGTTGAACATTCCTTCTTTTATCGTTCACTTACAGTATTTCATCCGATACCCATTATTTCTTCGCACTTATCTTCCTGGAACTTCTATTTGTTGTTCTATGGTTGCCCTTTTTAGAGGCGACCATTCTTCTTCAATTCAACTGTAGTATCTGTAACCTCAGAACTTCAAACGTATGTCACCTTCCTTCAGTACTATTGCATTCCCCGTCAATCCCCATTCATTTTTCCTGACGATTATCTGAAACTCCAACCTATACTTTTTCCTCACCAAATTGTGGTCTGATTCTATATATGCACCTGGCAATACCTTACTGTCCAATACTTGATTTCGGAATCTGTCTGACCATGACGTAATGCAGCTGGAGTCTTGAGCTAACAACTTCCTTTCGTTAGGAAATGAAATATTACGATACTGATTATTAGAACAAAGTTTGTGTGTTCGATCTTAAAAAGGTAGAGGCTTTTCCTGGTATACATATTCCTCTCGTAATTTTTGAACAGTGTATTCACTGTACTAGCTCCAGCGCATACACAACTTTCCCAAGAGAGCGCGCCCCGCTAAGCACAACAGCGCTGGCGCAGCGCTCATCCGTCTCCGCTTTACTAGATGGCGCTGCCATAGAGACGGACCAAATTCTGCTTCCGCTGATCCGCTATTAATATGTAACGCAGCCAGTGAGATGGCTGCTAATGTAGAACCTTTTCTCCTCGCGGATCACACTCGTGCAGTGATACATGAACGCACGAGGTATAATAACGAGTGTACATACCTCCGATTAGTCAGTCTGCATTTGTGTGCACCAGTCTGTACCAGTATGCATTAGTCTGTATCAGTCAGTACGAGTTCTACATTTGTCTATACCAGTCTATAGTCAAGCTTCAGTCTGCTCCTAATAAGATTACCATATTCCTTTACATAGCCATGACGATACTTTTGTCAAGTATCAAAGATATAAGTGAGAATAAGATTAACGTACCAATGCCAAAGGAACTTCAGATTGTCAATTGTAAATAGCATCCAGAACCAAGTTAAGTAATTTTTATGCTTGTTATTAATTTAATAAATGTGTGTGAAAATTAATCAAGTTCTGTTGAAAGTTGGTCACCGTTTATCTGCTACTCTAAGTGTGCAAGTGGCATTTCTATTGTCTGACCTAACGGCAGAAGATAAACACGCCACGATAAGCTGGCTGGGCTGGCTCTGAGCACTATGCAACTTAACTGCTGAGGTCATCAGTCGCCTAGAACTTAGAACTAATTAAACCTAACTAACCTAAGGACATCACACACATCCATGCCCGAGGCAGGATTCGAACCTTCGACCGTAGCGGTCGCCCGGTTCCAGACTGTAGCGCCCAGAACCGCACGGCCACTGCGGCCACGGCGCCACAATAAGAAAACGAGACATATTGCTGACACTCGCCTACTTTGTTAGAGCGACAAGTCAAATAATCTGATGGTGTGTGTACTGAAGGTCTTACAGTATGCACACCACAAAGCTATTGTGTTATATGTTATTAACAGTATTGCTAGCATTACTGCTGTCGCCCAGTGGACGGTGTTGCCAGAATTGTCCATTAAAATCCCAGTTATCTGTCTCGTTGCTCACATATTTCTTGTGACGGAGCACAGTACATTCCCTGCGAGGAGGACAGCAGGAACCCGGGGCCAGAAGTGAAGCCCACACACTGGCTGCTAATACACAGGGACCAGTGGAACGCGCAAGGACTTTCGCTGCAGCACAGTAGGTCTCTGACTCCAGCGAATACCTCCACTAGGTGCTAGTGCCTACCGTCTGTTACTCTACTGAGCGAAAGCTGTTTCAAGGTGCACCTCTTCTGTCGGAAGGTTGACGTTCAGTTAAAAACTAACACGTAATATAAAGATGTATACAGTAAAATATTATTGTGTATCATGTATAGCCCGGGCCGTCTGGTGTACTTCCTTATGCCCGAGACATGACGACTTTCTGCGGTAAAGAAACGCAGGGCAAACCACTATATACAGCCATGTAATGAACAGGTCCACCCTCAACATGGAGCACTGATTCAGTTCTCCTGGGTATCGATGTATAAATATTCCGTAAGCCGGCAACAGAATTTCATACCTTTCGTCAGAACGAAGCTGTTCGAATTATTTGAAGTGTACTAGAGTAGAAGGACATTAAGCAAAAATAACCCTGAAGGGCGAATTTCACAAAAATTTCAGAAGCAGAAACAGCGAAAACACGTTTGATTCTAAAGAAATATAGCCAAAAATTTTGCAGTAATACTGGAAACTAATAATAAACACCTAGGATTTTGTTTTCTATAATTTATCTTTTTTACTTGGAATATCGCCTTACAACATAAGATATTCAGCTTTCCCACACCATGGAATTCATTCATTGAACATTGTAATAACCACTCTCGATTAGATCCCTCATTACGACTTCAGCCATTCAACATGAAAAATTGATAACACATTGTTCTATAATGAAACTGATGACTATACTCTAAACAAAACATTAGAACATTAAAGTTTATTTATGTCTGCATAAAAAGGAATTAAGTAAGCTCAAAGTCACTAGTCACGTTCGAGACTCTAATAAATTTTTATTTCGACATCAGGAAACTGAACGCCGGCCCAATAAATATCTCTTTCTCGTGATTCTGTGTGGTCCATTGTAGTGCAGAATCAAAGCTGAAACCTTGAAGGCTGTGAGAAACTGGTCTTGTCTCAGTTACAGTCGTTGCCTGATTATGTCTTTGTCACGGTCGAACGAAATTATGGCTACGAATAGCATGAACCTCATGGGCCTTCACTGAACAGTGTCTTTAACAAAACTACTTCAATTAGAAGGAAGATCTTGAAATTTTCTTTCCCCAAGTTCTAAGTTATAACTTTTGAGAGTTCGAAAAACTCTACGGCAATTATGTGCTCCATTCTGTCATGATCAAGTTTCCAGATGCCACATCGTCTTCTCTATTAAGATGAAGTCCCAATTAGGGAGCAGAACGCGCCGTAACATTACAACTTTTGGTGAAATACTTACAGTCAAACACTAGCAAAAAATTGTATTCGAAAACGTAACTTGCATCCATCCCAACACACACACAGACAAACCAATTCAACGTCAGACTGACGAGAACCAGAACACGTAATGGACAGTGACTCACACTCAGCTGTCATGAAATCTCAAACTACTCCACCGTTCACCACTATTATCTTGCAAATTAAAATAGTGCCAGAGTGCTTTCGGGTCTAAAATACGGTGGTAACTGTTCTTTCGAAATGTGGAATGTCAGAAGTTTGAATGTGTTGGAAAGCTAGAAAATCTGGCAAGGGATACGCTTAGGCTCCATCCAGATACAGTTGCGATCAGTGAAGTTACACGGAAAAAAAGACAAAACTTTCTGGTCAGACGAGTACAGAACAGTATCGCCTGCAGCAGAAAATAATATAATGGGAGTACGATTCGTTATGAATATGACGTTAGGACAAAGAGCGAGTTTCTGTCAGTAGTTCATTAATAGGGTTTCTCTCACCAGAAACGACGGCAAACCAACGCCACAACAATAATTTCAGGCATGCTTGGCTACGGCATTTTGCCAGTATTGGAATCAGAATTTTAAAGAGCTTTGGTCGATTTAAGATCAAATAAGGCCATAGGGACGGATAACATTCCATCGGGATTACTAAAATCACTGGGGAAGTGGCAACTAAACGAACATTCACATTGGTGTGTAAGTGCATGAGAGTGGCGATATACCATTTGACTTCCTGAACAATGTCATCCCCACAATTACAAAGATATCAAGAGCCTAAAAGTACTAGAATTATCGCACAATGAACTTAACAACTCGTACACACAATCTGCTGATAAGAACAATATACAGAAGAATGGAAAATAAAATTGAAGATCTATTACATGGACTGCAGTTTGGCTTTAGGAATTGTAAGGGCAACATAAGGCAGTTCTAATGTCGAGGTTGACAATCAAAGCAAGACTAAAGAGATCCAAGGTACGCTCATGGGATTTGTCGAACAGGAAAAAGCGTTCGACAATGTAAAATGGTGCACTGTGTTCGAGAGTTTGAGAAAGATAGGTGTAAGCTGGATTGAAAGACGTGTAATTTACGCTGTCTACAAGAACCAACAAGGAAGAATAAGACTGCAGGACTAAGAAACTAATAAGGCAGGGATGTAGTCCTTCGCCCCTAATGTACAAATCTACATGTCGAATAGGCAATGAGGAAAAGAAAAAAAAGTTTAAGAGTGGTATTGAAACTGACGGTGAAAGATTATCAATGACAAGATTCACTGACGACATTGCTTTCCTCAGTCAAAGCGAAGGAAATTACTGGATCTGTTGAATGGAATGAACAGTCTACTGATACAGAATATGGACTGAGAGTAAATCTAAGAAAGACGAAAGTGATGCTAAGCAGCAGAAATGAGAACAGCGAGAAACTAAACATCAGAATTGGGATTCACGAAGTAGACGAAGTAAAGTGATTCTGCTATCTAGGCATCATTATAATCCGTGATGGGCGGAGCAAACAGGACATAAAAAGCAGACTAACACTGGCCAAGAGAAGTCTAGTACCACCAAACATATGTCTTTATTCTAGGAAGAAATTTCTGTGAATGTACAGGGGATAGGCAAAATAATGTGAACTCCTGTACTTACTTGGGAAAGGTTTATTAATAACGGGTTGGACCCCCATTTGCTCGTAATACAGCTGCTATTCTTCTTAGAGTACTGGCATATAATGATTGTGTAGTCTCTAGTGAAATGTTATGCCACTCTTCGTTGACAACCTTTCCTTTCGCCTGTAGTGACGAGGGAGGCGGAAATCTGCTCCAATACAACCCACAAGCGTTCGATAATGTTCAAGTCCAGGGTCTGTGTTGGGCAGGGAAGCCGCTGCAGTTCAGTTACATGCTCCTAATACCACGATTGTACCGTCCTGGCTGTCTGAATGAGTGCATCATCGTCCTGAAACAAGGCATCATTGTTGGGGAACAACATTTGAATCATGGGGTGCTTATGAGTACCTAAAATGTTCACATTATCGTTGACTGTAACATGGCTTCTGAGAATATTGAAGGGACCAGCAGAATACTGTGATATAGCTGCCGGCACCGTCAGACTTCCCAGTCATGGAGTGTGCGATTGATCCTGGCGAACATTCGAGTCCTCCCTCGGGCATGGGTGTGTGTGTGTTTGTCCTTAGGATAAGTTGGATTAAGTAGTGTATAAGCTTAGGGACTGATGACCTTAGCAGTTAAGTCACACTAGATTTCACACACACACACACACACACACACACACACACACACACACACACACACACACACACACACACGTCACATTTCCGCCTTCATGCTTAAACGTTGGAATCAAGCACCAGGATTGTAGGCCTCTTTTATTGTTCTCCAGACGTAAATCCGCCCCGATGGGCAGGAAATAACGAGAACGTTGACTCGTCGGACCATATGACGTGTTTTCCATGATCAGCCGTCTAGGAGTTTTGAACCTGACACCAAGTTTTACGCTTCTTTGCGTTGGTTGTCGTCACTAATGATTTCGGCATAGCAGCTCGTTCATGAATATTCACTTTACGGAATTCTTGGCGCACAGTGTCGGTAGATAGGGGGTCTCGAAGATGGCTATTGAGCCTCCGCAGTCACTTTAGCCGCCGTAGTTATGTGTTGTTTGGCCACACTTCGTGTTAGTGCACTACGATCTCTGTCATTCAGTTTTGATTTGAGCCCACTGTAAGACGTGTATATTTCTATTGTCTATTGTCAAATGACAATTTATGAAAGATGTTTATATTTTATTAATAGGATTAAGTAGGAATAATTAATATTTGTCATGTTGGAAATAATTGTGGTAGCAGGGATTGTCTGCACCGGAAAGTACTGTTGACAAGAGAGATCGCAAACTGAAATAATTTTAAAAAGGGCGGGAGAGACCGCGTATGGATACATTTTAAGAAAAGAGCGGGAAAGACCGCGCATTTATACATTTTGTAATGGCAGCAGGGATTGTCTGCACCAGAAAGCATTGTTGGCAGGAGAGACGGCACTTTAGCGTTCGTAGGAAGTCAGTAGTAAGCGAGAGGTTTAGAAGAGCGCTGTGCCTGCCAGCCACCAGCTATGATTTACTAGAGATTATAAACGGATGACAAAGACATCAGCTAACTATTATAATAAAAGGAACTAATATTATTGAATTAATTTTTTGAGTAACTCAAGACTACTGACGGTATGTTTGCGCATTGCTAGTTGTAAGATTATTGTAAAAAGAAAGTCCCATTTGAACGTTTGTAAAATCATTTCATTCGGAGTATAATTAACTTTTGCCAGCAATATTCCATTTCTAATTATAATCCATCCCAAAAACCATCAAGGTAAAACTTTGCAAGTTTAACTATGAACTACTTCAATCAAATTAATTAAAGAATAGCGTTAGATTTGGTAATAAATACAGCTACTTATTATGAAAGCCCACCAGCTGCTAATAGAGTGTAGTAAAACAGAGTAAGTATATTCATGTCGCAGTTCGATGTAGCAGTCAGATGGCGATCCAGTAACAGTAAAAAAGGTAAGGAGCAGTTTTGGGTTTCTAAACATTCATGGTGGTGTCTGTTCTATATCGTGTGTCCTGACCACTTTCGCGCAGCGACGCTCTGAGCGTGTTTTTTAGGGAATTGTCTAGTTTGAACCTGGGCCCTGTTGCTGGTAAGGAGACGCTAGACCACGCATGACATGTAGAATTCAGAAGAGTTCAGTGAGAGTAGCGATGATATAACCAAATACTTAACGATTTCAGCGTCAGCTCCACTGCACTCCCTGTAAAAGAATCTTAATACTAACTAAATTTCGTGGAAGGGGTTCAAGGCTTTCCTATTTTTAGTTAGCTGGTAAAATAACGTCGAAAAAGCAGTTAAGTTTACCATTGGAATTTTTATTCTACTCACAAAACATTGTTTATAAATTGCACTATTGATAAAAGGAAGTGTTTTAATACAGGATGGTAAAAACCAACTGCGTTCAACAAAAACGTGAACGAATATTCCCTGAATGGGTTTCGAAGTTCTACAGTGAATCGAAGGATGACCTATAGCATATCACATCTATAATCTAGGTTTAAATTAAGTTTCACAAAAGATAAAAACTATCAAAATGGTCTACAGTGACCCTCAGTTATCTTTAGTAACTTATCTAACTTGACGTAAATTACAGTGGCTGATGTAGCTTCTCAATAACAATACAACAGAAAAATCATCGAGTTTCAGATTTTTACTTCAAGTGGCAAATGTGAACATCATGAGCTTTAATTGACGATCGACACTAGTATTACGCAAAAAGGAGGTGTAACAGATTAGACTTTTGCTGTTCTGAGTGAAGCCTTATGCGCTCAAAAATGTGGCATCGCGTGCGTTCATTACCTTGTCGGTGTTTAGGAAGCGTCAAGGCAGCGGCCGGCGCAGCATAGCTCCACTCACCTCGCCATCTCGGAAGCAACTCCCTCCTTACTACAATTTACCGAAGTTGGTTTTTAAAAAAACTATCTGGCTGCGTTTTCATCTGACCAATCAGGTTCTCAATGTTAACCTTAAGCTCCACCTACAAAAATTCGGTCTATCCAATGAGAAACGTTATACTTTTCGTGGTGGGGCAATGTTTTTAAAGTTTGCAATGTAACAGAGACGCGAAAAAGTCTCACACTAAAACGTGCAGGTGGTAGTCTTAGAGGTAGGCTGGCGACGTGGGTGTCCAGTACGTCCCTTATCGTTGGGCCTTCTAGCTTAACACAGTTCTGCTCTCGGCTTCTGTTCTCGTTTCTCCCCTCGGGACTGCGTCGGTCTCACGGTGTGAAGGTACGGCATGCATTTAGGCATTCTTGTGTTAGTCTGTGGTATTCCATTTGCTGACTCGTTACTCGTACTACTTTGGTAAATTTAATGTCACGATTTATTCGGAGCTATGTTACATACTACTGGATTTGCTTATCATGTCAGGGTTTTCATGCAAGGTGATGGATTTGCCTGACACCTTACAAGGTTATTGCAGATAACGACTGAGGGCCACAGACGACGACACATTCTATGTTTCTTCGAAATAATCCGAAAATCACTTTTAAAAAGCAGCAATTAAATTTCTAAGCGAAGACTGTGAAAGAGAATAAATTTCATAGGGAAGATTTCATTTGTTATTATTAAGCAAGAGAATGAAATCCTAAGGTAAGGTTACATAGGTTATTGTAAAAGGGAAGGATATCATTAATAAAAGAGGTATAGAGGAGACGGGAAGGTTTCACCACTATTAAATTTACACGATGATGTCTTTCCATGTTTTGTGTAGGCTGTCATAACTGTTGAAACAGTTGCTCTTGAAACATTCTATAATTTGTCTGCCTTGGTTGCTGATGCTCCAGGTAATCAGGCCCCCACAACTTAGGAACTCTTTAGGTCTTCGACTGCACTTCGATCTCGGCCTCTGAATGCAAATACGAAGTGTGCACTACTCGTAAACAACTTCCTCTATTTCACAGTCTGTCCTGAACACGCACAGTCCAGCGCGGGGCGTGCCTTACCTGCGTTGTAAACCGTCAAACACAACCATCCATTTACTATCGCTGTTCACATTATTTTGCCTATCCCTTGTACGTTTGGACGACAGCATTGTGTGGCAGCGAAACGTGGACAGTGGGAAAGCCTGGTCAGAATGCCGAAACGCTCAGTGTTGTGGGAACTGAACTTTCATGTGATATCCACTCTTAGTTTTCTTTTGGGTTATCAGTCTACTGACTGGTTTGATGAGGCCCGCCACGAATTCCTTTCCTGTGCTAACCTCTCCATCTCAGAGTAGCACTTGCAACCTACGTCCTCAATTATTTGCTTGACGTATTCCAATCTCTGTCTTCCTCTACAGTTTTTGCCCTCTTCAGCTCCCTCTAGTACCATGGAAATCATTCCCTCATGTCTTAGCAGATGTCCTATCATCCTGTCCCTTCTCCTTATCAATGTTTTCAACATATTCCTTTCCTCTCCGATTCTGTAGAGAACCTCCTCATTCCTTATCTTATCAGTCCACCTAATTTTCAACATTCGTCTATAGCACCACATCTCAAATGCTTCGATTCTCTTCTGTTCCAGTTTTCCCACAGTCCATGTTTCACTACCATACAATGCTGTACTCCAGACGTACATCCTCAGAAACTTCTTCCTCAAATCAAGGCCGGTATTTGTTATTAGTAGACTTCTCTTGGCCAGAAGCGGCTTTTTCGCCATAGCGAGTCTGCTTTCGATGTCCTCCTCGCTCCGTCCGTCATTGGTTATTTTACTGCCTAGGTAGCAGAATTCCTTAACTTCATTGACTTCGTGACCCTCAATCCTGATATTAACTCTCACTGTTCTCATTTCTACTACTTCTCATTACCTTCGTCTTTCTCCGATTTACTCTCAAACCATACTGTGTACTCATTAGACTGTTCATTCCGTTCAGCAGATCCTTTAATTCTTCTTAACTTTCACTCAGGATAGCAATGTCATCAGCGAATCGTATTATTGATATCCTTTCACCTTGTATTTTAATTCCACTCCAGAACCTTTCTTTTATTTCCATAATTGCTTCCTCGATGTACAGATTGAAGACTAGGGGCGAAAGCCTACAGCCTTGTCTTACTCCCTTCTTAATACGAGCACTTCGTTCTTAAACGTCCACTCTTATTATTCCCTCTTGGTTGAAATGGCTCTGAGCACAATGGGATTTAACATCTGTGGTCATCAATCCCCTAGAACTTAGAATTAATTAAACCTAACTAACCTAAGGACATCACACACATCCATGCCCGAGGCAGGATTCGAACCTGCCACCGTAGCAGTCCCACGGTTCCGGACTGAGCGCCTAGAACCGCGAGACCACAGCTGCCGGCTCCTTCTTGGTTGTTGTACATATTGTATATGACCCGTCTCTCCCTATAGCTTACCCCTACTTTTTTCAGAATCATGAACATCTTGCACAATTTTATATTTTCTAACGCTTTTTCCAGGTCGACAAATCCTATGAACGTGTCTTGATTTTTCTTTAGCCTTGCTTCCATTATTAGCCGTAACGTCAGAATTGCCTCTCTCGTGTCTTTACTTTTCCTAAAGCCAAACTGATCGTCACCTAGCGCATTCTCAATTTTATTTTCCATTCTTCTGTATATTATATTTATAAGCAGCTTCGATGCCTGAGCTGTTAAGCTGATCGTGCGACAATTCTCGCACTTGTCAGTTCTTGCCGTCTTCGGAATTTGTGGATGATGCTTTTCCAAAAGTCAGATGGTATGTCGCCAGACTCATATATTCTACACACCAACGTGAATAGTCGTTTTGTTGCCACTTCCCTTAATGATTTTAGAAATTCTGGTGGAATGTTATCTATCCCTTCTGCCTTATTTGACCGTAAGTCCTCCAAAGCTCTTTTAAATTCCGATTCTAATACTGCATCCCCTATCTCTTCCAAATCGACTACTGTTTCTTCTTCTATCACATCAGACAAATCTTCACCCTCATAGAGGCTTTCAATGTATTCTTTCCACCTATCTGCTCTCTCCTCTGCATTTAACAGTGGAATTCCCGTTGCACTCTTAATGTTACCACCGTTGCTTTTAATGTCACCAAAGGCTGTTTTGACTTTCCTGTATGCCTAGTCTGTACTTCCGACAATCATATCTTTTTCGATGTCTTCACATTTTTCCTGCAGCCATTTCGTCTTAGCTTCCCTGCACTTCCTATTTATTTCATTCCTCAGCGACTTGTATTTCTGTTTTCCTGATTTTCCCGGAACATTTTTGTACTTCCTCCTTTCATCAATCAACTGAAGTATTTCTTCTGTTACTCATGGTTTCTTCGCAGCTACCATCTTTGTACCTACGTTTTCCTTCCCAACTTCTGTGATGGACCTTTTTAGATATGTCCATTCCCCTTCAACTGTGTTGCCTACTGCGCTATTCCTTATTGCTGTATCTATATCGTTAGAGAACTGCAAACGTATCTCGTCATTCCTTAGAACTTCCGTATCCCATTTCTTAGCGTATTGATTCTTCCTGACTAATGTCTTGAACTTCAGCCTACCCTTATCACTACTATAATGTAATCTGAGTCTATATCTGCTCCTGGGTACGCCTTACAATCCAATATCTGATTTCGGAATCTCTGTCTGACCATGATGTAATCTAACTGAAATCTTCCCGTATCTCCCGGCCTTTGCCAAGTATACCTCCTTCTCTTGTGGTTCTTGAACAGGGTATTCGTTATTACTAGCTGAAACTTGTTACAGAACTCAATTAGTCTTTCTCCTCTTTCATTCCTTGTCCCAAGCCCATGTTCTGCTGTAACGTTTTCTTCTACTCCTTTCCCTACAACTGCATTCCAGTCACCCATGACTATTAGATTTTCGTCCCCCTTTACATACTGCATTACCCTTTCAATATCCTCATACACTTTCTCTATCTGTTCATCTTCAGCTTGCGACGTCGGCATGTATACCTGAACTATCGTTGTCGGTGTTGGTCTGCTGTCGATTCTCATTAGAACAACCCGGTCACTGAACTGTTCACAGTAATACACCCTCTTCCCTACCTTCCTATTCATAACGAATCCTATACCTGTTATACCATTTTCTGCTGCTGTTGATATTACCCGATACTCATCTGACCAGAAATCCTTGTCTTCCTTCCACTTCACTTCACTGACCCCTACTATATCTAGATTGAGCCTTTGCATTTCCCTTCTCAGATTTTCTAGATTCCCTACCACGTTCAAGCTTCTGACATTTCCCGCCCCGGCTCGTAGAACATTATCCTTTCGTTGATTATTCAATCTTTTTCTCATGGTAACCTCCCCCTTGGCAGTACCCTCCTGGAGATTCGAATGGGGGACTATTCTGGAATCTTTTGCCAATGGAGAGTTCATCATGACACTTCTTCAACTACAGGCCACATGGTCCTGTGGATACACGTTACGTGTCTTTAATGCAGTGGTTTCCATTGCCTTCTGCATCCTCATGTCGTTGATCATTGCTTATTCTTCCGCCTTTAAGGGACAATTTCTCACCCCTAGGACAAGAGAGAGCCCTGAACCTCTATCCGCTCATCCGCCCTCTTTGACAAGACCGTTGTCAGAATGAGGCTGACTTCTTATGTCGGAATTCTTCGACCGCCAATGCTGATAATTTATCAAAATTTAGGCAGTGGCGGGGATCTAACCCGGGACCAAAGACGTTTTGATTATGAATCAAAGACGCTTCCCCTAGTCCACGGGTCATATGACTGGATTGAAAATAATCTAGAAAATTAATTTAATGTTATATACAGTGTTCCACAAGGATCATTCGTACTATGAAACTACAATAATTTTTTTTTTAAAAAAAGAACAGAACAGTGCGAGTAGGTCTCGTGCTCTGATGTTTCCATACAAATTTAATGCATACTTCTATACGACTATATAAACACGACTGGTTGTTTAACGTTGTTACCAAAAAATCTCGAAAAGTTCGTGACTGATTCGTTTGGAATTTTTACAAGATACTCTAAACATTCAGACATACATGGGCAGCATTTTTTTAACGACGACGTTCAGGTTATCTGTTAAAGCCAACTGCGAGTATGAATATTCTGAGGTATGCTGTCAAGATGTGCAGTCTCGATTTATTTCTCGCAGTCAGTTTCAGCTACAATAGGAAGTCATGTAAACCATTAGTCACATCGTGATTCAGTTTCCCCTACTGATGGGTTTTGTGCAACTCGCAACACCTTAAAAAACCATGGGCGAGATTTTCATGTTCTCCCTCTCGCTAGGCGCAAACTAATACCCCTTCGTAATAAATGCGCCCAACTCTTCGTAGCAAATTTAATAAAATTTAAATTTTGTACTAGAATACTTTTCACTGGAGCCACGGTTATTATTAAAGAAAAACGCATTTGAAAGTCACTTTTGCACATTTGCCTCGAATAATTAGGGAACTACGGCCTCTAGCGAAAATGTATGACAGTACAATATTTAGCTACGTTACTTTTCTTACAAAAAGTCTTTTAATTTTTTTTGTAGTACTAACAGGTTGCTCGTAGCGGATGGGAGAACATAAAAGCACCATGAGTGGATTTTAAAGTGTTATGGCTTGTGTGAAACGCATCAGTAGGATGCGCTGAATCTCTCTGTACGTTCTTCCTCCTTGTATCTAAGTTTCAAACAAAAATTGTAAACATAGAAATATGCTGTTCCGTTTTTTACTCGTTGGATGTTTTATAGAAAACAGAAAGGTATTATTTGTTGTTTATCGGCTTATGATTAGAGTACTGCTACGGAATCTAAATCGTCCATTCACAGATGAGAAGTTTGAGAAATACTGTCACTGAAGGTACTATGCTCACAGATCCAGCAGCTGCATCTTAATTTCCAATCAAGGTTTCGTTTGCAATGACAATTTACACCGTTCTAGATCGAAGAGAGGGATAACGGAACAGAGAGAACAGAAAGAAATGGCCATAGAGAGTAGGAGAGTAGGAGTTGCACATAGACATTGGGCAAGGAGTTCAGGATGCACTTGAAGTTGCCGTACACATTTAGCAATTGTGAAGCTTTGGCTTTAAAAGAAATCAAACATACATATTTAATGTCGGGAGTGCGAAAAAAATCGTATTTAAATAAGTAAATACATGAATTTAGGATAAAGTTTGTTTTTAGAAATATATACATTCATCACCTCTCCTTGAAACAAGATACATGATTTGTCTCTAATAAAGTTGGCAACCCTACTCATGGTTTTAGTACATCTGAAAAGGCTGAGAAATTATGCAGATCATATCACCCAAACCCAGTGACTGGGTGAAAACACTCATCACTTATAACTGTCAGTGACTTGTGTAAGTCAGTCGTCTCGCATTAAGTGAAATCACACAAATCCCGAAATAGCTTCATTGCACACCACTGACTGTGGCTCCTATGGGCTAGCAAGCGAGACACGAGCTGAAAGCGACAGCGTGAGGGACTGAACATCCGTGTAGTAGTGGTCACTCTTTGTTTCTTTTGTTTTATTGTATGGCGCAAAAAGAATTAGGGTCATACGCGCCCATGTCAAAACTGTGAAACACGAACATAGAAGAGTTAAAAACGACTACGCGTCAATCCCAGTCGACGGAAGTGAACACAGCTAAAAACAGGGAAGCGGAGAAAGGTATATAAAATACGCCATAGAGAAACGGAAGTCCAGTGTGGACACTCTTGGCCAACAACGCCACCTGATGCCCTCCACTTAAGAAGTTTGTCTCGCTGGTACCCCAAACTGAACAGCGTGTGCGCTAATTGAAATTAGCTGGGAGGGCTAGGATGGTAAGCTGCAGTCTCCACTCGGTCTGTTTAGCCTCTGCATGATCATTACGAACAATAGGTCAAACAATGCAGCTACATGCCCGGAATGGAATCAGGATCAGTAGCATCGGATTCTTTTCACTGACAAGTGCAGGATTTTTCTGGTGCCTGATGATCATCAGAGAGTGGAGGGTTTCAAGTGCTAATGTATGCCTCAGGGATTCAGTCCTTCGGCTTCATTAGGTTGCTGGACAAGTCATTTTGTGGCTGTCAGTTACATCTAAGTCTGTATGATTACTGTACCACTGACAGATAAGTGCCTGGTAGAGGGTTATCGAAACACCATAAAGCTATTTCTCTACAGTATCACTCTCGAAGAGAGCGCAGAAAAAACGAACACTTAAAACTTTCATTGCAAGTTATAATTTCTATTATTTCATTACGATGATCATTTCTCCCCATGTAGGTGGGCGCAAACAACATATTTTCCCGTTCGGAGGAGAAATTGCTGATTGAAATTTCATGAGGAGATCCTACTGCAACGAAAACGGCCTTTAATTATTCTCTCGCCAATTCGCTATTTCTCTACCGCTCATATCATCAACGGCGAACAAACCCATAACTCTTTCCGTGAGAGCTCTCATTTCTCTCATTATATTACGATGATTGTTTCTCCCCTTGTCGGTGGGCGTCAACAAATTATTTTCGCATTCGGAGAAGAGAGCTAGTGATCCGAATTTTGTGACAAGATCTCGCAGCAATGAATAACGCCTTCTTTTTAATGATTGTCACACCAACTAGATTAAAATATCCTTGATACACTCTTCCTTATTTCGTCACAATAAGAAACGGGCTGTGCTTCTTTGAACTTTTCAGTTTTCTATGTCATTCCTATCTGATGCGGATGCCACTGCCATGCAGTAGCGCTCCAGGAGAATACGGACAAGCGTAGTGTGGGCAGTCTTCTTAGTAAACCTGTTCTGCCAATAAATCGCACTCTTCGATTCGCTTTGCCCAGAACATTATGTCTGGCGTCGCTCCAATTTACGTTATTCGTAACTGTAATAGTTAAGTAGGTAGTTACGTCCGCAACCTCTAGATTAGTGTCTTTTATAATGTCACAGAAATTTTTCGGATTCGTTTTAATACTCATGTGAATGACTTCACATTTATCATTAGTTAGAGTCGAATGCAAGAAGCACCATACAGACTTCTTGTCCGAATAATTGTGCAGTTGGTTTTGATAATCTGATCACTTTACATGATGATAGAGGACGGCATCTAAGAAGGCTGTCCAGATTGTCTCCTAAATCGTTTATGTACATCAGGAACAACAGGTGGCCTTTAATACATCCTAGAGGAACGCCCGATATTACTTCTGTTCTACTCGATGATTTTCCGTCAATTTCTACTAATTGTGACCTTTCTGACAATAAATGACGAACCTAGTCACACAACTGGGACGGTACTCTATAGATGCGCAATGTGATTAGAAGTCGCTTATGAGAAACGATTTAAAAAGCCTTCTGGAAATCTAAATACGTGAAATCAATTTCACATCTCCGGTCAATAGCATTCACTGCATCGTGAGAGTAGAAAGCTAGTTATATTTCACAAGAATGTTAGCTATTTTTAGTAAGTTGTTTTCTTCGAGGTAATTCATATTGTTGAAACACGGTATATGTCCCGAAATTCTACTGCAAATCAGCGTTAGTGATATAGTCCGCCGCGCGGGAAAGCCGCGCGGTCCAAGGCGTCTTGTCACGGTCCGCGCGGCTCCCCCCGTCGGAGGTTAGAGTCTTCCCTTGGGCATAGTTTAAGTTAGGTTGAGTAGTGTGTAAGCTTAGGGACCGATGACCTCAGCAGTTTGGTCCCATAAGCTCTTACCACAAATTTCCAAAAAAAATTTGATATGGTCCTGAAATTCAGCGGGTTACTCTTATTTCTTTCTTGAGTATAAGTGTGAACTGAGCAACTTTCCAGTCTTCAGGTACGGATATTTCGACTAATTGCTAAGTATGGAGCTAATGTATAACCATATTCTGAAAGGAAGTTAACAGGTATACAATCTGGACTAGAGGTCTTGCTTTTATTAAGTGATTTAAACTGCTTGGCTACACAGATGATGTCTACCTCTAAGTTACTGGTATTGGCAGCTGTTCTAGATTAGAATTCTGAAATACCTATACGTCTTATTTGCTGAAGAAATGTCGGCAAACATTTTTTACTAACCCTTCTTTAGTGTCACTGTCATACCAAATTTCCGTTGGTATAGCGCTGTGAAGGAACTGACTGCATCTTACCGCTTTTACATGCGACCAAAATATCTTTGCGTTTTCTGTCAGATTTAGAGACAGATTTTCATTGTGGAAATTATTCGCGTTGAAGATCACGCTAAATTTCGAGCTTCTATAAAAGATCGCCCATCTTGGGGTTTTTTGCGTTCCTTTGAATCTGAGATGCTTTTTCGTTGCCTCTACAACAATGTTCTTACTTGCTTTGTGTAACATGGGGGACAAGTACCATCCTTCATTGCTTTATTTGGCGTATATCTATCAACTTCCGTCGATACTGTTTCTTTGAGTTTAAACCACATCTGGTCAGCGCTTACAGAGTCAGACTGGAAAGAGCGGAGACTGCCTCTTAATAAGGCGTCAATCGAATTTTTATCTGGTTTTTTAAGTTGATATGCTTTGCCTTTCTTTTTGGTGGGTTTGGATGTTACGGTACTGAGTCTCGCTACAACAGCCTAGTGATCAGCAGTACCTGTATCCGTTATGACGTTCTCAATTTGCTCAGGATTATTTGTGGCTACAAGATCAAGTATGTTTTCGTAACAATTTAAATTTTGAATGGGCTCCTCAATTAATTATTTAAGATAATTTTCTGAGAAAGCATCTAGTATGATTTGAGACGACGCTTTTGTGCCTACCACCGACTTTCAACGAGTATTTTCTACAACATACGTACGGTAGAATGAAATTAACACCAACTATAATTGTATGAGTGGGATACTTACTTGGAATGAGGTTCAAGTTTTCTTTGAATTGTTCAGGATCTGTATCATCTGGGTCAGGTGGTCGGTAAAGGGAACCACTTATTAATTTATTGCGGTTGTCAAGTGTAAACTCTACCCATACTAACTCACAGGAACTATCTACTTCAGTTTCTCTACAAGATAAAGTATTTCAGACAGCAATAAACACTCCACTGGGAGACTGTGGCATAACGCAGCATTCTTTATGGTCAGTTCGAAGTCTGCGTTATACTGCTGTGCATCACCTCAACTATTAGTATAGTACTGAAAAACACCTCACAAGACGTCAGACAAGGGCGTACATTATCGCCCATATTATGTAACAAATATATAAACAACAATATCAGTAAGTACCGAAAGAAAATGGAAGATTCCTACCCACCGAGAGTGCTGTATTTAAGTCTCTCCTTTTGACAGATGACTACGTTATAACGAAGGATACTGAGGACAACCTACAACGAGCTATATGATTATTACACACAATGCAAAACAACACAGATTAACCGTATTCACAAAGAAAACTAAGGTTTGCCATTTTATGGAAAGAACACCGTAGAGTTGAAATCGTAATCAATAATAACATACTAGAAGAAGTCCGTCTATTCAGCCGCATTGCCTGTGATACCTCTTATGCTTATATTAATGATCTTGAAACGAAACTGTAAATGTACTTACACAGATATGATTAAGAGAACACTACTGATCAAAACCAGGAAAGAGACAGTACCTAATTCTGTAGTAAGTTCACTGTACCTTCACTGCTATAAGAATTCGAATTAAGGGACTAACGATCAAATAATCGCAGAGAATTGAAACAGCAGAAACGAGAATTCTAAGACCTTTTGATGGGAATAGTAGAAAACATCTAACAATATAGGAAGACCATCTACTAAGTATGGATCAAGACTGAATACCAAGCAAAACCTATGACTCCAGGTCCAAGGTTAGAGGAACGACTGGACGACCACTAAAAATCTGCAGTCATCATTAATGTACTTGTTTTCGGAATGTGCAAAGATGTATCAGCCGAAAATATACATCAAGGCGAAGAATAAATTGAGTGCATTCCTTGTAAGTGCTACTGCAAAATGAAGAGGTTGGCACGTGAGAGAGCTGCATGCAATCAGTCAGAAGATCGGCGGCACCAAAAAAATTTCATGTGGATGTAAGGGTCCTCTTATCAACACAGAGAGTAATTTGAGGCCGGCGCGGTATTGGGACAGGGCCATCCAGTCTATTGTCCATCTCTACAGTCAATATTTCAGCGATGGGTTTGTCTTTCAAGAAACTGAAGGAGTACACACAGACCACATTGTAAGCGCTATATGGAACAGCCAGTAGTGTCATTTGACATGCTGGCATGAACCCAACCGAGCATACAAGGGACCAACTGGAGGTTGCATTGCGTCATCGAAGGAAACTTTCTCACAAAATGAATGACATCAGGAGGCCCGTTGTGCAAGGGTGGGGCAGTTTCAGCAGCAACGTCTCGACGTCCATTGACAGTGTGTCAAGAAGTGTCTAAGAATTATACAGTACACAAGGTAGAGCAACAGGACGTTGCACAGAATCTGATTTTGATTAGAGAGGTATGGTATCCTTACCAGGTGGGACTGACGAATAACATCAGATGTTCAGATGGCTCTGGGCTGGCCGCGGTGGTCTGGCGGTTCTAGGCGCGCAGTCCGGAACCGTACGACTGCTACGGTCGCAGGTTCAAATCCTGCCTCGGGCATGGATGTGTGTGACGTCCTTAGGTTAGTTAGGTTTAAGTAGTTCTAAGTTCTAGGGGACTGATGACCACCGCAGTTGAGTCCCATAGTGCTCAGAGCCACTATGGGACTTGACATCTGACGTCATCAGTCCACTAGACTTAGAACTACTTAAACCTAAGAACATCACACACATCCGTGCCCGAAGCAGAATTCGAATCTGCGACCGTAGCAGCAGCGCGGTTACGGACTGAAGCACCTAGAACCGCTCGATCACAGCGGCTGGCAAAGATTGGCAATTAGTTTCGAATTCTCATCGATGTGAAAAGGGAGTTCCAGTGGTAACCATCAAAACAAAGTTTTTTTTTTACGTCGCAGCGAGGTATATTACGAAATAAAAACCACTAACTTTCTAATCAAAATACTGAAATGCCTTGTTTACTCACATATACATAGGTAGAAAGGACAAGTTTGTTAAAATTAGACAAATTGGAGCTCGCACTGGAAGGAAGATGTAAATTCTTCCCGCGTCTTGTTCGGGAAAGGAAAGGCAAACAAATAGCGGAAAACACTTGTGTGTGAACTGCAAAGTAACGATATACAATGACGAAAAAAACGCAGCACCAAGAACGGATTGTGCGAGATCAACGAAAGTTGGTATGCGTGTTTCTACATATGAAAGATGATATCTATTCATATTTCGTGACAGTCGCGTAAGAGTGACGCTACTAGCGCCAAACGAGGATGCAAATCAGATTCGTTTAAGCAGCGGTAAGCGTTACTTTTGATACTGGACATGGTGAGTTGATGTCAATCAGAAATGCGTTTAAGTCGATAAAGACCCCCATTATCAAAACCTCAGTGGGTTCGAATGAGCTCGTGTAACAGGGCTACAATAAGCTGGGCGTTCCTTCTGCGATATTCCAAAAAGACCTGGTAAGAGTACAGGCACTGTACGTGATAGTGGTAGCTGTGGTCACGAGAACGTACAGTCGCAGGAAGAGAGGAATCCGGGCGGCCACGTGGCTCTAACGAGAGCGAAGACCATCGTGTTTGGCGTACGGCTCTGGTGCATCGTGCAGCATCTGCAGCAGCAATTCGAGCAGCAGTTGGCAAAACAGAAACACAACGAACTGTTACAAATCGGTTACCTCAAGGACAGCTTTAAGCCACACGCCCTGTAGCGTCGATTCCACTGACCCAAAACCATCACCATTTACGGCTTCAGTGATGTCAAGGGAGAGCTCATTTGGAGGGCAGAGTCGAAAGCCTGTTGTGATTCCTGGTGAAAACTGGTTTAGTCTCGGTGCCACAGATGGTCCTGTGTTGGTGAGAAAGAGACCAGTTGCGGACCTGCTCCCAGCCTGTCTGCATGCCAGACACACCGGACCTATACGTGGAGTCCTAGTCTTGGGTGCTACTTATCATGACAGCAGGAGCACTCTCTTGGTTATTCCTCGCACTCCAGTAGCAAAAATATACCTCAGTCTAGTTAATCGACCTTTTGTGCTGAACACCGTTCCAGGGGGGGTTTTCCAACACGGTAACTGAGCCGTGCACGGCTCGTGTTCATGCCATTTATTGTTTGTCATTTTCTTTTACGGTACTGCCACCTCGTTTTCTTATTCCATTTACTGGCTTACTTGCCTGTGAGTGGCGGCATCAGCGCTTATCGATAAGTACACGTTTGTATCATCTCTGAAACGACGTATAGTATTTCTGTGTCGTCGTGTGTCTGGAAGTCAGTGGGACCAGCAGTGAAGTCGGGGGGGGGGGGGGGGGGGGGGGGGGCGGGCAGCAGCAGTGATGTCCGGACAGCCACGATTCGCCCGACCACTGCCGACACACAGAAGTTGAGTGGCGACGGCCTTGCTTGGCCGTTCGGTCGGTCGTCTGGTCAGACGACACGTATTTGGTCGCCGACCGCCTATCGGTTCTCTCTGTGTGTGTGTCGACTTGTCATTTGTCTTTGTTATTGTTGAGTGATTGATTTTACGATTGTTCGAGTTCCTTGTGGAAGTGTTTTCGTGGAACTGTGTGTAGCTTGTGTCACGTCCACTGGGCAGTTATTGAAATGCAGTCTGTGCACTGCAGTCGGTCGGTTGGGACAGAGCAGCGAGGAAGTCTCTGCGGTGCCTGGTCAGGCCAGAGCCGCTGGCTGCGTTCACGCCCGGTTGGAGTTGTGAGGCGCTTCTTGCCAGGGTTATGAAGTTCGTCGCCCACCAATCCTGGACACTAAAGTTGAGTGTTCACTTAACCTACTATCAAGCCTCACATCTCTTTGTTTGATCCTAGTTGTCGCTTTCTGGGAGATTCCCATGAGCAACAATGTGTGTGCATTGAAGTCGGCTAGAATTGCAGCCGTCTTCCTGTGTGGTGTTTAACTTAATTTAATTCATTCCTTCATTAATGAGGTGTACCAGCGGTATCTCCCGCCTTGTGGCCGTTGACGTTCCGGTGACCTGCCCTGGTCGTTGACGTAATTTTCGACAATATATTTTCCTCACCCGCATCTCGTGGTCGTGCGGTAGCGTTCTCGCTTCCCACGCCCGCGTTCCCGGGTTCGATTCCCGGCGGGGTCAGGGATTTTTTCTGCCTCGTGATGGCTGGGTGTTGTGTGATGTCCTTAGGTTAGTTAAGTAGTTCTAAGTTCTAGAGGACTGATGACCATAGCTGGTAAGTCCCATAGTGCTCAGAGCCATTTGAACCATTTGTATTTTCCTCGTCGTGTTTATGCTGTCCAGCACGGCGTGTAGTTCGACAGCTGAGGTGCTGTTGGTATTTTTGGGCTTTTATTCTGACTTGGCTGGACTGGGCACCAGTATCCAGAACCTTGTGCAATTGACATTTTGTTGTCGTTTTGCTGGTCGGGTGGAGCAGAACTGATCTTGTTGGTTGGTTTGCCGGTTGGCTTTCGGTTGGGTTGGCTTCCGATTAACAGGTTGTCGGTCTGGCTGCCTGTCTCACCTAAATGTTCGTTAGTGTTACGTACCTAGACTGATCCTTGGAACGTTCTGAGCGCCGCTCCTTGTGTTTTACATAGTGATTTCCTTTTCAGCCGAGATTTAGCTTATTAAAATTGCAAGGCTTTTCTTCTTAGCCTTAAGCCGTGAAAAAAAGTTTATTGTTTGGTACGTGGCGTTGAGACGAGTTTCAGCGTTTTCAAATCAAAAGTTGAAAATTTTTTATTCTACGCCTTAAGCTGTAAGAATTATTTTCTAGTTCTTATGTGGCCTTCAGCCGAGTTTTCCAGCTTAAATTAAAAATTCGAAATTTCTTTGTCTGGGCTTTAAGCCGTGAGATTGTTTGGGTTTCGTATGTAGCTTTCAGCCGAGAGCTATGTGAAGCATTTTAGGATAAAGCCTTTAGCCTATTTTAGTTGAAATTTAGAAGCTCTTCTCTTTAGGTCTTATGCCTTAAAATTGTTTTGTGCATGGTGTGTGGCCTTCAGCCGAGTTTTAATCTCTCTTAAATCAAAAATTCAAAATTCTTGTCTTCCCCTTAAGTTATAAGTTTGTTCTTCTTTAGTATGAGGCCTTCAGCCGAGTTTTACACGAAATAGTTTGAGATAAGGCCTTCAGTCTTTTCAAATTGAAAGCTCTTCTTCCTAGGTCTTAAGCCGTTAAATTGTTTTGTTGATATGCGGCCTTCAGCCGAGTTTTCAGCCTGTTTAGACTAAACGTTGAAAATCTTTGTCTCGGCCTTAAGCCGTAGCACTGTTCTTTATTAATGTGAGGCCTTCAGCCGTGTTCCGTGTAAAAAATTTAAGCTAAGGCTTTCAGCCTATTTATATTGAAGATAAAATATTTTATTGTAAAGGAGTGAAACCTCAAGAAGAACTCCTGTTCCTAAATTCCTTGCTGGGGTCTTGTGCCCTGGATTTTCGATGTGGTCTTAAATCAAAGGAGGTATTTCGTTAAAATCTTGAGAGTTTTTGATTCTCGCTTGTGTGATTGTCTGTTTTAAGAAATAAAGTTTATCTGTTGAGTACAACTGACAGTAACTTGTTTTGGCCCCTTTCCACAAATATAACCTCATCCGCTCTGCCCTGCTAGCCCAGGGATTTCAACAACATACCGGTATTGTAACCCAACATGCTCTCCACATTGTCACCATATTGCCTTGGCCTGCTCGATTACCATGTCTGTCTCCATCCGAGCACAGATGGCACTTCATCCACAGGAGCGTTAACCTCCCCTGTATTGACCGACCAAGTGCAACAGACATGGAACTCCATCCCAGAAACTGACATCCGGCACCTGTAAAACAACACATACACGTTTACATGCTTGAATTCAACATTCTGGCGGTTACACCGGTTATTAATGTACGAGAATTTCACATTTGCAATGGCTTATCTCACTCTTACGTTTGTTTGTGATATTGTAATTTTAAGCACTTAAATATGTAACCCCGAAAGTTCATTACTCTACATTTATTATTTTTTGGTGTTGCGGTTTTTTTCCCCTTGGTGTCTATAGGGAAGTAGATATGCAGTCTCGAATATACAGACTTCATTTTCGTTATTTTTTTTCCTTTCTATTTCACATACCGCTAATTTTTAGTTTGGTAAGGTCCATTCTTTCTTGCCTTGCTTTCCTTGTATCTAAGCCCCACACCTTCACAGTTTTACAGGGGAGACTGAACTTTTTTTAAAATATTATGTTTCTTATGGAATATTGCTCCGGCAATCAACAGCAGATTTTGGTAAGTTAA
Source organism: Schistocerca gregaria (assembly GCF_023897955.1). Classification (NCBI taxonomy): domain Eukaryota; kingdom Metazoa; phylum Arthropoda; class Insecta; order Orthoptera; family Acrididae; genus Schistocerca; species Schistocerca gregaria. The sequence goes on from NC_064925.1 coordinate 157,038,311, forward strand.
ATTAAAACCAACTGCAACGTGCAGCCCACCTTTGTAGTGCACTGGCCAGCATCTCTGGCTTCTATGCAGAGGACTCGTGTTCGCTTCCTGTCAGGGATTTTTCCGTATTGTGAGGATTGAAACAGGTTACACTCAGACTCGTTATGGCTATTTGGTTGAACTGAGGGCTATTTCACTGAGAAGTGACTGTTCCAAGAACAAGCAACCCGACAACGACGGGGAGAGCGCTGTGTTGGGACCCTCACCCGACCATACTGCGTCCAGTGACGGCATTGTTTGAGGATGACATGGCGGTTAGTAGGCACCGGTTGACCCGTCTCTGTCAGAATGTGGAGCTTTGCTTCATTTGCGTATAGCTACATTCACCAAATTATATTTCCTACAGGAGAGTTCCAGTTTAATATTGCTGATAACAGATACATCAGATTACTTTTTTTTTTGTTAATCGAAGTGATAGAAGCAAAGGAACTCATTTAGGGCAACTGGCGTACAGGGACTTTACTATTGGGCAGTATTACTTGTTTGTGATAGTTGGGAAAAGAACATTTTTACGTAGGATAGTAACGTTAATGTTTAGAATAAGGACCTGCTTTTCTGAGTCTGCGGTATCTGTTAGGGCACTGTTTGTACAGTACACGCAAGTGAATGCATAAACACAAGACACACTAATACGGAACCTACATAAATACTTCATGAGACTTTTATTCATGCATTACCTGTTACTTGATCTTTTCTTTTTCAGCACTTAGATGTGACCGTACACTTTCTTGAACCACTTATTTGCTACATCACGACCCGGACGCAAGTGTCTGATGCGGCACGTTCAGCGAGCCACAACATTCTCGCTGTCTTCCTTTGCGTATAGCTACATTCACCAAATTATATTTCCTACAGGAGAGTTCCAGTTTAATATTGCTGATAACAGATACATCAGATTACTTTTTTTTTGTTAATCGAAGTGATAGAAGCAAAGGAACTCATTTAGGGCAACTGGCGTACAGGGACTTTACTATTGGGCAGTATTACTTGTTTGTGATAGTTGGGAAAAGAACATTTTTACGTAGGATAGTAACGTTAATGTTTAGAATAAGGACCTGCTTTTCTGAGTCTGCGGTATCTGTTAGGGCACTGTTTGTACAGTACACGCAAGTGAATGCATAAACACAAGACACACTAATACGGAACCTACATAAATACTTCATGAGACTTTTATTCATGCATTACCTGTTACTTGATCTTTTCTTTTTCAGCACTTAGATGTGACCGTACACTTTCTTGAACCACTTATTTGCTACATCACGACCCGGACGCAAGTGTCTGATGCGGCACGTTCAGCGAGCCACAAAATTCTCGCTGTCTTCCGTGAGCGACTGAGATAGCCAGGCAAGCAAGCGTACTCCCACACACATTTCCACCCACTTCTCCAGCGCACGCGGACACATAACGACAAACACACACACACTTCCAGGAAATGGGCGGTTCCTGACAGTGCACGCCAAACCTGTTTCCCATCGGGCGGAATACAATGGCCTCTACACAAAGGTCTCTGGTCTCCGTACAACGGAACGCTTGATTTCACACATAACTTGTGTTTTGCTACTTGATACGCCTTCGGCAGAGGTCAAAACCCTGGCTAAACAATGATTACTGTGTAGGTTGTCGGCTGTATCCTAAGGTAGTGAATTTACAGATTCATTTTTGAGAGTTCACATATCGCACATTTTAGGTGGTACACCGTATTGTATAAAAATTGGAGCTGTGTCTAAAACACAAGTTATATCTCCATTTCAGAAATTCTTGCATTAGCGCACATATTTGTTTTATTTACCGCGTGCTTCTTTGTGAGAAACTACAATAACTATACTTCAGTGCCAGTCAAGCTATAATTTGATGGCGATAGCTTAATTCAACCTGAATTAAGCTATACATTCTGAAATGGGGTGTCCGCAGCTCGTGGTCGTGCGGTAACGTTCTCACTTCCCGCGCCCGGGTTCCCGGATTCGATTCCCGGCTGGGTCAGGGATATTCTCTGCCTCGTGATGACTGGACGTTGTGTGATGTCCTTAGGTTAGTTAGGTTTAAGTAGTTCTAAGTTCTAGGGGGCTGACGTCCATAGATCTTAAGTCCCATAGTGCTCAGAGCCATTCGAAATTCGGAACATTATTCAGTATTTATTACAATCAGAACTCGCCATCGTATTTAAGCTCAAATTGTTGCTATACCTTAATATTATATTGTTCTCAGCATTTTTTAACTATTTTGCTTATACTCGTTAAGTTGGTAAGGTAAATATGTGTTTTTCATTTAACTAAATCAAACTGAAATTAGCACTGGTGTAGAAATATTGCAATTTTAAGTCTGTACAATGTCTTGCATTTTAAGTTGTCATATGAACGGTTTCCTTAATGTCTGCTGGTTGATTTGTCAAATTCAGCATGAGTTATAAAGTCAAAGCCAATTCTAATAATTTTGTTTCCTTCATGTTTTTTACTTCATGTAATAGGCGTATGCTTGTGGTCGTACCGTCGTTATCTCAGCCTAGATTTCTTAGTCATCTGGATTTATAGCAGTTTTGGTGCAGAAAAGGGAGGGGGGGGGGGGGGGGGGAGACGAGAGAACACCACGTCAAAAACCTTAGTTCACCTGGCCTTGGGTGACACTACTTCATAAGAACTTCCTGTCTAGGTTACGACGAAGATAATAGCTGCGGCGTCCTTAGTGAAAAACTTCTACATAGCGGTACAGGAAACTCTGAGGCTATGGAGAAAGTAACAGTTCTAGGGGAAGGAAACCTCTAACGACAACATGCATGGCCATGAGTACTCAAGGTGACAACAGCAACATTCATTCTGCTCAAGGTTGCTAAAATACAGAGGAAAGCCACATCTGGTCGTAAACTTCACATACGGAGAAAGCTGGAGATATTTGATGGGCGACGGTTTGGGCAAGAAAAGCACAACAGACTTGGCATTTCACGAACAATGAGATGGTACTTGAAATGTAGGAGAGCTAAACAGGAAACCTAACCACCATTGGGGGTAAACCGTAAAGCGCAGAATAAAAATAAAAAGAAGAAGAAACGGAAGAAGAATTTTTGAGAGACAGTCTCTTGTATGTTATCCTTCCTAGACGCTCATTTCAGTTTCTTCTGATATCTCCAAATTTTCTTGCAAGGCTGTAGTTATCGAGCTCTTTCCTAATACCTCCACTTCTCTGAGTGTCTTTCATATCCTTTTACCGCTCTCACACACAGCGTTTATGATGCCAAGATGTGGTAGTCTTCTTGTTTGCTTGTGGTCCATAAATCGTTTCCATATAATAATGCAGGGTTGCCATTGCCTTGTAAAACTTCTTCCTTATTGCCTCAGTTTCGATTCTTCAAGTATTTAGTAGTAGTTCTGGTGTATGCCCCAACACTGATAACTTTTTGCGTAAATCTACATCATAGTCATAGTTCTTATTATTTAAGTACTTAAAATAATTTAATGGCTCTGTTACTTAGTTATTTCACGACATACACTGCACAGTCTCATTAAGGTGGAAACAGTCAAAACCCGAATAACCAACTTTTACAGCGCGGATCTCTGCGAGACAAACAGGATGAGTCAGTGATGTTCTGGAAGGTGCCGACATCGAAGTGAAACCATACTGAGTCCAGCGCCGTAGCTCCAGGTTTCTGGGTTGAGCATCCAGGACGCGAACAGCCCCATAGAGGTGGTCACACCAATTCTCGGCTGGGTTTTAATCCGGGGAATTTGATGGCCGGGGGATTGTGGTGAACTCATACTGGTCCTCTCTGAACCACGCACGTACACTGCGAGCTGTGTGTCTCGATGCATTGTCCTACTGGTAGATGCCATCTTGCCGAGGATAAAAAAAGCTGCATGTAGGGGTGGGCACGGTCCCCAAGGACATATACATTCTTGTGTTAATCAGCAATCCCTTCCAGACTGACGTGATCACACAGGGAACGGCACGAAAACATTTCCCAGACCCTACCACTCCGTCCTCTCATCTGGACCCTTACGACGATTGTTTATAGCGTGCTTGCTTTCAGGCGTTTCAGGCCAATGGGGCCTATAAACGTAGTCCATATGACAAGATCACCTGCATCCACTCAGTGGACGTCCATCTGCGATAATGTTGTGCAGATTCCAGCCTTTGCCGCCGATGAACACTACAGAAGTCATCATGGGTGTATGGACCGGGCGCCAGCTTGCGAGGTCCATATGCGGCAACGTTCTCTGAACCGTCGTTCAGATATCACCATTGGTAGCCCCTTCGTTCATCTAGGCGATCAGCTGCCTTACAGTTTACAGACATAGCCGTTTCGGAAATGCTTCTTCTCTTGGCTCGAAAGCCAGTGATCGTGCCCTTTTGTTAGTTAGATTACTCGCTCAATTTCTGCATTACAACAACGACTGCACGGTTTTCCGAGACCCGTCCGGAATGCTTTATACGCACTCCACTGATAGTTGTGCCACCTGACGTCTGCGAGTGGCTATTGAACGTTTATGTCAAATATGGATGGTGGTCACATTGGATCACGTATAATTTTCCTATCGAGTCTAACAGCCACTATTTTATTGAAAGGTAATTGCAATTTGCACTTTGACTACTATAAAATCATTGTCATTTACATTACACAACCATCTGATTTACGTATTGTGTTATTCTCAAGTGTTTAAATAACGTACCGAGCGAGGTGGCGCAGTGGTTAGCACACTGGACTCGCATTCGGGACGACGACGGTTCAATCCCGTCTCCAGCCATCCTGATTTAGGTTTTCCGTGATTTCCCTAAATCGTTTCAGGCAAATGCCGGGATGGTTCCTTTGAAAGGGCACGGCCGATTTCCTTCCCCATCCTTCCCTAACCCGAGCTTGTGCTCCTTCTCTAATGACCTCGTTGTCGACGGGACGTTAAACAACACTAACCTAACCTAAATAACGTACACGATATGCCGCCAACTTACATTTCGCGGAAAGACCACAAAGATAAGATAATTGAGATTAGGGCTCGTACAGAGGCATATAGGCAGACATTTTTCCCTCGTTCTGTTTGGGAGTGGAACAGGAAGAGAAGATGCTAGCTGTGGTACGAGGTACCCTCCCCCACGCACCGTATAGGGGATTTCGGAGTATGTAGGTAGATGTAGATATGAGTATCTGTAAATGTCACATCACTGAAATCTGATGATCGTGAAATATAAGTGTACACACATCCAAAAAAGTTTTGCGTCACCTTAGTTCAGAGACATCCGGAACTTGCGCAGAAAATTGGAATAGAGACCAACATAAACATAATTACTGCCTTCTTTGTTGCTCATGAAAAGCTCACATTGCATGTTCTACCACCGTGCATCGAGAACTTCAGAGGTGGTGGGCCAGATTTCTGTACACACCGGTACCTCAAATACCCAGCAGCACGTCTTGCAATGATGCATGACTGTCATCGGCGTCGCATACTATCCACAAGTTCATCAAGGCACTGGTGATCCACAATGTCCCACTACTCAACGGCGATTCGGCGTGGCGTAGATCCCTCAGAGTGGTTGTTGGCTCACGTCGTTCATAAAGAGCCCTTTTCAATCTATCCCAGGCATAGTTGATAGGGTTCATGTCTGGAGAACATGCTGGCTATTCTAGTCGAGCAATGTCATTATCCTGAAAAAAGTCTTTCATAAGATGTGTACGATGGGAGCGTGGATTGTCGTCCACGGAGACGAATGCCTCGCCAATATACTGCCGATATGGTTGCACTATCGGTCGGAGGATGGCATTCCCGTTTCGAACAGCCGTTACGGCGCCTTCCATGACCACCAGCGGCGTACGTCGGTCCCACATAATGCCACCCCAAAACAGAAAGGAATTTCCACCTTCCTTCACTCGTTGGACAGTCTGTCTAAGGCGTTCAGTCTGACAGGGTTGCCTCGAAACATTTCTCTGACTATTGTCTGGTTGAAGGCATATGTGACACTCATCGGTGAAGAGAACGTGATGCCAATCCTGAAGGGTACATTCGGCATGTTGTTGGACTGATCTGTACCGCGCTGCAAGGTGTCTTGGTTGCAAAGATGGGCCTCACCGTAGACGTCGAGAGTGAAGTTGCGCATCATAAAGCTTATTGCGCACAGTTTGAGTCGTAACGCGACGTCCTGTGGCTGCACGAAGAGCATTATTCAACATGGTGGCGTTGCTGTCAGGGTTCATCCGAGCCATAATCCGTACGTAGCGGTCTTTCGCTGCAGTAATAGCCCTTGGAAGGCCTCAGCGAGGCATGTCATGGACAGTTCCTTCTCTCTGTATCTCCTGCATGTCCGAACAACATCGCTCTGGTTCACTCCGAGGTGCCTGGACACTTCCCTTGTTGAGAGCCCTTCGTGGCACAAAGTAACCGTGTTATTGACCGTCTAGGCGTGGTTGAACTTCAGACAACACGAGCCGTGTACCTCCTTCCCGGTAGAGTGATTGGAACTGATCTGCTGTCGGACCCCCTCTGTCTAATAGGTGCTGCTAATGCATGGCTGTTTACATCTCTGGGCGGGTTTAGTGGCATCTCTGAACAGTCAAAGGGACTATGTCTGTGCACAATATCCACAGTCAACGTCTATCTTCAGGATTTTTGGGAACCAGTATGACGCAAAACTTTTTTTGGTGTGTGTGTGTGTGTGTGTAGCACCCCAGCTGGGAACTGGAACTGACGTCGCGTTTATTTCACACCACTTTACCTCTCCTGAAAATTTTTCCAATAACGCCGTAATTGTAGTTTTCTTCTGTGATCCGAGAAAACATTTAATTACACAAACTTCGTTTTGAACTTGAGGGACTGCTTAAAATTTATGGTAACATTACCCACACACTAAATTACACCGAGGTGACAAAATCCGTGTCATACCTCTTCATATCGTGTCGGACATCATTTTGGCCGGAGTACTGTAGCAACTCAACGTGGCATGGGTTCAACAAGTCGTTGGAAGCCCCTGCAGGAATATTGAGTCATGCTGCCTCTATAGCCGTCCAGGTATGCGAAGGTGGTGTCGGTGCAGGATTTTGTGCACAAAGTGATCTCTCGATTACGATCCATAAATGCTCCGTGATGATTCATGTTGGGTGATCTCGCTCAAACCGTCCAGAATGTTCTTCAAACCAATAGCGAACGTATGAGACTCGGTGACATGAACGATTGTCATTCATAAAAATCCCATCGTTGTCTGAGAAAATAAAGGTCATGACTGGCCGCAAAATGTTTTCAGGTAGCTGAACATAACCATTTCCAGTCAATGATCCATGTAGACACAGCCCACACCATTATGAAGCCTTCACCAACATGCACAGTGCCTTGTTAACTACTTGGGTCCATGGCTTTGTGGGTTCTGCGCCACATTCTATCATCAGTTCTTACCAACTGCAACCGGTATGTAACTGACCATGTCACGGTTGTACTGTCTAGGGTCCATCCAATATGGTCACGACCCAAGGAGAAGCGCTGTATGCGATGTCGTGCTGTTAGCAAAGGCAGTCCCGTCAGTCGGCTGCTGCTATAGCCCGTTAACGCCACATTTCACCGCTCTGTCCTAACGGATACGTTCTTCGTACATCCCACAGTAATTTATGTGGTTATTTCACGCGATGTTACTTCTCTTTAGCACTGAAAACTCAACACAAACGCCGCTGCTTTCCGTCGTTAGGTGAAGGCCGTCGGTCACAGCGTTGTCCGTAGTGAGAGATAATGTCTGAAATTTGATATTCTCGCCACACCCTTGACACTCTGCATCTCGGAATGTTGAATTCCATAACGACTTCCTAAATGGAACGTCGTATGCATCTAGCTCTAACTGCCATTACGAGTTCAAAGTCTGTTAATCCGACTCCTGCGGCCACAATCACGTCGGAAACCTTTTCACGGGGATCACCAGAGTACGAATGACAGCTCCGGCAAATCACTCACATTCTATATCTTGTGTACAAGATACGAGGGTGAATCAAATGAAAACCTTAAATATTTTTTAAATATTATTTATTGTGCAGAAGTGGTACAAAGCTGTATCACTTTTCAACATAATCTCTCCCACGCTCAATGCAAGTCCTCCAGCGATTACAAAGTGGATAAATTCCTTTAGAAGAAAATTCTTTTGGCAGTCCGCGCAACCAGTCATGCACCGCGTGGCGTACCTGTTCATCAGAACGGAACTTCTTTCCGGAAGAGGAAGACACTTAAAGTGCAGGTCTGTGATTGTTGCAACTGCTGTACGGGCAGTGTGGAGCCTTGCATTGTCATGTTGCAAAAGGACACCTGCTGACAGCAATCCACGTCGTTTTGATTTGATTGCAGGCCGCAGATGATTTTTTAGGAGATCTGTGTATGATGTACTGGTGACAGTGGTCCCTCTAGGCATGTAATTCTCCAAAATGACGCCTTTTTCGTTCCAAAAGAGAGTCAGCACATCTTTCCCTGTTGGTGGTTATGTTCGAAACTTCTTTGGTTTTGGTGATGAAGAACGGCGCTATTCCTTACTCGCTCTCTTCGTTTCCGGTTGGTGGAAGTGAACCCAGGTTTCGTCCCCAGTAACGATTCTTGCAAAGAAGCCATCACATCACCTTCTCGTTCAAAGCGCCGAAGAAGTTCTTCACAAGCATCAACACGTCGTTCTCTCATTTCAGGAGTCAGCTGCCGTGGCACCCATCCTGCAGACACTTTGTGAAACTGGAGCACATCTTGCACAATGTGGTGTGCTGACCCATGACTAATTTGTAAACGTGCTGCAATGTCATTCAGTGTCACTCCGCGGTTTTCCTTCACTATGGCTTCAACTGTTGCAATGTTCTGTGGAGTCACAACTCGTTGTGCCTGACCTGGACGAGGAGCATCTTCCACTGAAGTCACACCATTTGCGAACTTCCTACTCCATTCGTAGACTTTCTGCTGTGACAAACATGCATCACCGTTCTGAGTCTTCATTCGTCGATGAATTTCAATAGGTTTCACACCTTCACTACGCAAAAACCGAATAACAGAACGCTGTTCTTCCCTGGTGCAAGTCGCAAGTGGGGCGGCCATCTTTATACTGATACTCCGACGGTATGTGTGCATCTGCACTATGCTGCCACCTACAGGCCATTTTGCACGCTGTTTGTAGCACGCTTACCAACTTACAGGATAACGGCGAGAAATTCCGATTTGTTATTACAAATTTAATGTTTTCATTTGACTCACCCTCGTACTACCGCAAACTGTACATGTGCTTATCGCTATCGCATTACTCCTGTCGGCTTATTGTATGTCCCGTGGTGACAGCATAGAGGACAGTATTTTGCCTTCTCTTGTGTAAGTTTATTCCTCGACAGCATCACAGTACAGGGTAAGTTAGCCTTCTGATATCTGTTTACTTATGAGTTGCGTGTCTACGAAAATTGTAAATTCCAAGACTATTCAAATACATCTGATATTTTATCACATACATACTCATTTCTGAGGTTGATAAAAGTACAAATTTATCCACCAGTAGTGGTGTAGCAGTCAATTACTAGGTAATATAGATTATGAGTACTACTAATTTGCACATGCGAAAAAACTCTGAAACATGGGCCACATTCATAAGGACAGTAATAATCTTGCCGTTGAATACCATACGAAGCATACAACCTATGAGTTCAATAGTTCGGAAAACTTAAATTTCGATCTTAACAAGATTGACTTAGTACGACATTTCTAGAGTTTGCATACTCATGGAGGGAAGTTTGGAGAGCATCATGGGAATTTGTCCCTCAAAATTTAAATGCTTAATATCGTGAAACACGATTATCTTTTTACGTTGTATCAGAAGGCATGTCACTATGAGTACAGCTATATTTCTGCAGACTCTAACGCTGCCAACTTCATAGTCTTAGTATTTCAGAACAACTATCATTTACATGTATGAAGCATATTCTTGGGCATATTCCTTTTTCGCTGAGCGATGGTATTTTTCTTTCTCGTATGTTACTTTCTGCTCATAGCATCGTTATGCTGCATGTTCAAAAAGAGTTAGCAACATTTCTTGGCAACGTGGTCTACGCGTCCAACAAGTAATCTGTGCTAGTGCTGCAATCGTGGTTAGCGATCAGGTGAAACGGACACAGAGTGCAGCAAAAGCTAGAACAGCACTTGTCCATTACTGGGCGTTGCGCGAAAACATATTTACGGAAGTCATGCGGTCGCCTGTTTGTGAAAGATAAATAAGTTGGCAAAACGTCAAGGAAAATTTGCAATGCAAAATCTAGTGGCACACTGAAAAGAAACGGGCTTTGAATTAACAACAAATCTGCAATTTATGAAATGAGACAGAATATCAGTAGAAAGCGTTCAGAGGAGACTAGCAAAACTGCAGAACGCTGGTTACTTGTGTAAGTGTAAATGTAAATAGGACGATTAGAAACCTTTAAAGCTTGGTATTATAAGATACTGCTGAAGACCAGTTGAGGGATGAGGATGCCTGCATTAGTTCACCGAGGAAAAATACCTAAGAAAGAACGTAATCAAATGAAGAAATACCATGTTTGGCCACACATAACGAAGAGCCAAAATAACCTGACCACTTCCTACAATCGTAAAGTACTTACGAAGTACGGCGTGCACACACTTTACTCACCATTTAAACTTCACTATAGATATTCGGATTTAGGTTATGACATGTTCGATATGTCTGGCATCCTTGGCGATTATGTGGCGCAGACGAATAGCGAAATTCTGCATGACCCGCTGAAGTGTCAGAACATCTATGGTGTCGATGACATCCTGAATGGCTGTTTTCAGGTCAGCAATAGTTGTGAGGTTATTGCTGTACGAGTTGTCCTTAACACAGGGTGAGACACCTCGAATAACTCTGAAAGTATGATAGGGACTGAAAAGTTTGTAGGACAAATGTTGCATGGGACAACGAGGGTCATATTATGACGTTCGTTTTTTGTTGCTAGGTGGGGTCGCGTCAGAGATATGAGGGTTAATTTTTTTTTAATGTGATGCAGCAGTCGAGACGAATCCAATGATGTGTAACCGTAAGGTCTTTGAAGGTCAACGAAGGTCAGAAGGGTGGCATGTACGTTTGGTGGTGGTGGTGGTGGTGGTGGTTAGTGTTTAACGTCCCGTCGACAACGAGGTCATTAGAGACGGAGCGCAAGCTCTGGTTAGCGAAGGATTGGAAAGGAAATCGGCCGTGCCCTTTCAACGGAACCATCCCGGCATTTGCCTGAAATGATTTAGGGAAATCACGGAAAACCTAAATCAGGATGGCTGGAGACGGGATTGAACCGTCGTCCTCCCGAATAACAGTCCAGTGTGCTAACCACTGCGCCACCTCGCTCGGTCAGAGTAGTGTTGTTCGTGTTCTTCATCGCTATAAATATCATCCTTACCATATTAGTCTCCACCAAGAATTAACTAATACGGATTGTATGCGTCGCATTGAATTCTACCGATGCACTCAGCTTCAGAGGGATGAAACATTTGTTAATTTGATTGTATTTATTGTCGAGGATATTTTCACGAACCATGGAAATATTAATTTGCATAACATGCATTATTGGGCTACTGAAAATTCATGTTGGCTGTGGCAAGTTGCATACCAAAAACCATAGTCGGTGAATGTATGGTGTGCGATTCTGGAGGGCAAAAAAATCATAGGCCCCTATTGCATCGAAGGAAATCTTAATGGTAGGAAGTAAACCACATTCCTGCAGGAAATATTAGGTCTGTTATTGGAAGAAATACCTTTAGTAACAAGGAACAACACGATGGGTGTCCAGCACATTTTTCGCTGATGCCTAGAAATGAGTTCCAGAGACAATTCCCAAATCGTTGGACTGGACGCAGAGGAGATGTGTCATTGGCGGCTAGTTCGCCAGACTTTACACCTCTGGATTTTTTCTTGTGGGGATTCGTAAAAGAAATTGTTTATAAAGACGTACCAACAATACCTGAAGATATGCGAGTGAGAATGGTCCGAGCATGTGCTTCGATAAGTGACGACGTGATAAGGAATACCACTCAGTCCATGATAAGAAGATTACAGCACTGCATTGATAGCAATGGTCATCACTTCGAACACCTTCTGTTAATGGACATTCATGCCACCTTCTTGACCTTCGTTGACCTTCAAAAAATGGTTCAAAAATGGCTCTGAGGACTATGGGACTTAACCGTCGAGTTCATCAGTCCCCTTGAACTGAGAACTACTTAAACTTAACTAACCTAAGGATATCACACACATCCCTGCCCGAGGCAGGATTCTAACCTGCGACCGTGGCGAGCATTCACTTAAACATTTAATTTGAACAGTTATAGTGGCATCAGCGCTTTAGACTCTTAACTGCTCTGGTGGTTGGATTGTGTGGATTCTTTTTGGTCTGTGACTTTCAGAATATAGTGAACATTTTAGAGAGAATGGTTTTTGATTATGAATCCCAGACAATCTCCTAATTCCTCAGAGCTATAAGCTGTAGCTATAAATGTATTTCTCGGATGAAGTGGGCACTAGGAATTCTAATTACAGGCATCAGGTTTTGCTAATCACTTTCAGGTTGCCAATATTGTAGTCAGAGAGCCAGTGTTGAGAATGGCAAACAGCATAAATACAAAACATTTATTCTGTTATTCCACCCGCCGCCCCACAGTGTGAATCAGCCAGGAAATCTCCTTGCGGCGCAGTGGACCAGGGCTGCTGGCGGTCTCTACGCAGTGTCGGAGTGTGTGGGAGCTGTTCCGATTGCTACGGGATCCGTGGCTCACCGACCCAGCACATCAAAGTCGAGTGTTGATATAATTACCGAAGCTAGACTGTTCACATTGTGCCGTTTGTTTCCATGGTTGGCTGTTGGGTGTATTCTCGTGAGCAACACCGAGTGTTCGAGTTGGTGAAAGTTTGGCCACCATACGGTGGAGTTTAAATGTATTAGGTTTTTTGAAGTCCGAGTGCACCAGTTGAATTTTCTGCCTTGTGGCCGTTAGCGTTCCGGTTACCTGCCCTGGCCACTGACGTAAAATCCATGCGTTGTCCCTTCCTCACCGTGTTGTCACGGTCCAACATGTGTGAGTAGTTTTGGCAGCTTATGCCTACTCGGTTGTGGGTGGCAACGCCATTTACGTTTTGGCTTTGGAGGTCTTTGTGCACTGGTCGGGTGGAAAGCAAGTCGTCTTGTCGGTGGGTCCGTTGACTGTCTCTTGGTTCGGTTGCCGGCGGATCGGATATAGTTGGGCCGACTACCTGTCTCCCCAAAGCGAACGTTAATATTTGAAGTGCAGACCGGGCCCCGGAAACTTCTGAGCGCCGCTGGCTGTACTGCCTTTTCTTACTGGTGTTTGATTGTGTATTTTAATGGCTTATAGGCGATGATCTGAATTTGTATGCTTTTAGTTGGGTTTTAAATAATGGGCCTTCAGCAGCTTTAAAATTGAAAGTTCCTTACTCGTCAAGTCTTGCATTGTTTGGGCCTTCAGCCTCATTTAAAATATTTCTTTGGATAAAGCTTTGGGCCTTCTGCCTTAATTTATTGTAGTTATGTTTTTCAATAATGGGCCTTCAGCCGCTTTAAAATTTAAATTTCTTACTTGTTAAATCTTAGATTTTTTGGGCCTTCAGCCCGTGTAAAACATTGCTTCTGCCTACTATTATTTTAGCTGTTTTAAGTAATCGGCTTTCAGCCATTTTTAAATTAAAGTTCTTGTCTTTCAAGTATCAGACTGCGAGGGGCCTTCAGCCTAATTGAAGATAAGGCCTTCTGCCTTGTGTTTTTTGTAATTAATTTTACCTGCAGGCTTAAATCATGGGCCTTCAGCCGTCTTTAAATTAAACTTGTTTGCTTTCATGTGTTAAGATTTGTTGGGCCTTCAGCCAAGTTATAGAACTTACATACCTGAGGCCTTCTGCCTTCCAAATATTCTGTTTTGAGTCTGAATTTTAAGTTAATGGCTTTCAGCCGTTTTTAAATTTAAGTGGTTGTGCTCTTAAGGCATAAGATAATGTGGCCTATTCAGCCGATAAATAAGTTCAAAAACTTTTGCTGTATTGTTTGAACAACTAAATAAAGTTACGTGTGTTTGAGTGTAACTGACAGCCCCCTTTTGGCCCCTTTCCACAATTCCTACTACCTGTTCTCTCCTGCGGACTTACGTTGTTTTGGACACACGTGCGATACGAGCAAAGAGTGTGTATAGAAGTGCGTGCCTGTGCACTCCCAAATAACCACAGGTTCGGTTTTCTGACTGTCTGTGGGTATTTAGATAATATGTTCAGAGATAGACAAGCAGGGGCTTAATCATGAATGAATGTGTTATCACTTCCTGCTCTGACAGTAATAAGCCTGTCTGCACATATTATTGACAAAGTAGTGTAGATATTTAAAGTGGTTAATTCTGAATGTGAATGAGTTGTGGATCCCTTGTGACCGTGTTCCTGTTTTGAAATTTTTCTAATGTTTTAAGGATTGCGTTATTATAGATACTGACCGGTTGCTGTGTGGTTTTATGTTATTGTTTCAGTGGTATAATCAGCGGTGCGCGTCTTCCGTTGTAGTTGGTCGTTTAACTGGGGGACGACGCCTTGGCAGCGGCCAGTTTGAATTGTAACCGATAGCGCTATTGCTGTGTTTATCAGTAGACTCAAGCTCTTCGGCGAATTTGAGTAGAGTATTTTATTATTTGTTCCTGGTAACGCCGAGGCGTCCGTCCTTCCTTCTCCACCGTTCCTTTCGCCTTTAACTCAGGCTCGATCTGAGTTGTAGTTTCCGCGCACCTCTGATATGCCATTACTTGTCAATGAAAATTTGTAATACCTGAAAGATGCCTTTCATTGTACAGGGTTTTTAATATCTTAGTCAGAAAGAGAAATTGTGAGTTGTTTCTGCTGTTGTATCTTAAAAGGTGTCCTGATTCTGTGGAAGTTTTTCTCAGTAAACCATTTATTGTTTACATGGTTCTTAAGATTTAAGTGAAGAGGGTTTTTAAATTATTGATCGTGTGGGGTGGGCTTTGACGCCCGTAGACATTTTTTCTGTTAAGTAATGTCTCAAATTCTAGGGCAGAATAATTTCTGGGGTAGCAGCACTTTGCTGTTTTCATGCAACTGTTAAATAAAATATGTTGGAAATTACAAGCCACAGTTTGTATTTGATTGGTAATTAGTGCCTCGTCTTTATTGAGTTCAAATGTCCTTGAGTGTGTGTCCCACGTATCACTGTTGGTGGCTCCATAATACTGTGGGCTGTATTTACATGGAATGGACTGAATCCTATCCTCCAATAGAACCGATCGTTGAACTGAAATGGTTCTGTTCGGCTTCCTGGAGTCCATTTGCAGCTATTCTTGGATTTCATGTTCCGAAACAACGTTCAAATTTTTATGGATGACAATGCACTAAATCGTCGGGTCACATTTGTTCGCAGTTTTAAGAACGTTCTGGACAATTCGAGCGAATGACTTAGCTACCTAGATCGCTCGACAAGAATGCCAACGAACGTTTATGGAACATAATCTAAGAGGTCAGTTCGAGCACAAAATCCTTCACTGGGAACACTTTCGCAATTATGGACGGCTACTCAGGCAGAATGGCTCAGTATTTCTGCAGGGACTTACAAGGACTTGTTTTATCCATACCACGTATAGATGCTGTGGTACACCAGGCAAAAGGAAGTCCGTCACGCTAATATGAGGTAACCCATGACACTTACACTAGAGCCCCTTGAAAACCATACAGGATCTGCATTTATCCATTCCGAGACGACTGGAAGCGTTTTTGAAAACCAATAGGTTCTCCACACGGTATATATTCTACATTTACATCTACATCCATACTCCGCAAGCCACCCGACGGTGTGTGGCGGAGGGTACTTTGAGTACCTCTTTCGGTTCTCCCTTCTATTCCAGTCTCGTATTGTTCGTAGAAAGAAAGATTGTCGGTAGGCCACTTTGTGGGCTCTAATCTCTCTGATTTTATCCCCATGGTCTCTTCGCGAGATATACGTGGGAGGGAGCAATATACTGCTTGACTCCTCGGTGAAGGTATGTTTTCTAAACTTCAAGAAAAGCCCGTACCCATCTACTGAACGTCTCTTCTGCAGAGTCTTCCACTGGAGTTTATCTGTCATCTCCGTAACACTTTCGCGATTACTAAATGATCCTGTAACGAAGCGCGCTGCTCTCCGTTGGATCTTCTCTATCTCTTCTATCAACCCTATCTGGTACGATTCCCACACCGCTGAGCAGTATTCAAGCAGTGAGCGAACAAGTGTACTGTAACCTACTTCCTTTGTTTTCGGATTGCATTTCCTTAGGATTCATCCAATGAATCTCATGAATTTACCGACGATCAACTTTATATGATGATTCCATTTTAAATAACTCTTAATGCCTACTCCCAGATAATTTATGAAATTTCTTCCAGTTGCTGACCTGCTAAATTGTAGCTAAATGATAAAGGACCTTTCTTTCTATGTATTCGCAGCACATTACACTTGTCTACCTAGAGATGCAATTGCCATTCCCTGCACCATGTGTCAGTTCGTTGCAGATCCTCCTGCATTTCAGTACAATTTTCCATTGTTACAACTTCTCGATATACCGCAGCATCATCCGCAAAAAGCCTGAGTGAACTTCCGATGTTATCCACAAGGTCATTTACGTATACTGTGAATAGCAACGGTCCTGCGACACTCCCCTGCGGCACACCTGAAATCACTCTTACTTCGGAAGACTTCTCTCCATTGAGAATGAAATTTGCGTTCTGTTATCTAGGAACTCTTCAATCCACTTGTGTGTCTTTTTATCTTCTCCTGTAGGTAAATGGGGCAAGACGAATGACGAACCATTGTAGAAATTATACAGACCACAAGAGCGGGAAGCCACAGACATAAACTACTTTGACAAAGGGCAGATTATTACGACCCGGGGCCTGAAAACGGGCGTATCGGAAACGGCAAAGCTGGTCGGCTGTGCACGTATTGTTGTCTTTAGCATTTAGGGAAAGTGGTTAAGGAGGGTGGAATAACGGGTAGGCGTGAAGGTGCCAGACGTCCACGCGTCATTACACAACGTGACGATAGCAAGCTAGCCTGCTCTGTGAAGCACGATAGACCACCACCTATGTGTGCCAGATCTGGTGATGGCAAATTACGGTGCCCACTGTTCATCTCGCGTTGTTGAATGTGGAGTTCCCTACCAGATGGGCCCTACGCATTCGCTTGTTGGCTCAACGATATCGTGAATTACAATCGCAGTGGGCATGGGATAGTCGAGATTGAACGGTTGATCAATGGAAACGTGTCACCTGGTGAAATGAATCAATCTTCGTGGTACACTAGTCGATGATAGTCTCTGGATGCTCCGTCATCCGGGCGATCTATTGCTCGAAACCCGCACAGCACCACAGATGGAAACGATTGGATCAATGTGGTAGAAATCAGCGTTCCCATGACGGTTTTTGGCAACGAGAGCATATCTGTGGACTACATGCTTCTTGCTTGATGTGTTCCCTGACAGCGATGGCATCTAGCAGCAGAACTACTGTCCATGTCACAAGGTCAGAATCTGGTTGCAGTAGTTTTAAGAGTACAGTAATGAACTCGCGTTGGTAACTTAGGCACCAAAATCGTCCCCTGTGAACTTGATGGGAACATACCTAGGACAGCATCGGACGCTAGCTCTGCAGCCACAAACCACCAGCCCTTGTCGCCTTCAACACTGAGCAGCGCTGCCGTGTTGTGTTCCAAAGGTGTACCAGCACGCTATTAAGCATTTGGTCTTAACATAAGGGACAGTCAAATGAAAAAGACAGAGGTATAGAAAAGTAAGTAGCGTGTTGATGATTCCGAAAGTAATCACCTTGAGTTGTTGATACGTTTATACTACTACCAACTAAAACGATTAGTTCCTTCATGAAAAATGTCTGAGGTTGCCTGTGGAAGCATGATTGAACCTAGGCGTGCACTTCTTCGTCCGAAGCAAATCGAAGGTCACAATGTCTATCTTCAGGGCTCCAAACATTTTGAGTTATAATGAGGAGAGGTAGGGACTGTATGGAGGATGGGTAACTAGTTCGTAGCGAAACATCTACAGAGTAGTCGAAACAACCTTGGCAACTTGTGGGCGAGCAGTTTGTTGTAAAGTTGTTTCGACTAGGGTGCAAAATATTTACTGGGAAGCGTTTACACATCCTGCACCTAATCCTGATCCCTGCACATCCGATTTAAATATTTATGGAATTCTGAAGAAAGACACTGGTGGTCATTCATTTGTTTCGGACGAACTGCACGGCTGGGTGTAATCATGGTTCCATAGAGTAACAACCCTACGATAATTTTCTCTCTTCCGAATTTGGACTCTACCAATGCTGCTCTCACTGATAATGAATCGCAGGATACCACTTTTTGTCAATGTTTTCGTAACTCTCAACTGGGCTGGTGTTCTACTTTTTCCTATTTTATTTATTATTCTTATTCCTGTATCCTTGTGGACAGTTGCCGAAGTGTTTTCTGTGCCCTCTGTGTTAGGATATGTGCCATCTGAAAAGCTTCAACTAAACTAAGTTTCAAATAATCATATCCAGGATGGCTGGCACCCGCTGGATGATGGGAAGATGACAGGTACCCTCTCTGTCGCCGGCCGGAGTGGCCGAGCGGTTCTAGGCGCTTCAGTCTGGAACCGCGTGACCGCTACGGTCGCAGGTTCGAATCCTGCCTCGGGCATGGATGTGTATGATGTCCTTAGGTTACTTAGGTTTAAGTAGTTCTAAGTTCTAGGAGACTGATGACCTCAGATGTTAAGTCCCATAGTGCTCAGAGCCATTTGAACCATTTTGAACCCTCTCTGTCCTGCTGGTGGAATTCTGAATTTCGGTGGAATCCAAAGGAGGCATCCCGCAGGACCTGCTGGCGAGACTGGACCCTGGCCAAACCGGCAACACGCTGTGGCAGGGCCCCTGAAACTGCCACCTAAATGACTACTTTCGTCCTTCAAGTCACTTAGCACAGTCCAAGTAAATGGAATCCTAACCACTCTTCTCTTATAGAGTGCCCTAGGAAGCTGTTTTCTCGTACAACTAGACAACATACAAGCAAATCATATTCATCTACATCTACATCCATACTCCGCAAGCCACCGGACGGTGTGTGGCGGAGGGTACCCTGAGTACCTCTATCGGTTCTCCCTTCTATTCCAGTCTCGTATTGTTCGTGGAAAGAAGGATTGTCGGTATGCTTCTGTGTGGGCTCTAATCTCTCTGATTTTATCCTCATGGTCTCTTCGCGAGATATACGTAGGAGGGAGCAATATACTGCTTGACTCCTCGGTGAAGGTATGTTCTCGAAACTTCAACAAAAGCCCGTACCGAGCTACTGAGCGTCTCTCCTGCAGAGTCTTCCACTGGAGTTTATCTATCATCTCCGTAACGCTTTCGCAATTATTAAATGTTCCTGTAACGAAGGGCTCTGCTCTCCGTTGGATCTTCTCTATCTCTTCTATCAACCCTACCTGGTGCGAATCCCACACTGCTGAGCAGTATTCAAGCAGTGGGCGAACAAGCGTACTGTAACCTACTTCCTTTGTTTTCGGATTGCATTGAATCTGTCTGGCATCTGCTTTACCGACGATAACTTTTGTATGATCATTCCATTTTAAATCACTCTTAATGCGTACTCCCAGATAATTTATGGAATTAACTGCTTCCAGTTGCTGACCTGCTATTCTGTAGCTATATGATAAGGGATCTATCTTTCATGTATTCGCAGCACATTACACTTGTCTACATTGAGATTCAGTTCCCATTCCCTGCACCATGCGTCAATTCGCTGCAGATCCTCCTGCATTTCAGTACAATTTTTCATTGTTGCAACCTTCGATACACCACAGCATCATCTGCAAAAAGCCTCAGTGAACTTCCGATGTCATCCACCAGGTCATTTATGTGTATTGTGAATAGCAACGGTCCTATGACACTCCCCTGCGGCACACCTGAAATCACTCTTGCTTCGGAAGACTTCTCTCCATTGAGCATGACATGCTGCGTTCTGTTATCTAGGAACTCCTCAATCCAATCACACAATTGGTCTGATTGTCCGTATGCTCTTACTTTGTTCATTAAACGACTGTGGGGAACTGTGTCAAATGCCTTGTGGAAGTCAAGAAACACGGCATCTACCTGTGAACCGTGTGTATGGTCGTCTGAGTCTCGTGGACGAATAGCGCGAGCTGGGTTTCACACGACCGTCTTTTTCGAACCCCATGCTGATTCCTTCAGAGTAGATTTTTCAGTCTCCAGAAAAGCCATTATACTCGAACATAATACGTGTTCCAAAATTCTACAACTGATCGACGTTAGAGATATAGGTCTATAGTTCTGCACATCTGTTCGACGTCCCTTCTTGAAAACGGGGATGACCTGTGCTCTTTTCCAATCCTTTGGAACGCTTCGCTCTTCTAGAGACCTACGGTACACCGCTGTAAGAAGTTAATGTAGTTTATTACAGTAACTGAATTGACAATACTTAACTTTCGTTTCTACATGATGGGTCGCAAGCAATTGACGACATGCAAAAAGTCAATGTCCTTTGATAGATACAGTTTGTATGCAAGCTAATCACACAAGTTCATAAGTCACTGCTATCGTTAATATCACTGCGGCTCTTTTAGTGCGGGCCGGTCGCTGGTGGCCGAGCGGTTTTAGGCGCTTCAGTCTGGAACCGCGCGACCGTTACGGTCGCAGGTTCGAATCCTGCCTCGGGCATGGGTGTGTGTGATGTCCTTAGGTTAGTTAGGTTTAAGTAGTTCTAAGTTCTAGGGGACTGATGACCTGATATGTTAAGTCCCATAGTGCTCAGAGCCATTTCAACCATTTCTTTTAGTGCAACTTTCCCAGTCCTCTCTGGTAGTGCGACTCTCCTAGTGTCCGGGTCTACTAGGGCGGCTGAGTCTAGGCGGCGCGTCGCTTTTATTCTGCTCATGTATATCCCGCTCCTGTCGTGGTGACGTCCTACTCGGCGTGCTATTGGCTGACGTCGTCTCACAGTCCTCTCTTTCTGTGTAGTTCTTGACCTTCGTGCCGAAGCTTGTCGTTACGCCGGAACAAAATATCTGGCGCCAACCACGACGACAGCAACAACAAAACTTAATATTTCTTTCACGTAAACACAGGGACTTAAAATTCAATAAAGAGACAAATGTTATTCAACCTGCCCTACTTTAAATAGTACGAGTATGCTGCTGAAGGCGTTTGGTGTGCGATGTCAACGCCAGGAAGCAGACAGCCTAACACTACTATATGTTTATGTGTCTTAGACCTCAAGAGCAACACGCAACTTAAATACTACGGCTAAATTTTGTCAATAGAACACGTTAAAATGCAGGAGATGCAGAGCTAAAGTTTTACCAACAAAACTTTTAAAATCTGCTATACACTAACAAAGACTTAGGTTTGGTTAAGCTCATAAATGCTCTGCTCAAATACAAATAAGTTACTGTTAAGAAGGATCACAAAATCAGTGAGAGATGCTGACAGACTTAACCGTAAATGGCTGTGGCCGCTCAGACAAGGGCGAACTCGGGACAGGATTTAGCACAACCGAGTCTAGAGTGTCGTCAAATAGGACAGTGCAACCGTAGCCAGATCAGTAATTACGGTAGAGAACCCTTAATTAAAATAACTGACTGCTGTGGTGTACCATCTAACTATTCTACGCAAGCGAAGCACCCTGCTTCACACAATCGTACTCCGCAATAACAACTGGCGAAAAACAACACTGCAAAACCCTTTAAATCAGTTCAACAAAATCAATACCAATGACAAGACAGCCCGCCGGAGTGGCCGAGCGGTACTAGGCGCTACAGTCTGGAAGCATGCGACCGCAGGTTCGAATCCTGCATCGGGCATGGATGTGTGTGATGTCCTTACGTTAGTAGTTCTACGTTCTAGGGGGCTAATGACTTCAGAAGTTAAGTCCCATAGTGCTCAGAGCCATTTGAACCATTTGAATGACAAGACAAATGATCTCACAACGCCCTGCACTGTCGGGAACAGCTCGACCATTAGACAGAACTCAGCAGTGACGTGTCAAGTTCCCACACTCCAAGTTTCACCTCTCTGGAAACCATACCAAGGCGGCAGCCCACAAGTTCTTCCCTGTTTGGCTAATCCGTAAACTACAACAAGGCAGAGAAAATCGAAGCGTATCACTGAAACGTGGGACATGGAGAAAGCAGGAAAAGGTGTGGACGGGGCCTAATAGTAATCGTTGGTTGCTCAGTAAACACATACACTTTACTTAAGGAAATAATGTTTTAATAACAATCATTTAAAAATTGACTGCAACACAAGCTACACTGAAGGCTGAAGGCCTTATTTAGAAAGAATTCAAATTATTTGTCGGCTGAAGGTCACAAGCAATACCACAGAACGATTAAAAGCTGAACGCCTGAATTACGAATCAGGAATACAATTTCACGCTGAAAATATTAGAATAAATTATAAAACAATCATAATATTACTGACTGTAACATAAGCTACACTGACGGCTGAAGGCCTTATTAAGAAAGAATTCAGTTACTTGTCGGCTGAAGGCCACGAGCAATACTTCAGAACAATTAGCGGCCGAAGGCCTGAATTACAAATGAGGAAGACAATTAAACATTGAAAATACCAAAATCATTTTTTAAAACAATCGAATTAAAAAATTGACTGTAACACAAGCTACACTGTCGGCTGAAGGCCTAATTAAGTAGAATTCAAATTATTTGTTGGCTGAAGGCAATAGGAAAAATTTAATAAAAATATTACGTTTAAGTAATTGACAAAAATATTACGTTTAAACAATTGACACAATAAGACCAAATAAAGAAGGGAGTGATCCACAGACAGTGGTCCAAGGATCGACCTGGGAAAGTCCCTCAAACGTAAGTAAGGTGAGACATGCACACCAGTGTTATACTCACTTAACAGGATGGCAACTCAAACCTGTCACAGTTTAAACGCAAGACCAACACTCTCGCAAAATCTACCTAACGTCCGATGTCCAATACAATGATGGAATAACCCGTGCCATGCAGACGGGCAGACTACAATCTTGACATCGTAAAACGACAAACATTATACAACAGAACATGTTCAAACGCAAGAGTGATCCGAGGTTCAAAAATGGTTCAAATGGCTCTGAACACTATGGGACTTAACAGCTATGGTCATCAGTCCCCTAGAACTTAGAACTACTTAAACCTAATTAACCTACAGACATCACACAACACCCAGTCATCACGAGGCAGAGAAAATCCCTGACTCAGCCGGGAATCGAACCCGGGAACCCGGGAACCCGGACGCGGGAAGTAAGAAGCAGAATTGCGTACCAACAAGTTTCCGACTTTGATAAAGGTCGGATTGTAGCCTATCGCGATTGCGGTTTATCGTATCGCGACATTTTTGCTCGCATTGGTCGAGAGCCAACGACTGTTAGCAGCATATGGAATCGGTGGGTGTAGAAGGATAATACGGAACGCCATGCTAGATCCCAACGGCCTCGTCTCATTAGCAGTCGAGATGACAGGCATCTTATTTGCACGGCTGTAACGGATCGTGCAGCCACGTCTCGATCCCTGAGTCAACAGATGGGGACGTCTGCAAGACAACAACCATCTGCTTGAACAGTTCGAAGACGTTAGCAGCAGCATAGACTATCAGCTCGGAGACCATGGCTGCAGTTACCCCTAACGGTGCATCACAGAGAGGAGCGCCTGCGATGGTGTCCTCAACGGCGAACCTGGGTGCACGAATGGCAAGACGTCATTTTTTCGGATGAATCCAGGTTCTGTTTACAGCATCATGATGGTCGCATCTGTGTTTGGTGACATCGCGGTGAACGCGCATTCGAAGCGTGTATTCGTCATCGCCATACTGGCGTATTACCCGGCGTGATGGTATGGGGTGCCATTGGTTACACGTCTCGGTCACCTCTTGTTCGCATTGACGGCGCTATGAACAGTGGACGTTACATTTCAGATGTGTTGCGACCCGTGGCTCTACCCTTCATTGGATCCCTGCGAAACCCTACATTTCAGCAGGCGTATTGTGATGAGCCAGTCGCTCGACCACCATTGACCAGAAGTTTTCAATTGGTGAGAGATCTGGAGAATGTGCTGGCCAGGGCAGCAGTCACACATTTTCTGTATCCAGAAAGGCCCGTACAGGACCTACAACATGCGGCCGTGCATCATCCCGCTGAAATGTAGGATTTCGCAGGGATCGGTTCAAATGGTTCAAATTGCTCTGAGCACTATGGGACTTAACATCTGTGGTCATCAGTTCGCAGGGATCGAATGAAGGGTAGAGCCACGGGTCGAATCACATCTGATGTGTAATGTCCACTGTTCAAAGTGACGTCAATGCGAACAAGACGTGACCGAGACGTGTACCCAATGGCGCCCCATGCCATTACCTCGGGTGATACGCCAGTATGGCGATGACGAATACACACTTCCAATGTGCGTTCGCCGCGTTTCGCCAAACACGGATGCGACCATCATGATGCTGTAAACAGAACCTGGATTCATCCGAAGAAATGACGTTTGCCATTCATGCAGCCAGGTTCGTCATTGATTACATCATCGCAGGCGCTCCTTTCCGTGATGCAGCGTCAAGGAGAACCGTAGCCACGGTCTACGAGCTGATAGTCCATGCTGCTGCCAACTGTTCGTGAAGATGGTTGCTGTCTTGCAAACGTCCCCGTCTGTTGACTCAAGGATCGAGACGTGTCTGATCGATCGGTTACAGCCATGTGGATAAGATGCCTGTCATCTCGACTGCTAGTGATATGAGACCGTTGGGATCCAGCACAGCGTTCAGTATCACCCTCCTGAACCCACCGATTTCATATTCTGCTAACAGTCATGGGATCTAGACCAACGCGAGCAGCAATGTCGCTATACGATAAACCGCAATCGCAATAGGCTGCAATCCGACCTTTATCAAAGTCGGAAACTTGATGGTGCGCATTTCTCCTCCTTACACAACAACGTTTCACTAGGCAACGCCGGTCAACTGCTGTTTGTGTATGAGAAATCTGTTGGAGACTTTCCTCATGTCAGCACGTTGTAGGTGTCGTCCCGGTGCCAACCTTGTGTGAATACTCTGAAAAGATAATCATTTGCATATAACAGCATCTTCTTCCTGTCGGTTAAATTTCGCGTCTGCAGCACGTCATCTTGGTGGTGTAGCAATTTTAATGGCCAGTAGTGTAGTAAACCACAACGACAGCGCCTCACAGCCTGCTGAAGGCTGCGTGCTGTATCGGTGTTTTCCTCTTATAACGTAAAGTCTACCCTATAGAGTAGTCTTTCACAGCCTCAAGGCACAGTTATCTTGCTGAAAACGGTGAAGCTACATACAAGCGACAGCGACCGACCGCTGAATAATCACCACTCTTGGCTAAAAATTACGCAAGGTTGTACTCTGACAGAAGCAGCGATCAACAGCGTTAGGACTCCACATACGAGGTTCATTCAAGTTCTAAGGCCTCCGATTTTTTTTCTAATTAAGTACACACCCGAAATCGATGAAACTGGCGTTGCTTCTCGACGTAATCGCCCTGCAGACGTACACATTTTTCACAACGCTGACGCCGTGATTCCAAGGCAGTGGCGAAGGCTTCTTTAGTAGTCTGTTTTGACCACTGGAAAATCGCTGAGGCAATAGTAGCACGGCTGGTGAATGTGCGGCCACGGAGAGTGTCTTTCATTGTTGTAAAAAGCCAAAAGTCACTAGGAGCCAGATCAGGTGAGTAGGGAGCATGAGGAATCACTTCAAAGTTGTTATCACGAAGAAACTGTTGCGTAACGTTAGCTCTATGTGCGTGTGCGATGTCTTGGTGAAACACCACACGCACAGCCCTTCCCGGACGTTTTTGTTGCAGTGCAGGAAGGAATTTGTTCTTCAAAACATTTTCTTAGGATGCACCTGTTACCGTAGTGCCCTTTGGAACGCAATGGGTAAGGATGACGGCCTCGCTGTTCCAGAACATGGACACCATCGTTTTTTCAGCACTGGCGGTTACCGGAATTTTTTTGGTGGCGGTGAATCTGTGTGCTTCCATTGAGCTGACTGGCGCTTTGTTTCTGGATCGAAAAATGGCATCCACGTCTCATCCATTGTCACAACCGACGAAAAGAAAGTCCCATTCATGCTGTCGTTACGCGTCAACATTGCTTGGCAACATGACACACGGGCAGCCATGTGGTCGTCCGTCAGCATTCGTGGCACCCACCTGGATGACACTTTTCGCATTTTCAGGTCGTCATGCAGGATTGTGTGCACAGAACCCACAAAAATGCCAACTCTGGAGCCGATCTGTTCAACAGTCATTCGGCGATCCCCCAAAACAATTCTCTCGACTTTCTCGATCATGTCGTCAGACCGGCTTGTGCGAGGCCGAGGTTGTTTCGGTTTGTTGTCACACGATGTTCTGACGTCATTAAACTGTCGTACCCGCGAACGCGCTTTGGACACATCCATAACTCCGTCACCACATGTCTCCTTCAACTGTCGATGAATTTCAATTGGTTTCACACCACGCAGATTCAGAAAACGAATGATTACACGCCGTTCAAGTAAGGAAAACGTCGCCATTTTAAGTATTTAGAATAGTTCCCATTCTCGCCGCTGGCTGTTAAATTCATGTGCCGTACGGTGCTGCCATCTCTGGGACGTATTGACAATGAACGCGGCTTCATTTTCAAACAGTGCGCATGTTTCTATCTCTTTCCAGTCCGGAGAAAAAAAAAATCGGAGGCCTTAGAACTTGAATGCATCTCGTAGAACGTCGCGCTTAGTAACACAAGAGTGCAGAGCTTATTCACAGACTACGACCGAGCTGCTGAAAGCCACATCCATGGCCAACAGCACCTCTGCCTCGCTGCCGTAGTGCCCCTCTCCAACGCTGTGCTCATAATCACCGGCGGGTAGCAACAGAAATCCGGTCCAAGCAAGTACCACACCTTGAGGCCACCGCGGACGCCGCTGGTTCGACCGCACTGCGATGCGCACACGTAAGATCGCAACCACTCAGTGGAATACAGAGGATCTACACAATGTGGCGCGCTGGTGCTAATTCTAAATTGACGGGGGAGGGGACCAAGCGGCACACTTTTTACATTGCTTGTAAATGGCCTAGGAGAAAGTGTTGGAACCGTTTTACGATTGGTCGCAAATGTTTCAGTTGTCTATATGAAAGTAGCAATGCCGGAAGGCATTTCGGATTTGCAAAATAACTTACAGAAGATTAATAAATGGAGCAGTCACCGGCACTTGACCCTGAAGATAAATAAATGCAAAGTATTCTGCACGCATCGGAAAAGAAATCCACTACAGTACAATTACGTTATTGATAACTTTTTGCTAGAAACTTTATGTACCGATAAATATCTTGAAGTGTCTATACAGAGCGATATTAAATGGAATGAACACATAACAAAACATTGAAAAGCAGATGCCAGACTGAGATTCATAGGACGAATCTTATCAGATGTAACTCATCCACGAAAGAATTGGCTTACAAAGCTCTTGTTCGACCAATTCTCGAGCACCAATATCAGGAAGGTCTAACAGAAGCGATAGAAAGGATCCACCAAGGAGCGATGCGTTTCGGTTCAATCAGGGGGGGGGAGGGCGTTACAGAGGCGTTCAACAGACTTTAATGGCAGACGTTACAAGAGGCATTGTGTATCACGGAGACGTTTACTGTAGAAATTTTGAGAGAGTACTTTCCGGAAGGCGTCGAACAACATATTACTTTCTTCCACATTCATATTGCGAAATAACTACGATTACAAATTTCGAGAAATTAGAGGTCATACAGAGGCTTATCAAAGCGCCATTCGACAGTCTAATAGGGAAGGGGTGATGACTTACCTGTATTGCTGTGGTGAAAACCTTATGAATCCATGGAACCTGCACGTCAGCAGGTGACTGTTCAAGCTGGTTGAGACTCTGTAATGGTGTGGGGCGTGTGCAGTTGGTGTGATATCGAACCCTGATAGGTCTAGATATGACAGGTAACACGTGTGTAAGCGTAACACGTGTGTAAGCATCCTGTCTGATCACCCGCATCCATTCCCGTCCATTGTGCATTTCGACGGACTTGGGCAGTTCCTGTGTGACAATGCGACATCCAAGACGTAGTATTAACATTGATGCTGGTATGCGATTAGCATGAAATGGTCAGTGGGAGGTGAGTTATGATAGGAGAAAAATAGTACAGTTGAAAAGTCCCACACTCACGGAATGAGTGTAGGAGAGCAAATGCAGGAATACTGCACCGCCACTCCTGGCTAGTGGAGGTGGTTAGCCATTGCCATGCCGACATGTTACGTAGTGTCAGGCGTGTATCTCCTGGCTTGTGCATGACTGTGATCAATGCTTCTATAGTACAGCGTAGGAATCTTGTGGTACCTATGGAAACAAGCAAAGAAGGGAAAGAAGAAACGTTGCAGGAGTATATACAGGGTCTATAGAAGGACGATGTTCTTGAGGACAGTATACGTATTATGGAAATGGAAGAGGATGTAGATGAAGATGAAATCGGAGATATGATACTGCGAGAAGATTTTGACAGAGCACTGAAAGACCGAAGTCGCAACAAGGCCCCGGGAGTAGACAACATTCGATTAGAACTACTGATAGTCTTGGGAGAGCCAGGCCTAACAAAACTCTACCACCTAGCAAATACCCTCAGACTTCAAGAAGAATATAATAATTCCAATCCCAAAGAAAGCAGGTATTGACAGATGTGAAAATTACCTTACTATCAGTTTAATAAGCCACGGCTGCAAAATACTAACACGAATTCTTTACAGACGAATGGAAAAACTGGTAGAAGCCGACCCCGTGGAAGAGCAGTTTGGATTCTGTAGAATGTTGGAACACGTCAGGCAATACTGACCCTACGACCTATCTTAGAACATAGATTAAGGAAAGGAAAACCTACGTTTCTAGCATTTGTAGTCATACAGAAAGCTTTTGTCAATGTTTACTGAAATACTCTCTTTCAAATTCTGAATGTGGCAGGGGTAAAACACAGGGAGCGAAGGGTTATTTACAATTTGTACAGAAACCAGATGGCAGTTATAAGAGTCGAGGGGTATGAAAGGGAAGCAGTGGTTGGGAAGGGAGTGAGACAGCGTAGTAGCCTCTCCACGATGTTATTCAAGCAGTATATTGAGCAAGCAGTAAAGGAACCAAAGAAAAATTAGGAGGATGAATTAAAATCCACGGAAAATAAATAAAAACATTGAGGTTCGCCGATGACATTGTCATTCTCTCAGAGACAGCAAAGGTTCTGGAAGAGCAGCTGAACGAAATGGACAGTGTCTTGAAAGGAGGATATAAGATGAACATTAACAAAAGCAAAACGACGATAATGGAATGTAGTCGAATTAAATCGGGTGATGCTGTGGGTATTAGCTTAGGAAATGAGACGCTTAAAGTAGTAAATGAGTTTTCCTGTTTGGGGACCAAAATACCTGATTATGGTCGAAGTAGATAGGATATAAAATGTAGACTGGCAATGGCAAGGAAACCGTTTCTGAAGAAGAGAAATTTGTTAACATCGAGTATAGATTTAAGAGTCAGGAAGTCGTTTCTGAAAGTATTTGTATGGAGTGTAGCCATGTATGGAAGTGAAACATGGACGATAAATAGTTTAGACAAGAAGAGAATAGAAGCTTTCGAAATGTGGTGCTACGTAAGAATGCTGAAGATTAGATGGGTAGATCACGTAACTAATGAGGAGGTTTGAATAGGTTTGGGGAGAAGAGAAGTTTGTGGCTCAACTTGACTAGAAGAAGGGATCGGTTGGTAGGACATGTTTTGAGACATCAAGGGACCACGAATTTGGTATTGGAGGGCAGCGTGGTGGGTAAAAATCGTAGAGGGAGACCAAGAGATGAATGCACTAAACAGCAGATTCAGAAGAATGTAGGTTGCTGTAGGTACTGGGAGATGAAGAAGCTTGCACAGGATAGAGTAGCATGGAGAGCTGCATCAAACCAGTCTCTGAACAATATGGAACCAAACTGCTGAGATCAACGGTCACTAGCCTTACGCACTAATTAGTTTAACTTAAACTAACTTACGCTAAGGACAACACACACACCCAAGCCCCAGGGAGGAATCTAACCTCCGAAGGAGGGAGCCGCGCGAACAGTGGCAAGGCGCCTCTGACCGCGCGGCTACAGTGTTTAGTTTTTGTATTATGGATGACAGAAAGGGAGAGTGTGGAAGTCAGTGCTTCAACACAGCCTCTTCCTTTCGTATATCACTTACCGTGTCACCGTGCTTGATGTCCCCATCCAACGGATTGATCACCATCAACAGTGTCATATACCCTAAATTAGTGAGACACTGCAGAGAAGTTTAGAATTTAGCCCAGGAAACTGGATCAACGACTGCTGATTTGGAGCTTTTCGCCACTTCCTCTTCTCCTCTTGCCGGTCCAACACTGTCAGTGAAAATTTTCTTTCACCAGGCTTCTAAGTGTCTTCGCTCCGAGGCGAGCGCCACGACAGAGCCGTGTACTAATCACCACGCATACGGAGGCAGGTTCGAAAGTATAATTAGTAGTTTTGAAAAATAAAAAAGAAATTAAGTATGAATTCTGTGATAATATCATATCAAAGTTTAACGTTTAATAGAGGTTCAAGTAACGTCTAAATTAGTGCCTGTCGCAATGTGTGTAATTACGGAATACATCACAACGGCTCACCTCATGTAAGAAACAGGGGTGACAGACGCTTGCATGGAGTCTCGAGTCGCAGTTGTCGTGGGAACGTGACTTCTGGGATCCGCAACTCGTGGTGGTGCGGTAGCGTTCTCCCTTCCCCCGCCCGGGTTCCCGAGTTCGATTCCCGGCGGGGTCAGTGATTTTCTCTGCCTCGTGATGACTGGGTGTTGTGTGATGTCCTTAGGTTGGTTAGGTTTAAGTAGTCCTAAGTTCTAGGGGACTGATGACCATAGGTGTTAAGTCCAATAGTGCTCAGAGCCATTTGAACTTTTTTTTTTTCGTGACTCGTGGTATGGAAACAGTCGGTTGCAATTCAGTTATTTTTCAAGAATTTAATTTGTTCTAAAGTTAACTTTAAACAACATACAATACATACAGACATATGAGAATTCGCTTTTCTCCAGGGAAAGTACGTACATCTGCGACATGTGCACTGAAGATCCAAAGAAACTGCACTGTTTGCAATAAACTGTACATTGGTCAAACGCACCGGGCCATATCAACAAGAGTGATTGAACATGAACGCAGCTGGAGATTAAATAAAACAGACTCCACCTTTGCAGAACATGTGATCGAAGAAGTACCCAGATATCTAACACACACAGAAGTGCTACATATAGCCAACAAAGGCAAAAAATTCAGGCTACTAGAAGCACTTGAAATTAACAAACACTTAGCCCTAAATCCCCAGCTGCTTCTAAATGAGCATTTGCAACTAAGCGCATCATCACTCTTAATCTTTACACAGTACAGTAAATCTGCTACTAATCACAAAGTATCCCAAGAGTAAAGAAATTCACACCCCAATGTAACGTAATACCCCTTCAGTGTTTACATTTCTAACTGTAACTCAAGTGTAACAATGTAATATTTGGTCTTAATTAATGCACAATTTTTGTACTAACACAATGCAGCCCCCAAAGAAAACATCGCTGATGTACAACCAACAATTAGTGTCCAGTGCAACTGTTCACAACAAATACCAAAAAAGTGTAAATTTGTAATAATGTGTATTCTAAATAATTCTAATTGTTGTCATACATGGTACTGACAAATCATAAAACGTGATTTGTTATGTTAAAGAACAGTTTTACAGAACAAAAAGTCAAATGACCCGTTTGACAATTCCAAAGAGAATACCACAACTAAAAATCGTATGTAAGTGCGTTGTATCTTAGACCAGAATGTTTGGTTCGAAGAACACAAGCTCCTTGTAAACAATAGCCAGTAATTATCTGAAGATGGCGTAGTAAGCCGAAAACTAGATCACTCAAATAAAAATCGGTAGAACAAAAAACCGCCTAAGTGTTATTCAACCCTCAAACTGGTACACCTGCCTAATATCGCGTAGGGCCCCCACGAGCATGCGGAAGTGCTGGAACAGGACTTGGCATGGACTCAACTAATGCCTGGAGTAGTGCTCGAGAGAATTGACACCATGAATCCCCTAGAGCTGACCATACATCCCTAAGAGTGCGAGGGAGTGGAGATTTCTTATGAACAGCATGTTGCAAGGCAACCTAGATATGCTCAATAATATTCTTGCCTGGGGGGTTTAAAGTCAGAAGAGTGTTCCTGGAGCCACTCTGTGGCAATTCTGGACATCTTGGATGTCGCATTGTCACACAGGAACTGCCCAAGTCCATCGAAATGCACAAGGGACAGGAATGGATGCATGTGATCAGACAGGATCCTTACACACGTGTTACCTGTCAGAGTCATATCTAGACCTATCAGGGTTCGATATCACACCAACTTCACACACCCCACACCATTACAGAGTCTCAACCAGCTTGAACAGTCACCTCCTGACGTGCAGGTTCCATGGATTCATAAGGTTTTCACCACAGCCGTACACGTCCATCTGCTTGATACAATGTGAAACAATACTCGACCGATTAGGCAACATGTTTCCAGTCATCAAAGTCCAATGTCGGTGTTGACGGACCCAGGCGAGGTGTAAAGCTTTGTGTCGTGGAGTCATCAAGGGTCAACTAGAGGGCCTTCGGCTCCGAAAGCCCAGATCGATGATGTTTCGTTCAATGGTTCGCACGCTGACACTTGTTGGTGGCCCGGCATTGAAATCTGCAGCAA
This sequence comes from Schistocerca gregaria, assembly GCF_023897955.1. NCBI lineage: Eukaryota > Metazoa > Arthropoda > Insecta > Orthoptera > Acrididae > Schistocerca > Schistocerca gregaria. Next base: position 157,071,183 of record NC_064925.1, read on the forward strand.
TTTGCGGAACGGTTGCACTTCTGTCACGTTCAACGATTTTCTTCAGTGGTCGTTGGTCCCGCTCTTGCAGGATCTTTTGCCTACCGCAGCGATGTCGGAGATTTCATGTTTTATTGGATTTCTGGTATTCACGGTACACTCGTGAAATAGTTGTACGGGAAAATCGCCACGGCAATGATGTGTCCAATCGCTCTTGTACCAACTATAACACCACATTCAAACTCGCTTAAATCTTGATAACCTGCCATTGTAGCAGCAGTAACTGCGCCAGACACTTGTCTGGAGCTACCAACCGCAGCGCCGTCTTCTGGCTGTTCAGATATCTCTGTATTTGGATATGCATGCCTATACCAATCATCTTTGCGCTTCAGTGAGTGCTTCAAGGTTATTACCTCACCAAAGCATCATGTCTCAGCAAGTTGTTTCAGAATTCGGCTACAATCGCCACCAAGCAGAGCCGAACTTAACACTATACCAGTGATGTTAGTTGCCGTTCACTGGCTCTAGTACTGTACAAAGTTTGAACATAGATCAGCGCGAGTCAAGATTGATTCATATTACCACACATAATGTTCACACATGCATTAAGTATAGCAGATCGAATATCACTCCGACCGCACGCGCCTCGGAAGACCCACGGGACCGACCGACAGCCGTGTCATCCTCAGACGTGTAATGTCCCTACGAAACGTAATATGATTGGAATATTACGGTGCGAGTACCAGCGATGATGCGCTGCCGTAATTTGATACGACAACTCTCTTTGCTCTGACGAGAACACTCTTTGCTGAAAAAGAAGAGGAGCATCTGTATTTTCTTGTAATTGTAGGAGATAAGAAATGCCGATTGGACAATGTGCATTTTTGAGGTCAGATAAGTTTGCATACTTAAGTAATTTGAAGTGCAGAGGTCAACATGTAATCGCGATTTTCAACAATAAAAAATTGAATTTGTGGAAAAAGGGAAGGTAAATATCTTTACAAACCTTTCCTCTATGTTGGATCTTCGGGCCTTCATAAAAACTATTAGCGTGTTTAGCAGTAAGGTGCATTGTGATTTCTTAGTGAATTGACAATACTGGGTGAATGTGCTACTATTACGGTCCGAACGACGGGCAATATTTCGCCGTCAGCTTGTATGTTCAAGACGTTCCCTAAGCGACCAGTTTGTTAGTCAGAAGATATCATACTGCCACTGTTGTTCAGCCTTATCACTCTGATAGTGTTCCCAGAACAGAAAATCTTACGGCGACTGTGAATATTGTAGCTGCTAAGGGAGACGGCGTCTTCATCGCGAGTTGTAGCAGTTTTCTCCGACTTTGTCTGGCGTTCTCTGAGAACCGGACAAGCAAAAACCTCCGACCGCCTTCTCATCCTGTACCTAACCCGTTCTCTCTTTAAGCAGCCACGAAGAAAACACACTCGTATATATAGTCAAATTCACAGATTGTATGTATTAGACAGATAAAAATTTTATAGTGTACGCATCTAGGCAAAAAATTCGCAAGAGTGTTTTTTAATGCAGTACCTGTCTTTTGTTTGTCAAAGACAAAGAAGTCAAAGAGCAAGTTAGTTAATTAATTAATAATTTTTGTTTTTGCGTAGCAGTTTCATTTCAGCCGATAGGCTTCACTGGATGCAGATATGGAGATGCTTGTGGTCAGCACACCGCTCGCCCGGCCGCTGTCAGCGTTCGTGACAGGAGCCGCTACTTGGTTCAAATGGCTCTGAGCACTATGGGACTCAACATCTGAGGTCATCAGTCCCCTAGAACTTAGAACTACTTAAAGCTAACTAACCTAAGGACATCACACACATCCATGCCGAGGCAGGATTCGAACCTGCGACCGTAGCAGCAGCGCGGTTCCGGACGGAAGCGCCTAGAACCGCTCGGTCACAACTGCCGGCGAGCCGCTACCCCTCAGTCAAGTAGCTCCTCAAACGAACTCATATGTGCAGAGAGCACCCCAGCCCAGACAGTCCTCCACCCAAGTGCTAGCCAAGCCCGACGGCGCTTAACTTCTATGATTTGGCGAGAATTGGCAAAATCTGTTAAATGTAATCGGAATTGTTGCTTACCTGTGTTGCGATCTATTTTTTTTACCATCGTATATGGGCCTATGAAAAAGCTCTATAGTTGCTACGTGCAAGCAGGTCACCTGTAACTTCCTCAACTTTCGGTGGTAAGGGGTCCTCTTCCTGCACCACTTTTGTGTCTGAAGCCAAGTGCTTTGGGCGAATGGAACATTACCTTCGTGAAACGATTTTTTTCTTACGATTTACGTAGAATTCTGAAAAAATGTACTGGTTTCTTTTTAAAGATCCAAGTAACAGAAAACATTCTTTCATTCTTTGTGGCTTGCATTTTCATGGGCGACTATTAATGTTCACTTTTAAAGTTTTATGTGTTCCACGGATTCCGTAACATAGAGTAAAATTCGTAGGGGAGGTGTGTTCTGAGTTTATGAAGCTCAATTATAGCGCTTTCTGATATATCGAAAGATGATTTTTGAAATCTGGTTTCGCAGGACAGAGTGGATCAGGTTGTGAACAGGGGCCAAGGTGAATTACTGTTAGCTCAAGAAGACACACAACTTTATTGCTCAACCCAATGCACAGTTTTCTCTTTAAAACAAAAAACATCAACTTACGGCTGTGAGCCCAAGTAACGGCTCCAGAATTAGTTTAAATGATTGCTTTCCAAACACCAGGATTTAGAGTAACGGCTGAAGGCCTTAGTTAACTAAAAGTGCAATATCTTCTCAGCTAATGGCCGAAATAATATTTCAGATCAGCTAAAAAAATTCTTTAAAATTCCGGCTAAGGGCCATATTAAGGAAAATTCAAGTTAATTCTTCAGCTGAAACCCCAATTAAAAATTTTTCTTTACATAATAAAAGAGAGGCTTTAAAGATAAGCTTTTACGCAGTACAACAGAAAAACATCTTAGGAAAACTTGAAGTATCTAGTCGGCTGAAGGCCCAAACAATTATTCAAGAATAATTGAAGACAACCTTAAGAAAAACATTTACAGAACACGGCTGATGGCCGTTTCAAGAATTCAAGATAATTAAAGAGAATCGTTACAGACAAGGATTTACATTTTAAAGCCACAGATTCTGAAACAAACGCGGCTGAAAGCCTAAATACAGAGCAACAAGAATTTTAATTGAAACACGGCTGAAGACCTAATCCTAAAGTTACACTGCTAAAGTCCTGGCACAGTACCTGCGATAAAGTAAAATGACAATCACAAACAACACACAGTGGTGCTCAGAACTCTTCCAAAGGTCGGCCTGGAAAGGAAACAGCTTAGGAGAGACAGACAGCCAAGCGTAACACTAAACAATCGGTTGCAGCACCATCTACGGACGGAAGACGAACCAACTAGCCCTTCCACCCGACCAACAGCACGACAACCAAAGGTATCAGCGAAGACGAGGATCGCAGAAAGATTTTGTCTTAATAATTGGCGTAAAACACAGTCAAGGTACAATAAACACTCAAATAGAAAAAGAGAAACCACCAAGCTGTCGGACTACACGTCGTGTAGGACAGCATCAACACGGCGAGGAAAACACACTGCCGCAAAACTACACTAACGACCAGGGCAGGGAACGGGATCATTAACGGCCCACAAGGCAGAAGATACCGCTGGTGCACTTCACTAATAAATTATAATCAATTCAAAGGTTAAACACTATACAAGGAGACGGCTGCAAAATTTTGCCGACTCTAACACATCATCACGTTGCTGCTTGCAGGATGCAACAAACAGCAATCAAGTGAAGAGATGTCACAATGTTTGTGCTTTCATGACTAGTTCGCTAATTACTCAGCTCCAGTATGCCGGTGTGGTGGGCGAGCAACTTTACAGTTCTCGCCGTTAGTGCCACACAACTCTGACCTCGCGTGCACGCTGCCAGTGGCCCAGGCCTCATTACACGCCGCAGAGACTTTCTCGCTGCTCCGCCGCAACCGATCAACTGTCCACACCCGGAAACGGTCAAAAGATGATATACATATCGGCCGATGAGACGACAGACCGAACGATGTCCATGTGTGTCGGCAGCGGTCGGCAAGTACTGGCTGTCCGCACCTCAACGGCGCTCCGTGCCCGACGCTCCTTCGTCCTCGATCGCTGCTCCTTCCCGACTGCTGCTTCGTGCCCCACTGACTTACAGACTCAACACGACCCGGAAATACTATCGATCGCTCCAGAGATAGTACGACAGAGCACTTATCGATAGACGCTGCTGCTGCCACTTACAGGCAGGTAAGACAGGAAGTTAGTGACGCCATTAAATGGAATAAGAAAACAAGTTGGCAGAACGATAAGAGAAGACGACAAACAATAAACGGAATGAACACGAGCCACGCAAGGCTCAGTACTGATGAGCCTAAAAATTTTTTGCCAGTTGTTCAATAGCTCGTTGGTGCCCCCTTGGAAGAAAATACAACAGCGATCTGCGTGGTATGGATTTAACAAGGCCTTTGGAGGTTTCCGTAGATACAGGGTGGCAGATCTCTAAGCACAGGTCATGCAGTTCTCGTAAAACTGGTAAGGTTGGAGTGGGGCGGGGAAGGGGGGGGGGATGGAGCTGGAGCTAGTCAACATTCCAGATGAAACTTCCTGTCAGATTAAAACTGTGTGCCAGACCGAGACTCGAATTCGGGACCGTTGCCTTTCGCGGGCAAGTGCTCTACCATCTGAGCTACCGAAGCACGACTCACGCCCGGTACTCACAGCTTTACTTCTGCCAGTATCTGGAAACATCCCAGATGTTTTGCATCGTCTTCAAATCAGGCGAATCTGGTGACCAAGGAGAGTTCGTTAACATACTCCTGAAACACCTGTACTACTATTCCGCCCTTGAGACTCGGAGAGTCATCCTGCAGAAAGATGCCTTCACTTTTGGGGGAAGACGTCAAACATGAAGAGATGCAGGCGGTAATAGATAATCTTCATGGTCTTGGATTACAACGGTAAGGTCAATGGAAGGGCAGGGTACTGTCGCTCTAATAACGCTGCCTCCATAGGCCTGAATCTATGGCGTGGTTTGGAGCAGCCGATCGCATGCATGAATACGGACGCAGCCATCGACCTAGTGTAACAAAAAACATGATTCTTCCGACTAGGCGACACATATCCACTGTCTGATCTCGAAGACCTCGTGCCCATTGCAATCATAACTGATACTTTCGTGTTCCTATGTATGGGTCACCTGCTACGCAGCCCCATGTTCAACAACATGTGCTGAATCATATGCTCTAAAACTTGCCAGCGCCAGCGTTATATCGTGTTGTCAGATCTGCCACCGCCTCTTGCTTTACAGACGGCAAACTTCAGACCCGCACGTTGTGTGATAGGGCGTGGACATTCAACACCTTCGCCGTTTCCGAGACTCTTGTTCGCAGGCGCCAGGCCACGAAAGTCGCTAGACAACATCCCAGATATTTTGCGTCGGCTTCAGATCAGGCGAATCTGGTGGCCAATTAGAGTTCGATAACATACTCTTGAAACGACTGTAGTACTATTCCTTCCTTGAGACTCGGAGAGCTATCCTGCTGAAAGATGACTTCGTTTTTGGGGAAGACGTCAAACATGAAGAGATGCAGGTGGTAGTTAATAATCTTCATGGTCATGGATTACAACCGTAAGGTCAACGGAAGACCAGGCTACTGTCGCTATTATAACATTGCCTCCACAGGCCTGCATCTATAGCGTAGTGCTTGTATCGGGCAGCTGTTCGCACGAATGAATGCGGACGCAGCCATCGACCTAGTGTAACAAGAAACTCGAGTCTTCCGACTAAGCGACACATATTCGCTGCTGACCTCTATGACCTCGTGCCCATTGCAATCATACCTAACACTTTCGTGTTCCTATGTATAGGTCACCCGCTACGCAGCTCCATGTTCAACAACATGTGCTGAATCATATGCTCTAAAACTTGCCAGCGCCACCATTACATCGTGTTGTCAGATCTGCCACCGTCTCTTGCTTTACAGACAGCAAACTTCAGACCCCACGTTGTGTGATGGGGCGTGGACATTCAACACCTTCGCCGTTTCAAAATGGTTAAAATGGCTCTAAGCACTATGGGACTTGACATCTGAGGTCATCACTCCCCTACACTTAGAACTAATTAAACCTAACTAACCTAAGGACATCACACACATCCATACCCGAGACAGGATTCGAACCTGCGACCGTAGCAACAGCGCGGTACCGGCCACATCGGCCGGTTCCTTCGCCGTTTACGAGGTGCTTCTTCGCAGGGGCCAGGCCACGAAAGTCATCCTTCTGCTACGTCCGAAAGAACAGACACCATGCAGTCTTATAATTTATGCTCCTCTATAGAGGATGAATTCACAACCTTCAGTGTAGATGCGCATTTACACTACTGGCCATTAAAATTGCGACACCACAAAGATAACGTGCTACAGACGCAGAATTTAACCGACAGGAAGAAGATGCTGTGATATGCAAATGGTTAGCTTTTCAGAGCATTCACACTAGCGTGGCGCAAGTCGTCACACCTACAACGTGCAGACATGAGGTAAGTTAACAATCGATTTCTCATACACAAACAGCAGCGGACCGGCGTTGACTGGTGAAAGGTTGTTGTGATGCCTCGTGTAAGGAGGAGAAATGCGTACCATCACGTTTCCCACTTTGATAAAGATCGGATTGTAGCCTATCGCGATTGCAGTTTACCGCATCGCGACATTGCTGCTCGAGTTGGTCGAGATCTAATGACTGTTAGCAGAATATGAAATCGGTGGGTTCAGGAGGGTAATACGGAACGCCGTGCTGGATCTCAACGGCCTCGTGTCACTAGCAGTGGAGATGATATGCATCTTATCCGCGTGGCTGTAACGGATCGTGCAGCCACGTTTCGATCCCTGAGTCAACAGATGGGGACGTTTGCAAGACAACAACCATCTGCACGAACAGTTCGACGACGTTTGCAGCAGCATGGACTATCCGATCGGAGACCATGGCTGCGGTTACCCTTGACGCTGCATCACATACAGGAGCGGATGCGATGGTGTACTCAAAGACGAACCTGGGTGCGCTAATGGCAAAACATTTTTTCGCATGAATCCAGGTTCTGTTTGCAGCATCATGATGGTCGCATCCGTGTTTGGCGACCTCGCGGTGAACGCACATTGGAAACGTGTGATGGTATGGGGTGGCATTGGTTACACGTGTCGGTCACCTCTTGTTCACAGTGACGGCACTTTGTTCAGATGTGTTACGACCCGTGGCTGTATCCTTCATTCGATCACTGCGAAACCCTACGTTTCAGCAGGATAATGCACGACCGCATGTTGCAGTTCCTGTACGAGCCTTTCTGGATACAGAAAATGTTTGACTGCTGCCCTGGCCAGCACATTTTCCAGGTCTCTCACCAATTAAAAACGTCTGGTCAATGGTGGCTGAGCAACTGGCTCCTCACAATACGCCAGTCACAACTCTTGATGAATTGTAGTATCGTGTTGAAACTGACGGCCAACCAACCTCTGTTTGACTCAATGGCCAGGCGTATCAAGGCCGTTAGTACGGCCAGAGGTGGTTGTTCTGGGTACTGATTTCTCAGGATCTATGCACCCAAATTGCGTGAAAATGTATTCGCATGCCAGTTCTAGTATAATATATTTGTCCAATGAATACCCGTTTATCATCTGCATTTCTTGTTGATCTAGCAATTTTAATGGCCAATAGTGTACGTCCGACCTCCAGCCGGATCTAAAATTAGCGAGCATACAGGGCATGGACGGGGACTTTGGACAGGTGGAGCTAGGTCCAAATGTGGGTCGGCCGGGGAGCGTGCAGAGACAGTACCGCACAATTGCGACGAACCCTGTGCAGCCAGCCCAGTAATTAACCCAAATGTCTAGTTATGAAGAGGGTCTAGATTTGAGTCCCAGTCCAGCACACATTTTCACTCGTCGCCATTCATTCCGCTTACAGTCACAGTGCAGTTGATTTCATTAGTTGCTTCCCCTTCCTTTCCTTTCTCTCCCTCCACCTTCAATTTACGTAAAATCTTCCCCTGTCAAGGTCGTTTGTGTAAGTGGATTTCCCTTTTTGAGGACCATTTTGCAGTTATAACGCTTCCTGATTCGTCTCTACCCCACTTATACACTTTCATTACCGCCTCATGTGGTCTCAGCACGACTAGGCAACATTTAGCGTCGCGCTGGGCAATAGTCGTAATGTCTGGCTCATCGCTGTATGCCAGGGATGGAAATTGGACGTCACCACGTCCCGACAACAAACACTTGTTACACCATTTTTGGCCCTGTATTTGCTTGTATTCTTAATAGAGCCGTGTCACGTCCCGTTTCTCTCATAGCTTTTCAGCTTCCTACAGTTACAGCAAGCCGCCATCAAATTGTAAGGAGTTTCCCTGTGTTAAGTTAGGCGGATTTCACATCGGCGGATGAAGTGTGTAAGGTGAAGTAAATCACTATGCTCTCGACGTTCGTTTCAGGCTGACTCGTGGAACCAGATGGGAAGATGGGCGAGAAGAATTTTAGCGTGTTTCACTGCCGTTACGGTTCATGTCGGTTAGACTTACGTCTGCTACGGAAGACGAGGCCATGTTGCAGGCGTTTGCCGCGGAAAATATGACGCTCTGGTTCGTCGTTCAATTACATTTCCAGGTGACGACCCATAACGTTATCCTTTTCCTCAAGGTATACTGGAGTAATTCCTCGCTTAGACTAAAAGTATCATTGCGCTAAAGAAGGAATTAGAATTATGTGCGGAGCTGACATTCGCAAATGTGTGGAGTCCACATTGGCACATCCTGCAGGTATCATGTTATAAAATTTGGAGTATAAACCGCAGTCACACAGAACATTTATTCACGTATGAGATTTGTTATCACCTCCCCATACAAATCTGTGAGTAACAGCGTTACTCACGAGTGCAACAATAGAAGAAAAGAATGATCTGCAGTACTATTTAATCAATCCTTCGCATAGAAACGAGTGAATACTATAAAACACTTTGGCGCTCCACCCATGGAAATAAAATGTCTGACAGATAGCGCAAGTGCTTTCAAATGTAGATTAAAGATGTTTCTTCCTTAAAAACTCCTATACCGCAGAGGAGTTCTTGAGTACAAATAATTAGTAAAAAAATTGTAAATGGCTTGCTTGTACGTATGTAAACATGATTTTTTTTGCATACGAGGGTGTAATATTTTTTCTTTGACACATTCCACATCTTAAAGTTTATCACTAATTTGATCTTTGGTACAAATAAGTAGCTAACTAACTGTGCAGGCACTCGAAGTTCGTCGGTACCGTTTTATTACGCTCGATACAGAGCATTCGTCGATTCTACAAAAGATTTGATTCTGTTTTATGAAACCATTTGCTTAGCCTAAAACAATCCAGGCTATACATTTCAACTACATCAAGCAAATAATCTATGCCTTTGGCACTAGTAAAGTCCAAGTTCATCAGGTAATAATAAGGGAAAAGTTTCAGATTGGACGATAAATCTAACAGAGACCTAATCTTACCAACAATACATTCAGCAGAGTTGGAACACGTCCGTAGGATGTTTGACTGGTATTATTAGGGAATCGGAATTGCAAGTAAGAAATTAATCCATCTGAGATTTGCGACGACCTGTTGCTCTTCATGTACATCCACAGTAAGTTTATAAGAGGCTGTAACAGCTGAAGTTATTGTTCAAGATGGTCGAAATGTTAATAACACAAAAAGGGACGTGGTGACGAACAACCTGGTAGATACAATGATTCTAATAAGTAACACGTAAATACACCAAGCAATATACGTACCTCAAACAAGTGATGTCGTTCAGGAGTACAACAATTGCTAACTGATCCCGCTGTAAGAACAGACAGGAAATAATTATAATGATGTTTGAAATCTCTTCTGAAGGGGCCCACTGGTATGTACACAAAACAAGAGCTTCAATTCGTATCTTAAACCCCTCCCCACATCTGACTCTCAGTCCTGGCCTTTCATACGTAAACTGGGAAAAAATATCAAAGTGACACAAATGGTGTATAGGAATGCAATACGTTAAATGTAACACAAAGAGACAGGTACAGAAATAAAGTGTTAGAAACGAAATAAGAATAAACGATGTGTTCGACAGCTACATCTCTAAAACTGAAATGTGCAGAACGTATCATAAGAAGATAACACAACAAAATTATGAAATCAGTTGCAGAATGGCTACCGGTAGAAGAAAAATGGAGGAAAGGGAGCAGAAAATGGTGAGATAAACTGCGATCATATGGAGCACCATTCACGACAAAATAGCGGGAGAGAGATCAGTGGGATACGACACTAGAAATCTACTGGCCGACAACGAAGAAATAAGCAAAAAAACAAGTAACTGCAAGCAGACCATTCTTGTTTTCACTTTGATACCAGAAAAACTCGAGTTATTCACTATGTGTGTAAAAACTGGATCATTTAAAACTCGCACCTCAAATTTTGCAACGATGGAAAGTGCTGTTGACGTGTAGTTTCCACATAATGCATTGTTGATTAATCGCTTGTATTGTTAGGCAATAAACAGATTGTAATAATACCTGGAGATTATATTTTTTCTGAAAACATACATTTTTTTAAATGGAACGTGCTTATTGACATAACAAACTAAATGTTGGGTAAATTAGGCTGTTGTTGTGTTCGTAGCAGGATTCTAGTGCGAGTCGTTTACGTGATATCATATTTTGAAAAGTTTCCACACCAGCGCTTGCACAGTACCTGGAGTAACACACACTAAATAACAACACAACTACATACACTCTGGCCAGTAACGAGACAACTGACAATCACAAGCTGTGCCGGTAGCGGCAAAATATCAGTCCTGTATATCCAGAGCTTGCACTTCAGCGGTGATGTCCGAGCAGGCTGCGGGAATACGTCGTTGCATATCATCGGCCGTAGTTGGTATATCCTTGTAGACAGCGCCTTTCAGCTTACCCCACAGAAAAAATCACATGTGTCAAATCTGAAGAAACGGGCCGGCCAAAGTACAGGCCCTATGCGTCCAATCCAAAAATTTGGAAACAATTCGTAAAGACATGCTGCAGTACCTTGTGCACAATGGGTTGGACAGCCAACATACTGGTACCACAGGTTCCTCCTAGTCTAGCATCCGTGGAAGATGGTCCGTTAGGAGATTGTGGTACTTGTGAATGCCCAGTGTTACATCTATGAAACACGGGCCTGTGAGCTAATAGCTCATTATCACACATCACACTTTAACACTCTATGGACGCTGACGTTCCGCCTGACGATACCAATGGGAATTGTCAACAGACCAACAGTGCATGTTTCGGAGGTTTACCTTGTCATGATAGATAAAAGTGGCTTCGTCACTAAACGAGATGCATGATACATCTCTACAGAAGTTAACACGATTCTCCTAATCATTTCCGTGCAGCTCTTGATGGAGAAAGATGAGATAGGGGTGGAACCTATGTCGATGGAGAACGCGCAGGACACTTGCCTGACATATGCCACTCCCTCGTGTGATTGCGCTGGAGCTAACGTGCGGACCAACTGGAACAGCAGCAAGAACGCTACTTTCTCTCTCTTCTGTCCTAAATTTTTTCCTTCCGTTATGTTGTTTGGGTATTACACTACCACTTTCACGCAACTGCTTGAGGAGATTGGTAAACAACTGCCGATATGGTTGGCGTCTATTGGGATATGTTCATGCATACATGGTACAAGAGCGAATTGCATTATTCCTACACTCTCAATAGCCATGTTCATATCGGCTTTTTCTGTATTGGTAAATCCCTTCGTCCATTCACGCTCTACTTCTAGGACTGTCATAGACTAACTAACTAACAAGTCGGCTTGCCGCGGTGGACGAGCGGTTCTAGGCGCTTCAGTCAGGAACCGCGAGACTGCTACGGTCGCAGGTTCGAATTCTGTCTCCATAGGTTAGTTAAGTAGTTCAAAGTTCTAGAGGACTGATGACCTCCGATGTTAAGTCTCATAGTGCTCAGAGCCATTTGAACCATTTGAACTTACAAGTCGCAAAGCAGTCAAGAAAAACAAAGGCACACTGTAAGCAAACATAACATCGTACGTAGAAAATTCGAAGGTTGAATGGCAGAAACAGGTATTAGCGTGAAAACTTTTCAAAATACAATAGCTCATTAAAGACTCGCACTAGAATCATACAACCAACACGACTGGCATTCTGATTTACCCTATTTTTAGTTTGTTGATATCACTAGCATCATGGCTCCATTTAAAAAATCGTATGTCTGTAAAAAAAAACTCTTTCCAAGTGTTATTACAATCTGTTTATCGGCCAACCATACGAGCCCCTCATTACCACTCCAAGCTGTGAAAACCGCACATCAATAGAACTTCCATTTCTGCAATATTTGCAGTGTAAGTTTTAGTTGATTCTGTGGTGTCACCGCCAGACACCACACTTGCTAGGTGGTAGCCTTCAAATCGGTAGTATACGTCGGACCCGCGTGTCGCCACTATCAGTGATTGCAGACCGATCGCCGCCACTCGGCAGGTCTAGTCTAGAGAACCCCTAGCACTCACCGCAGTTGTACAGCCGACTTTGCTAGCGATGGTTCACTGTCTACATACGCTCTCATTTGACGAGACGACAGTTTAGCATGGCCTCCAGTTACGTCATTTGCTACCACCTAGCAAGGCGCCATATTCAGTTACTTCAAGAATGTATTCTGAACGGATAATATTGTGAATCATGTACCGTCAAGAGCGACGTTCATCATTAATGGATTAAAGTTAACTATCAAACTAATGACGTCCGCTTTCTGAATTCTAATTCCTTGTCATGTTCCAGACCTCACGTCAGTATAGTTCTTCCCTCCTCACGCCAGCCTGCGTGAGCTAAAACGCGTGCATTTCGGCCTCCACTAGTAACACGTTGTTGGCTCTTCTATCAACACATGAGAGTCACCCTGCATAAGTCTGTTTCTCCGTGGACATGAGTCCAGTGTTAATGATTGCTCAACCCAGATAGCAGGATACTTTTTGTAACCGTTTTTCGTTAATCTTTCTGCTAGTTGGTGCAAAGAATGCAGTTTGATTCGTCAAGGAACGTGTATTTCTGGAGCGAAAATGGCGCCATTCCTTCGGCATGCCGTCGAGCGAACGCTGGAACAAGTCTGACGGGTGTTCGGCCAGGATCTGAGCAGCGCCCTGCTCACCTTCCCACGTCTTTCGATTCCGGCTGTTCGCGTAGGCCGATGACATAACTTCAGACAAACGCTCTTTTTTTTGGTCTTGTCTTGAGCAAAGGAGCTGCTGAGCGGTAATGAAAGCTGCACGGTGATCGACATTATTCTGGATGCAGTATGTGGCTACTCTTCTTTGATGTGTTCAACAACAGTGTCACCATCGTCAAGAACATAATCTACTTCTGAAGGAAACGGCTTCCCCAGGATTTTTCATGCATTATAGCTTTCTGCCAGTCTCATCCACGTAGCTTCTGTATTCTGATGGGTTGCGATAACCATTATAGCCCATTTATCTCTATTGTCTCTTGAGATTCAGCAGAGTACTCATTTGGTCTGACGACTATCCATTCGTCCTATCCGCCTTCATTTTCATTATTGATTTCGTCTTTCACTACAAACTCTTCTCTAATACACTACTGGCCATTAAAATTGCTACACCACGAAGATGACGTGCTACAGACGCGAAATTTAACCGACAGGAAGAAGATGCTGTGATATGCAAATTATTAGCTTTTCAGAGTTTGACACAAGGTTGGCGCCGGTGGCGACACCTTCAACGTATTGACATGTGGAAAGTTTCCAACCAATTTCTCGTACACAAACAGCAGTTGACCGGCGTTGCCTGGTGGAACGTTGTTGTGATACCTCGTGTAAGAAGGAGAAATGCGTACCAACACGTTTCCGACTTTGATAAAGGTCAGATTGTAGCCTATCGTGAATGCGGTTTATCGTATTGTGATACTGCTGCTCGCGTTGGTCGAGATCCAATGACTATTGGCACAATATGGAATCGGTGGGTTCAGGAGGGTAATACGGAAATCCGTGCTGGATCCCAATGGCCTCGAATCACTAGCAGTCAAAATGACAGGCATCTCATCCGCATGGCTATAACGGATCTTGAAGCCACGTCTCGATCCCTGAGTCAACAGATGGGGACATTTGCAAGACAACAACCATCTGCACGAGCAGTTCGACGACGTTTGCAGCAGCATGGACTATCAGCTCGGAGACCATGTCTGCGGTGGTGTACTCAACGACGAATCTGGTTGCACGAATCGCAAAACGTCATTTTTTCGGTTGAATCCAGGTTCTGTGTACAGCATCATGATGGTCGCATCCGTGTTTGGCGACATCGCGGTGAACGCACATTGGAGGTGTGTATTCGCCATCGCCATACTGGCGTATCACCTTCCGTGATGGTATGGGGTGCCATTGGTTACACGTCACGGTCACCCTCTGTTCGCATTGACGGCACTTTGAACAGTGAACGTTACATTTCAGTTGTGTTACGACCCGTGGCTCTACCCTTCATTCGATCCCTGTGAAACCCTACATTTCAGCAGGATAATGCACGACCGCATGTTGCACGATCTCTGCAGGCCTTTCTGGATACAGAAAATGTCGACTGCTGCCCTGACCAGTATCTATCACCAACTGAAAACGTCTGGTCTATGGTGGCCGAGCAACTGGCTCGTCACAATACGCCATTGATGAACTGTGGTATCGTGTTGAAGGTGCATGGGCAGCTGTACCTGTACACACCATCCAAGCTCTGTTTGACTCAATGCCCAGGCGTATCAGTGCCGTTATTACGGCCAGAGGTGGTTGTTCTGCGTACTGATTTCTCAGGATCTATGCACCCAAACTGCGTGAGAATGTAATCACAGGTCAGTTCTAGTATAATATATTTGTCCAATTAATACCCGTTTATTATCTGCAATTTTAATGGCCAGAAGTGTACATGTATTTATTTCCTGCCTTTCACACTAGTAATAAATGCTGTCATGCGTATCAACATTCTGGTCAATCCTTGGATACTGAATGGGTTTCCTAGGCTATATCTCATTAATAAACCTAAACGCGCTACTGAGCTAACTGCACACAGAGTACAACCATTCTTTGGCGCAGCATTATGAGGGTGATCGTGGCGGGCCCATCGCCGTGTCGCCTTTTTATCTTCGTGAAAGGTTCCCGGTACTCAGTTGATACCAGGCTAGTCGACCTGGGGTCACCATAAGGGACTGGAACAAGGAAATATAGCCCCCCCCCCCCCCATGGATCTCCAGCGCCGGAGTCTACTTCTCTACCCCCTACACCACCACGTCCAACCAATATCTCACTACCATGTCAAAGCTAAATCTACGAACACATTCAGAGAAATCTCAAGGCCAGAAATTACTTTGCGGTCATATATTTTAAAAAATAATCTTCTCTGGAAATGAGCCTTAAGATTTTATGTAAGGGCAGGTTTCTGCGACCATTGTCGCTGTGGGATAATTTTGTGTAATGACAATATGCTCACATACCCTGCAAAATTTTATTGACAGTTTATGATTTTAGTGTGCCAAACATTATTGTGCCTGCTCATTTACAGCATTTCAAGTGGCTTCTACAGTATGTACCACAATTCCTTTTACACTCTATTATAGTTAACAGATAAAGTTTTGATACAAAACTCATGTCCAGAATTATGCCGTTTGGATACAAAATAAGTATCTTCCGCTTCACGGCGCTGCAATTTGGGCCTGAAATGAGATATATGCATGTCCCAAGTCGACGAAGGATGTCGCCACGCCCACGGTCTGCTGCTGCTAAAAACCCTGAAAAACACAATATCATGCCGCGCAAGGCGATACTTGCGGCCTTCCTTCGGCGCCGAATGCTGAGGAGGATGGAGCAGGTGGAGCAGCGTCCGATGGCGGCGGCCGTGAAGCAAGTCGGCCCGCGAGGGTACATCTCGTGGATGCGAACGATAGGGGGCGAGAAGCAGGTGCAGTCCTTGATCTGTGGTGCGTGCGGTGTGAAGTTTGCCCATCTGCTGCTTGAAGGTTTTTGACAAAAGTTAACGCTTCGCCGTTTGACTGTGGATGGAACGGTGCACTAGATAGATGCTGTATTCCATTGCGTTCACAGAATGTTTCAAATTAATTTGATGTGAACTGAGGGCCGTTGTCCGACACTATGACTCCAGGCAAACATTAGCGGCAAAAAATAGAGGACAACGCCTGAATTGTGATACGTGGCTTTGTCAAGTTAACTGGCACATCAGCCGGCAGGGGTGGCCGAGTGGTTCTAGGCGCTACAGTCTGGAACCGCGCGACCGCTACGGTCTGCAGGTTTGAATCCTGCCTCGGGCATGGATGTGTGTGATGTCCTTAGGTTTGGTTTAATTAGTTCTGAGTTATTTGGGACTGATGACCTTAGAAGTTAAGTCCCATAGTGCTCAGAGCCATTTGAACCATTTTGAACTGGCACAGCAAAAGGAAACTTGCTATAAGAGTCTACCACAATCAGTCATCGAGTGTTCCGAAAAAGTCCCGCAAAGTCTATGTGCACACGTTGCCATGGTGGTTGCGACTTAAGCAGAGAATTTTTGTGGCGGAGCGGACTGATTTTCCGCACATGCGTGACACTGTGACGTCATCTGTTCTATTTGAGTGTCCATACCCTGCCAAGTACAGTGTCGACGTGCTATCTGTTACGTACGAGCAAGCCTCCAGTGTCCGAGGTGAAGTAACTACAACACTTCTTTTTGCAAATCTTTGGGGATCAACACACGTGACTGTCCTCTGTCGTTTTGAACAAGAATTACACCTTGCTGTATAGCGAGGCTATGTCGACGTGCAAAGTATCGGCGCACGACCGAGTTCTTGATGCTATGCAGTGAGCGTGGCCAAGAAGTGTGAACATATTTTAGTAAAATGTTCAAATCTGAATCAGATTTCGTGGCCTGTGCAATTTTCCTACAGTACGAAGGAAATGATTGAAACAGCTCAGAGTCATGAGCATCGATGTGACAACAAGATGCAGCGGAAACGTCACAGTATGTACCTGGGCCAACAGGATGACGTGAAAGTGCGTTCGGATTTCGGACGATATACAATCTCGTACTGGTACTGAGATAACAGCAAAGCCCATATTTGCAATTTTTGGACAATTCGTACAGGAACCGGTGTCATTGGATGAAACAAGGACTGCAATGATCCGTTACTAAGTAGAATATTCTGCCATACAAATAGAGGTGGAATTTGGTGACACCATACTCGATAGCCCGTGCCTCTTTCTCTACTTGTGAATAGTTACACTCAGGTTCATACAACACTTTTGATGCGAAAGCAATAGGGTTGTCTTTAACACCAAATCTGCACCCATTCCGTAAGAGGAAGAGTCAAGTTGCAAAACAACTGGTTTATGAGGATCTAAGTGAACCAAGCATGTATCAATATATCACTGAGTAATGCATCTTTAAGTTTCGGAAAAGCTGCTTGGCACTTATCTCTTCAAACAAAGGGGACGTTCTTGCGTCGCAAGCGATGCAATGCAGCAGCGATTTGTGCAGCATTCGGTATGAAACGAATGTAATAGTTCATTCTCCCTAAGACTGACTGCAATTCTGTGACATTGCGAAGAACTGGCAAATCACGTATAGCTAACAAATGTGACTGAATAAGATGTACAAAAAATGGCTCTGAGCACTATGGGACTTTAATATCTGAGGTCATCAGCCCCTGGAACTTAGAAATACTTAAACCTAACCAACCTAAGGATATCACACGCATCCATGCCCGAGGCAGGATTCGAACCTGCGAGCGTAGCGGGAGGATGTACACCTTGACTGTTTATGACATGACCAAGATACTGCAACTCAGGTATTAAAAAATCGCATCTGTCTAGTCTACACTTTAGTCCTGCATCAGATAACGCACGAAACAAAGCACCAAATTTGCAGTGTGTTCTTCAGGTGCAGTACCTGCCACTACAATATCGTCCAAATAGTTTGAACAGTTTGGTACTTGAGCAGTTAGCTGTTCCAAATACCGTTGGAAAATGGAGGGTGCGGAAGCACTGCCAAAAGGCAAACGCAAATATTTAAACAAGCCCAAACGAGGGTTCACAACACACACGGTTTGAGATTCTTCATCTAGTAGTATCTGATCTGAAGATACGCGTCGCGCAAATAAGTTTTTAAAAAGTAGTAACCAGCGCCTAATCTATCCATGAGATTCCCTGGGCGTGCAAAGGATAATTATCACTGACTGTTTGTGGGGTTGTAACACCAGAGCTCTAAGGCTCTATTAATTTACTTTGCCTTTTTGTGTTTTATTTAACATTCTGTAGGTAAACTGTTATAAATATTGTTTGATTATATCGATAGCACAAGAGTGATCTCTTTTTCGTACCTATAAACCTTGATGTCCTGGTAAAAACATATGTAATTTATTGTCTTTATTAGTTAAACACTTTGCCTCACTTGGAAGGAGACAAAACTTATCGTATATAACTGGAATTTGTGTAAAATATGTTTTGTAGAAATGTCAATATGTGTGTAGAAATGTCAATACGTGCAAACGTTCAGTTTTATTTAATGTGTTTGGTTGCTGTTATGTAATTGTTGATCCTCACTTAGGTTTATTAGTTCTTTATATGTATTAAAGGTGTTGTGGTTCCCCTCGGAAACGGAATCATGCAACGTGCGAAAAATGTGGTGGGCATGGATAGAAAGGTGGAACAACGAGTTAGTCGGGGACGAGCTACCAAACTGTCAACAGCTTATGTAAAAGTCGTGTATTGTGCTGGTGCGGAGAGAGGCTTTTTGTGCCGTTTTCCAATGTGCCAAGGCCTCTGATGGATGTATAAATAGCTGGAACTATTCTGGAATTGATATCTATCATCGCCACTAAAAAATAACAGGGTCCAGTATTTCTACGTGCAAATCCACCTACCAACATGCACTGCCACTACACTGCGTAATCACTGTAATGGAATGGAGGAACTGTAGATACGTAAAGTGAAGGATCAACTCATTGGATGTTTTATTGTGCTAAAATATAAGGTAACTTATACCTGAATCTATGTACCTGCCTTGATTCTTTTCCTTATCACAAAACCTTTCAGGATCCCCTCCGTTTGAACTATAACTTCTGAGTGTCCTGATTTCGAAAACTAATATTCAAAAGGAATGACTATTACCTAATTAAATTTGTTCAATATTGAGTGAAGTAAATTATCAAATATTATTGTGGAATTTGGTGAAGTCAAGGGAGGAAGAGGAAGCAAGTGTAGCTTTTGTGAGAGCCTCCCAGTATCCGAACTTTTTCATAATTTTTGTTTTATGATCTTTCAAAATTTCTCCTTTCTGGTTTAAAAGGGAAATAACTATGCAACAGTTTTCTTAAGTTGGCATTCTTTAAATTGTTTGTGAAAGTGTGTTTAGTTTGTTTAGTTTGCTTTACTACAGTGGTCAAGATTAAGCCCCCCCCCCCCCCCTATTGAAAGTTGCCGAAATGCACAAAGTTACTTGATTATAAAAAGTTTTAACTATTCTTGCTATTTATGTTGAGTTGTGTGCTCATTGGGTTCTAATAAGTGTAATATCAGTTTACGAGCACCCACTTACTGTTTTGTCCTCATTATCCAAGAGAACATTTACTTCTTTGACTTTAAAGAACAGTGTGAACGTTAATGCATGTAAATATTATTTATTTGTAGTGTGCAGAAAATATCTGATGAAGGAAGACTAGGGCCACGCTCAATTTCCAGTTTAACAGAGACTTCCGTGTGTAGTGTTGATCGAATTATTGAGCGTCCCGTAACACTGCGGTACCCAAAGACCTGAGCGAGCTAACACCAACAGCGCGCCCATGCAACGACTGTGCCATGTTTTCAGTTACTCACTCTTCCAACGTCGATCAGTAAGTCTGGTGTTCAAATTCCGTTCCGGATATCCTGAGCGGAGGTTTCCAACAGTCTCCTAGGATGAACTGATAGTTTCTTAGTTAAATCCACAGTGATTACTTTCCCCAACTTGAATTTCTCCACAGAGTGCATGTGATGCGTGGGGAAACGGCACGTTGTACCAAAGTAGAGATAGTGGAGGCCTTCTTGTAGCGCCATAAAACTAGGTAATTGTAACTGTCGATTGACCAGTCGATAATTTTTCGTTCAGTTGGTTTTTTCGGGCGAATGAGAAAACCGAATGTAACTAGTCTCTGCAGTTATGCCAGCTGTATGAAAATATTTCAATCTGTCTCTGGCTTTTAGTGATTTCATGTACAGACTTTTTCAGCCTTTTCTGTCACACGTCAACCATCACTAGGATAGCCAACTTTTTTTACAGACAAATAACATATCTTAATTCAAGGAGTGATAAATAAAACGTACATTTCTAAAAATTAGTACTTTTAAAATTTATGAGTTTATTTACTTAAATAGTAATTTTTTATGCTTTTCATACCGCTCGCATTAAACATGTATTTTTTTCAGTTTTAAAAGAGTAATAACTGGTAATTTATCATAAATTTATGTTTAACTAAACTAACATTAGATTTTTATTCAAATTTTTAAAGTTTCTGGCTCTCTCTCCTTGCTGGTTTGCACCGATGGTTGAATATTTTGGTGAACACTGAGGTGACGTGAACAGAAATCATATAAGTTGCAATTTTTTAAAAACTGTTTGGTGGGTTAATCAGTTTCTTTTTAAGCATATACCGTCATTGTCTTTTTTCTGACAAATATGTCACCGTTCGTTAATTTTCTTTGAGTTTTTCTTAATGTTTTCATAATATCAACCTTCTTGCAGATATTGTATATTGAACTGAATTATTCTTGAGGATCACTTTTAAACAGTCCCTCGACTTCCTTCATTCTCACACTACTGAGCGTTTCGGGATCTTTATCCAAACACAAAGTACAAAAATAAGAAAACAAGTATCCATTGACAATACCAATAGCCTTGCGGCTGTGGTAACACCAGTTCCCGTCAGATCACCGAAGTTAAGAGCTGTTGAGGTCTGTTAGCACTTGAATGGGTCACCGTCTGATCTGCCGAGTGCTGTCGGCAAGTGGGATGCACTCTGCGTTTGTGAGGCAAGCTGAGGAGCTACTTGACTGAGAAGTAGTGGCTCCGGTCTCGGAAACTGACACACGGCCCGGAGAGTGGTGCGCTGACTACACGCCCCTCCGTATCTGCATCTGGTGACGCCTTGGGGCTGAGGATAACACGGCGACCGGTCGGTATCGTTGGGCCTCTAAGGCCCATCGGACGGTGATGTTTTTTATTCTTTAACAGGGACGCAAAACTGAGCTAAAAGCCAATTATGGGTCCTCAATGAAAAGCAAATATCACAACGAAAAATACAATGATGACAAATAACAGAGTTCAGTCAACAATAACGATTTAACAATAGCAAAACCATCGAATATTTTCGCTCAGAACCCAATCCACCGGAACGTGTCGACTTTCATTCGGTTGCTTCTAGAGACCGGTTTCACCGAAAAGAAATGTGTGAATAATAATCCAACGGATACGTAGAACTACAATCGACTGAATAGAGTGTTTTCATTCGGTTGCTGCTTACGGACTGGTTTCTCTCAAAAGCGTCATGAATAATTCAGCCGGTACGTAAATCTACAACCGAGTGAGAGTCTGAATCGGTTCTTTTCATTCGTTTGATTCCCTCCACTTGACAGCTGCATCGGCCATTTCGCTTACCTCAACTCCTACATGCACTGCAACCCAAGAGAACAGGTTCCAGGCCTGGAAAAAATTCGGAAGACTGGTTTCTCTGCGGGTGCACGTAATGGATGGCTTAAAGCGCTCATGGAGCAGGTGCACGTTTCATATGAAGCTGAGTCAGCCGTTAAAAAAAGAAACTTAACTCCTCCCGAACAGGCCATGAAGGCCCAACGGTACCGACCGGCCGCCGTGTCGTCCTCAGCCCATAGGTGTTACTGGATGCGGATATAGAGGGGCATGTGGTCAGCACAGCGCTCTCCCGGCCGTATCTCAGTTTTTGAGACCGGAGCCGCTACTTTTCAATTAAATAGCTCCTCAGTTTGCCTCACAAGGGCTGAGCGCACCCTGTTTGCCAACAGTTCTCGGCGGACCAGATGGTCGCCCATCCAAGTGCTAGCCCAGCCCGACAGCGCTTAACTTCAATGATCTGACAGGACCCGATGTTACCACTGCTACAAGGCCGTTGGCAGTCACCCATTTAAGTTTAGTGAAAATTGCACTAGCAGCCTACTAGTAAGAAATATCGTAATAATTCATCAAGTGTTGGCCTGGTTATAGCATCGTACAGATTCAAAAACAACGGCATGGGGCGATTTGTTATTCACTTTCTGTGTAGTGAAGATGTTGAATTACTATATTTCATCGTCGATTGAAGAACCAGGGAGAATATCTATCCAATGATCTCTGGTAGAGTCAGGATTTGCGTCATATGCTATCTGTCTGGAATGTAAAATTCATTGATTTGTGTGAAACCCACAACAGTTCGGACCCTAAAATCACAGCATGTTCAGCTCAGAATACCTTTTTACAGGCAAAAACGATAAGGTGACTGCATGATGATGTTTCTTGATAGGGTCATTGCGTATTGTTCAATAGATGGGAGATGCAATAGTGAGTGGTTAGGCACTGGTGGAAGCAGCAAGAATAAAATCTGAAAAATGATGAAAATATTCAGAAATTATGTCTCCATAGTGCTACTTTGTTAATGCTAAATTGGGGAACTAATTATATGGTAATGAATTAATCTATTGTCCAGTTTAAGATATTAATTTACAGTTCCTACATTTCTTGATACTAACCACTGTTCTCAACTGAATTTCTAACGAATAAAAGTAAGCAGATCAAGCACTTCGGTCACAGCAATGTAACTGGAAGGCGTTATAATTGTTTTTATTTATGCAAAATTCATCTATACTCGACCATGGCTAAACTGAATTTAGTTACCCTATCCATAGTTCCTTTACAGCTTATTTTACAGCAATTAACATATTTTCATCATACAAAGATCGAAAGGAAAATAATTCTGTGCCCATTGTGCTAATGATAATCTCACGGTTTATTTCGTGATTGTTGATGATTTACTTTCCAAGAAGCCAAATATTCACAGTTGATGTTTTATGGGTGCGATGTGCTATAGACGACGTTTGGGCAATTTGCTGGCGTAGAGTGGCTTCACACTCTGAGCACAATAAAGTCGCTAGATATGAAGTCAGCAAGATACAGAAGTACTGGAACGTGTCATAATCGGTGATGAAATACGAATTTAAGTACATGACGTCGAAATCATTGTTAAATCGTCCTAATGGAAGAATATGGACCAGAAAGACCGAAAAAAGCTGGGCATATGAGGTTGAATGTGAAGGTTACACTCACAGTGGTCTTCGGTTTTAACAGTATAGTATATGTCACAAGGTCAGGCGATCGATAAGGAGTACTATTTAAAAATTTAATATCGCTAATGAAAGGCAATTCCAATAATATCTGGATGATTTTTGCTGAAATAACTCGTGGTTTTTGTTCCACTATCGTTCATCGGCTCACACTTCGTTGCTTGTTCGTGAAGTTTTGGGCAAAAATGATAATCTAACGGTGCCTCAGCCTCTACATTCTCCAAAATCATCACCATGTAACTTTAATCTTCTTGCGGATTAACTACGGCTGCCCCCCCCCCCCCCAGTAGCTATCTCCTTCAACTTTTAAAATGGAATGATCATATGAAGTTCAACGTCGGTAAAGCAGATGCCAGACTGAGATTCATTGGAAGAATCCTAAGGAAATGCAATCCGAAAACAAAGGAAGTAGGTTACAGTACGCTTGTTCGCCCACTGTTTGAATACTGCTCAGCAGTGTGGGACCAGATAGGGTTGATAGAAGAGATAGAGAAGATCCAACGGAGAGCAGCGCGCTTCGTTACAGGATCATTTAGTAATCGCGAAAGCGTTACGGAGATGATAGATAAACTCCAGTGGAAGACTAGCCGGCCGCGGTGGTCTCGCGGTTCTAGGCGCGCAGTCCGGAACCGTGCGACTGCTACGGTCGCAGGTTCGAATCCTGCCTCGGGCATGGATGTGTGTGATGTCCTTAGGTTAGTTAGGTTTAAGTAGTTCTAAGTTCTAGGGGACTAATGACCACAGCAGTTGAGTCCCCTAGTGCTCAGAGCCATTTGAACCATTTGATCCAGTGGAAGACTCTTCAGGAGAGACGCTCAGTAGTTCGGTACGGGCTTTTGTTGAAGTTTCGAGAACATACCTTCACCGAGGAGTCAAGCAGTATGTTGGTCCCTCCTACGTATATCTCGCCAAGAGACCATGAGGATAAAATCAGAGAGATTAGAGCCCATACAGAAACATACCGATAATCCTTCTTTCCACGAACAATACGAGACTGGAATAGATGGGAGAACCTATAGAGGTACTCAAGGTACACTCCGCCACACACCGTCAGGTGCCTTGCGGAGTATGGATGTAGATGTTGATGACTCTTTCCTGAAAGTTCATATTCCTTGCTTGCATTGCCAGTTGCTTCATGGGCGACCCATCTTCTTTTGCTGGAATAATATCCATCGCAGTATGCTATTTAATATACTTTCTTCATTCATCCTATTCACACGCGAAGTGACATCAGCTGTTTTTGTTGGCTGCCGTCACAGATGTTCCTATTCATTTCCCATTCTCTATCGGCTTACGTCATTTCTCATTCTGTTCGTCACAGTATATCCGTAGCTTCGTCTTAAGTAATCTATTTCAGTGGCAAGCAGTGTATTCTTGAAGTTTCATATCAGCGTACACTCCGCTACAGAGTGAAAATCTCATTCTTGAAACGTCCCCCAGACTGTGGCTAAGCCATGTCTCCGCAATATCCTTTCTTTCAGATATGCTAGTTCTGCAAGGCTCGCAGAAGAGCTTCTGTAAAGTTTGGAAGGTAGGAGGCGAGATACTGTCAGACGTAATGCTGTGAGGACGGGGCGTGGGTCGTGCTTGGGTAGCTCAGTTGGTATTCAGTCAGAGTGTTTAGCTACCCTCTGTAATAAAAAACGGAGTAAACGGATCAACGAACAACCTGAACGAGTGTCATCGGACGTCCGCCACGAACAAATTCAACGAACAATATGGAACAAAATCAGATTTTTTTAAAAAGTTGGTAGAGGACTTGCCCGCGAATGGCAAAGTTTCCGAGTTCGAGGATTAGTCCGGTACACAGTTTTAATCTGCCAGGAAGTTTCAGTGTATTCTTAATTTTTCCCAGATATGCTCCGTACAAAACTACACTCTGGAATATAGTCTTACACATTCTCTTCTTGACTCTTTTTATTTTTATTATCCTACAGAGGAGCGTTCAGTGTCCTTGTCTCAGCTCGTCCTTTACAAATCCTACTAGTGATTTCATCATTGCTGGGCCTTGTTTATTAGATAATACTCGAAGGTGGTTTTTTTTGCTTTTCCCACACCTACAATTACGTCTCCATCTACCTCCAAATTATTTACTTTTTCCGTTCAAGCAGTTACGTATTCACCCTTCATCTTCAGGCTAGCCTCACTGCATTCCTCTTTAAGCTGTCTTGTCATATAGCTCAGGTCATCTTCTGTGAGCACAGTCCAATACCAGTAAAATACAGGCTAAATATCTTGCTGTCCTCTACTGTCACTCCCATAACGTGGCATTTTCTGTGCCAAGTGTTTAGGGTCGCTACTAGATGCGGCTTAAAGACGGTCTCTGACAGCCCACTTCCTTCATATCCCTGTCGCAGACCGTTATTCACCTCAAATTCTTCTGTTTCACTTATTCCCAATCCTTACTCTCGCTATGTTATTTTCGTGTGATTTCGTAACATTATTTATCAGTTTTGGTCTTACTCCATCTCTTTTGTTTTCCAACAATTTTTTGGTGGATACATTGCCGTGTGCTTTCTCTAGGGCAATCAACGAAACATGCGCTTCCAGTTCAACTTTTGTGCTATCTTCGCATATTAGTTTCATTGCGAAAATGTTATCCATTACCGATCTTCCAGCTCGGAACCCTTCTTGCGCTTTTTGCTGATTGTGACTTATTCTTTCGCTATAAGATCTTTCAGTCCCTTCGAGCACAGTCTTCCAACATTTTTCAGTTCCTAAAAACTAAAAAAGCATTAAAGGGCCCCACTGGCACGTGGCATCCGTGAAACACCAACGAAGCGGTCATCAGCGCCAGGACAAGTTCCCAATATTTACTCAGTCAAATCTCCCCACTTTCATGGATGATGATGAAATGACGAGGACAACGCAAACACGCAGACCCCGGGAGGAGGAAATACCCAACCCGGCCGAGAATTGAAATCGGGACCCCGTGATCCGGAGGCAGCAACGCTAGCCACTAGACCACGACCTGCGGACAAGCTGCTTGGCGAGAGAGATTAAGTTGGATGGGCTTGTGTAATTGCTCGAATACTCGGGTTCTCTCCAATGAAGTATGTAATCTACAGAGCTAACATTGCAACGATTCCTCGAAACACCATAGTTTGCCTTTTTTACATTGTAGTCCCCATTCACCGCAGTAACAGTTCTACTCTGTCAATGAAAAAGAGAAAGAAACAAGAGGTAGTACAGTATTACACTAAGCGGATAGAACTGTTTATACAGAAATTGATTCACCAACTAGTATACCGAAGCATAGCCGTAAATTTAAAACATCTCTGAGTATTCTCACCATGTCCACTCGGGCATAGTACCCGCAGTTCCAAACTATCATCGCCAAACGGTTCTAGGCGCGTCAGTTTGGAACCGCGCGACCGCTACGGTCGCAGGTTCGAATCCTGCCTCGGGCATGGATGTGTGTGATGTCCTTAGTTTAGTTAGCTTTAAGTAGTTCTAAGCTCTAGGTGACTGATGACCTCTGATGTTAAGTCCCATAGTGCACAGAGCCATTTGAACCAAACTATCATCGAATGTAACTGAATGGCAAGTGATGATAGAACTTAAGTTTTAAAGGAACATACCGCCTCTCTACATTGCACATGTACTTAACAGCACTGGGATAGACGTTGATGTTGACGGTAAGAGGCAGGAAGACGTTCCATCTTTCATGATAAAGTCTACTACTTCTCTAACTCTCTCACCATTGAGCTTGGCGTCCCCTTCGATTCCATAACTTCTTAACACAAGTCACAGGCACAATGATAAGAGCTCCTAAAAATGAACTCAGTCCAAACAGACCTCCGAAGTCCCTAAGACACCGACCGAACGCCGTGTCATCCTCTGCCGATAGGTGTCTTTAAATGTGAAGATGAAGGGGCATGTGGTCAGCACACCACTCTCCCTGCCGTTGTCAGTTTTCATGACCAGAGACGCTACTTCTCAGTCAGGTAGCACTTGGCAGACCCGACAGTGCTTAACTGTGGTGGTCTGACGGAAACTGTTGTTACCTTTTCATTTAATATAAGGGTGATTATACAATTAGAGGTTGATAGCTGTTCAGGTTTCATTGACAACTTTTTCTTTCATTAAAGTATATCATGTCACTGTGTCTGTTTGTGCTCATTTATTTATTTTCATTTAACGTGTAGTTGGACTCAGTTGCTCCCTGAGATGACTTTTTTGCTCATGGAAAGACCCAGCATATTAGATTTGGGATGGAACAGGGAGAGAATGAAAGAAAGGAGCGGCCTGATACACCTGCTAAATCCGCAGGGCAGAACAGGTGATTAGGATTGTGGAAAGGGCAAAATAAGGTGGCGGTCAGTTTCACTTGAAAATTGTAATTTATTTTAATTTAATAACACATTTGAACCAAAACGGCATATAGCCGAATCTTTACAACTACGAGTTTCAAAAACTCAATTTTTTCACGGCCGAAGGCCTCCAAACAAGAAATCTTAAAAATCAACAAGATGAATTTCAAGTGACTAAAGACACACAATTAAAATTGCCAACAAAATAATTAAAACATATATATATATATATATATATATATATATATATATATATATATATATATATATATATATATATGTATAGGCTGAGAGCCTCAAGGAAAAATTGGATAGAACTAACTTAAACAAGGTGCAATACAAACGCCTAAAGGCCACAATTAAATTTCCAAAATTTTAAAATACATTACCATAATCTTTTAAGGCACAAGGCTGCAATGTTTTCCCTTAAGGGGAAATTTTAAGAATATAGCTTTAAGCGACTGAAGGCCCATAGTTAATTTTCCAAGAATTCAAAAATACCTTAAACCTTTAAGTCTTAAGTAGCCAAAAGCACACTAAATACAAAAGCAGCGCAACGACAGTAACTAAATTTAAGAATAAGATTTCAAGCGGCTGAAGTCCCACAATTGATTTTCCAAAAATTCAAAATACCTTCAACCTTTAAGTCTTAAGTGGCTGACAGCGCACGGCAGCGCACTAAATGAAAAGGTAGAACAGCAGCAGTAACTTTCAGCAAATATTCACTTGCCAGAATTCAAACTTACTTATACGGGCTGAAGGCCCTTGATTTACATGAAACACAATAACTTTTTTTCTTTTAAAGGATAGGCTATAATAGATCGCCAACAGAACATTAACCACCCATGAAAAGGATCGTATAGACAACGGCACTCAGACGCCTCCGCGGGGGGGGGGGGGGAGGCTACCCTCGAAACATTAACATTCACTTAGACGAGACACGTGGTGGGTCCATCCGTTGATCCGTCGGTAACCCAACCAAGTGTCAGTCATGGGCCGACCAACCAAATGACTTATTAGCCACAAATTGCTACATGAAAACTCAAAAACCAAACTGTAACAGACGTGATTATCCACAATGAAATATGTATTAAGCTGTCAAAACTACACACCGTGTTGGACAGCGACAACAGGTGAGGAAAGGACACTGCCTGAAATTACGTTATTGGCCAGGGTAGGTAACCAGAACGCTAACGGCCACAAGGCAGAAAATTCAGCTGGTACGCTTGAATTTGAAATAAGGTGATATAGTTAACTCCACCAAAAAAGAACACAGCCTGAATTTACGTCAGTGGCCAGGGCAGGTAAACAGAACACTAACGGCCACAAGGCAGAAAATTCCGCTGGTGCACTTGAATAGTAGTGAACGAATATAGTTAATTTCACCAGACGGCGGCTCGATTTCACCACTACAAACACTCGGTGTTGCTCACAAGGAAAGCTCCCCAACAACAAACTACTGAAACGAACGACACAACATGAACGGATATGGCTTGGGTACTTAAGACAAAACTCAACTTTGACGTCCTGGGTCGGTGAGTCACGAAGCTCGTAGCGATCGGACAGCTCCCCACACGCTCCGACGCTGAGCAGGGACCGCCGACGGACCCAGCCGACTGCGCCGCACGGAGCTATTCTCCCTGGTCCGCACCAACTGATCAACTGCCCTCAGAATGCCGACAAGATCTAAAATAGTCGTCAGTGGAAATGAAGCCAACTACACACACGACCTGACAGACACTTGCACGAAGACCTGAACGATATCCAACAGTAACTAAGCACGCATGAAGACAAATTGGGTGTCTATTCACACACATACAGTCAACTCATGAACGACTGGGGAGCCAAAACGCGTCGTCCGGCAGGACGACCGACCGACGATCCATCGAGACCGTGGCCTGGCTCAAGTGTTGCGTGGCGGCAATGGTCGGGCGAGCCATGTGGACGCAGACCTCACTGCTGCTCCAACCCGATTGCACTAGTGCCGGATTGCAACTCCCCAACTGGCAAGTCTTGACTGTGCTCCCGACGCGTTCCAACTGACTGGCAGCCCGAACTTGCGACCCGATCTCGCTTACGACAGACAACGACCGGGAAGTAACAGCAATCGAACAAAGATACTACGAGAGGGGATATATTAATACTCCCTGATAGCGCCTCTCACGGTGAGGCAAAGCAACAACTCAGTGACACCAGTAGCTTAAATTAACGTAGTGAGGTGGAACTACGTTAAAAACAGGGTGTAAAATACATGACTGCTGGAGCCCAAGCCACACACGGCTAACGGCTCTTAGCCAGCAGCGCAGACCGGAGGCCCAGGTGTTATCTTTGTGGAAGCAGGGACGCCAGGGAGCGACTCAGAGGGTAGCGGGCTGTTGTTTAGTTTTATACGTCAATCCAGCCCAGCGGCAGATCTGCTGCCGGGCTGTGACGCAACCAGCACACGATCCCCGCTTTCTCATGTTTTGTGGAGAGCCTTTTGTCAAGGTAACCATCAGCCACCTAACTAATGAAACACGGCATGCCGTAAATAATAGCCTAGCCGCATGAACTACTTTTCAGTTTCAGAAGACATCTGATGCGAGGCTAGTTGCTGGTATGAGGAGGCGTCGTTGGTAATAGGCAGTGAGATCATAGAGATGGAGCTGAAGTGGCCGTCTTTTAGAACTGGAAGAGGGTTTTGTGATTTGATTGGAGTGTTATCAATATGCGTTGTCTTGGCGAGATTTTGTCTACTTTCAGCACTACCGAGCTCAGTGGACGGTCCACACCTGAACTTCCTCGCTCCTTCGTCAAATGCGTGTTTCCCCATGTGCCACTAGTGGCAAATCTGGGTCCTCGGCGCTATTATAATGACGATACCTGCTTCGGTAGGCAATGACAGTGCGATCCCCTCGACGGTTTTCATTTTACAGCCCCCAGTGCGTTTGTTTTCGAATCCACCTTAAGCAAGCAAATAATCTGTGAATAGAAGGAATGGAAGACTGAACCTTAATGGAAATGGAATGGAGGTGGGTGGGGCATGTAGCCAGTAGCATGAACCAGGGAATTTCTTTCCTGGATTCCGAGAAATAAGAAACGGCCGAGAAGGTGACTTAATGGAAGATAGGTAGCTGACATTAGAAACATGAAAGTGGAACATGGATGTGTGTAGCTGAATAAATTGAGGTGTCAATGGAACACTTTAAAAAAATGGTTCAAATGGCTCTGAGCACTATGGGACTTAACATCTGAGCTCATCTGTCCCCTACACTTAGAACTACTTAAACATAACTAACCTAATGACATCAGACACATCCATGCCCGAGGCAGGATTAAAACCTACGACCGTAGCAGCAGCGCGGTTCCGGACTGAAGTGCCTAGAACCGCTCGGTCATAGCGGCCGGCTGAAGCAATTTATCCGGCAATGTATGCCAGATGCATGATGACGGTGATAGTGTGTGTGTGTGTGTGTGTGTGTGTGTGTGTGTGTGTGTGTGTAATGAATCTTCTGAGGGATGTATCTGATCCAGGGCGTAACTCACAAGTTACACAGCATGTAAAAGAATTACGAACACAAATGTTAGAGTGCTTAGAGGATCATGAAAAGAAACATATTTTCATGTGACAAAAATGTGTCAGGTGTTCCGTTTCCGCGCTAGAGGTTCATGAACGACACTAGTGACGTTCAGAGACGGTGTTCGAAACATAGTATGATGAATATTGTTTTAGAGATGTTGCTGAAAATGTCGTCCGTTGATATCCATGCATAACTGGCATCTGCATACTAATGATTGTCTAACGAATTCAGAACAACCAGGTGTTCACGAATAATGGCTACATTTTCAGAAAATGAGCAGCCAGCTATTCTGGACTGGCTCTCGGTATCTAGCACACCAAACGCTTCCTCTCACCCCATAAAAAGAAATACATGGGTGATCAATAACGTCTCTGAAACAGAATTCATCACACATCAGTGTCAACACTGTTGTATCCTCGCCAAGGGACATAACCGGAGCTGGAGCGCTGAGACAGACCACAGGTAGCGCCTTCAAGTTCGCCACCAACCATAAGCGCTATCTATCAGTAACCCCGCGCCGCAGCCAATGAGATGAACTTCCACATTATGATAAGCGGCAGTCACAGGCAGTAACGGAGTTCATGTTCGGCATTGGTGTACGGCAGTTCTAATACGGAGTTCCAGGGTTGCGGTTCGTAGCCACAGTTCGTAGTGGAGGTCAGTCTGCCAGACTTGGTGTAAAAGTGGAGTCACCTATAGCCTTCGCATAGGAACATGTGTTTACTACAGTGATTGACCGTGTAGCGCCAAGAACTGATATATTGTTGTTGATATTGTATTCAGAACGCACTCCTTGACAGGCCACTGCTAGTTGTATCTGTCCGCAGGCACACACAACGAGTTGCTGTACAACTTAAGGAGCACAGGGTAAAAAGCGAATATTTGTGTGTCGCTAGTTTATTTACACTGTCACAGTTCCTCCATTCGCCTTGGAGCGCCTAAACCTAAGCCCGTACACTTCTAACATCATCTGTGTACAACACTGGCAGGGAAGTGGTGCACCTGTGACACTTCTGTCACATTAAGATATTTTGTCTGTTTATCTCCCCTAAACACAATAACATTTTGCTACATACATTTTTTACACCCTGTAGACTATGGTGTCCATGCATTTTACAAAAATTTGAAGGTCTTCTTTATTGATGAGTCTATGAAATGTAATGTTTGGTTTTTCTCTTCTTAAACTGGGAATTTTATACTGTTGAATATATATGTTGATATTCCGTTGTTACATTGTGTTGTCTGTCAACAAATTACGTCATCTATGACAAGTGCTAGGAGAGAATTATGTAGCCTTTTCTTTGGAATAGTAAATTGTTCATGGTGATTTCGTTTTCTGTGTGGTTAATGAATTCAGGGTCGTCTTTAGGTGTTGTATCACTCTTGTAAATCAAAATTAGATGAATAAACAGAAGTTTGAAGTCAAGTAGTATGAAGAAGTACGAAGTAGGAGCGGAGGGAGGGGGTTGGGGACGTGTAAGACTATGTTCTATAAACGGGCCTTTTTGGAATCCGATATCTTGAATGTAATTCGTAGTTTTCAAGTGGGAAACTGACATATCAGAGGAATACCCACATGAGAAAAACAATGGTGCATTTCATTAGGACGTAATTATACCTTACAGCTACCGTAATGTGAAAGCCGATGGTGTTTCCACATGTGAGGATAACATCTGTTAATTGCGTGCCATGTTTATGTTCCAGGTCACAAATGTTCCTCAGAGTGGCGACCATCTGCGTACACGACAGACTGGAACCGTACTGCGGACGTCATTTCACAACTGTTCGCAGTACTTTTCGAATGGTGGATCATGGAATGTTCAGTTGTCGTGACACATTTCGTGCACTACTTGAAGATCGCACATTGCGTCCAGATAACTCAGCCATGACAACAATAACTTCTTCAACAATTTTTGACAGGAATGGACGTCAGCCTCTCCCGGAAGCAGTTACTGATCGAAATCCTGGATCATGTTCTTCAACCCCGGTACGGAAAGAGGATCTGTCCGTATTCCTTCAATGCATCGGTACTTGCAGTGCGCAGCAGCATCATTCCTATTGTTTTGCTAAAACGGCTTTACTAGCAAAGAAAGCACTGCTTTCCTTGTCCAGACCCATGTTGACTGTCTGCACCTGTGATGCACTCTGATGCTTGTGTTTCAACTCTACGTCGCCGTACCAGCAGTGGCGCCTATTGCCACCTCGTGACGCTAACACTATCAACCACTACAAAATTCGATACCCATACGGTAACTATTTTTCCGTCCACAGTGACTCAGGTAGCGAAAGTTTAATTAAAAACACCTTATATATATGTCAGTACGCAGCATACTAAAAGCTGGCAGCATATCTGTATTAATAACATTTCAATAAAAACTGAATAATCCAACAAGGTAAAACCGACTAGTTCAAAACCATGCTTAATGAGCTTACAGTCAATTATACATTTTATAGTTATGTTATATACACGACACAGGGTATATCTCACGAAATAAGCGAGAAACTAAAAAACTACAAAGAACGAAACTTGTCTAGCTTGAAGGGGGAAAACAGATGACGCTATGGTTGGCTCGCTAGATGGCGCTGCCATAGGTCAAACGGATTTAAACTGCGTTTTTTTTAAATAGGAACCCCCATTTTTTTTTATACATATTCGTGTAGTATGCTTAAATATGAATGTTTTAGTTGGACCACTTTTTTCGCATTGTGATAGATGGCGCTGTAATAGTCACAAACATGTGGCTCACAATTTTAGACGAACAATAGGTAACAGGTAGGTTTTTTAAATTAAAATAGAGAACGTAGGTACGTTTGAACATTTTATTTCGGTTATTCCAATGTGATTTTTGTACCTTTGTGAACTTATCATTTCTGAGAACGCATGCTGTTACACCGTGGCCCGCATCTCGTGGTCGTGCGGTAGCTTTCTCGCTTACCGCGCCCTGGTTCCCAGGTCCGATTCCCGGCGGGGTCAGAGATTTTCTCTGCCTCGTGATGGTTAGGTGTTGTGTGTTGTGTGTTGTGTTTAGTTTAGTTAGGTTTAAGTAGTTCTAAGTTCTAGGGGACTGATGACCATAGATGTTAAGTCCCATAGTGCTCAGAGCCATTTGAACCATTTTTGTTACACCGTGATTAATGCAATAAATGCTCAAAATGATGTCCGTGAACCTCAATGCATTTGGCAATACGTGTAACGACATTACTCTCAACAGTGAGTAGTTCCGCTTCCGTAATTTTCGGACATGCATAGACAATGCGCTGACGCATGTTGTCAGCGTTGTCGGTGGATCACGATAGCAAATATCCTTCAACTTTCCCCACAGAAGGAAATCCGAGGACGTCAGGTCCGGTGAACGTGCGGGCCATGGTATGGTGCTTCGACGACCACTCCACCTTTCATGAAATGTGCTATTCGATAACGCTTCAAACAGACGTGAGCTATGTGCCGGCCATCCATCATATTGAAAGTACATCGCCATTCTGTCATGCAGTGAAACATCTTGTAGTAACACCGGTAGAACATCACGTAGGAAATCAGCATACATTGCACCATTTAGATTGTCATCGATGAAATGGGGGCCAATTATCCTTCCTTCAATAATGACGCACCATACATTAACCCGCCACGGTCGCTGATGTTCCACATGTCACAGCCATCGTGGATTTTACGTTGCCCAATACTGCATATTATCCCGGTTTAAATTACCAGCTGTTGGTTAACGACGCTTCGTCGCTTAATAGAATGCGTGCAAAAAATCTGTCATCGTCCCGTAATTTCTCTGGTGCCCAGTGGCAGAACTGTATACGACGTTCTAAGTGGTCGCCATGCAATTCCTGGCGCATAGAAATATAGTATGGACGCAATCGGTGTTGATGTAGCATTCTCAACACCGACGTTTTCGTGATTCCCGATTCGCGTCCAGTTTGTCTGCTGCCGATGTGCGGATTAGCAACGACAGAAGCTAAAACACCTACTGGGGCATCATCATTTGTTGAAGGTCGTGGTTGACGTTTCACACGTGGCTGAACACTTCGTGTTTCCTTAAATAACGTAACTATCCGGCGAACGGTCCGGACACTTGGATGATGTCGTCCAGGACACCGAGCAGCATACATAGCACACGCCGGTTGGGCATTTTGATTATAATAGCCACACATCAACACGATACCGACCTTTTCCGCAGTTGGTAAACGGTCCATTTTAACACGGCTAATGTATCACGAAGCAAATACCGTCCGCACTGGCGGAGTTTAGCGTGATACCACGTACTTCTACGTTTGCGACTATTACAGCGCCATCTGTCACAAGGCGAAAAAGATGGTCCAACTAAATCGTTCATATTTGTTTACGTACTACACGAACATGTAATGAAAATGGGGATTCCTATTTTTAAAAAAATGCATTTGATATCGTTTTACATATGGCAGCGCCATCTAGCGGGACAATCAGAGCGACATCTGGTTTGCCCCTTCACTAGGCGAGTTTCGTTCTTTGTAGTTTTTTCGTTTGATGCTTATTTCATGAGATATTTGGCCCGGTCACTATCAATGAACCACCCTGTATACACTGAATAATCAAAGAAAATGGTATAGGCATGTGTATTCAAATACAGAGATATAGAAACAGACAGAAGACGGCGCCGCGGTCAGCAACACCCATATAAGACAACAAGTGTCTAGGGCAGTTATTACATCGGTTATTGCTGCTACAATTGCGGGTAGTAAAGAGTTAGTGAGTTTGAACGTGGTGTTATTGTCGAAGCACGAGCGATAGGACACAGCATAATGGTTCAAATGTCCCTGAGCACTATGGGACTCAACTTCTAAGGTCATTGGTCCCCTAGAACTTAGAACTAGTTAAACCTAACTAACCTAAGGACATCACACACATCCATGCCCGAGGCAGGATTCGAACCTTTGACCTTGGCGGTCTCGCGGTTCCAGACTGCAGCGCCTAGAACCGCACGGCCACTTCGGCTGGCAGGACACAGCATCTCTGAGGTAGCGATGAATGTACCGTGAATATCAAGAATCGGGTAAAAAATCAAATCTCCAACGTCGCTGCCGCCGGAAAAAGATCCTGCAAGAGTAGGACCAACGACGACTAAAGAGAATCGTTCAACATGACAGAAGGGCAACACTTCCGCAAATTTCTGCAGATTTCAGTGCTGGGCCATCAACAAGTGTCAGCGTGCGAACCATTCAACGAAACATCATCGATGTGGGCTTTCGGAGCTTAAGGCCAACTCGTGTACCCTTGATGACTGCACGACAGAAAGCTTTACGCCTCGCGTGGGCTCGTCAGTACCGACATTGCACTGTTGATGACTGGAAACATCTTGCCTGGTCGGACGAGTCTCTTATCAAATTGCATCGAGCGAATGGTTGTTTAAACACTTGCGCTGGCCACCAGATATGACCATTTTTGAGCATATCTGCGATCCCTTGTAACGTGCTGTTCAGAAGAGATTTACACACCCTCGTACTCTTATGGATTTATGGACAGCCCTGCAGGATTCATGGTGACAGTTCTGTCCCACACTACTTCAGACATTAGTCGAGTCCATGTCACGTCGTGTTACGGAACTTCTGCGTGTTCGCGGTGGCCCTACACGATGTTAGACAGGCGTACCAGTTTCTCAGGCTATTCAGTGTATATTTCTATGAGTGATAGGAAGATAGTTTCTTATTCAACTCAAACTAGTTGTCACATTTTAATCTTTTATGATGTACGCGATCTAGAGAATGATAAAAAATTTAGGGAACTTATATTTCATTGGTGTCTCCTCTTCTGGATGTCAAAAATGCCTAATTAAAATTTCAGCCACACATAATGCAAGAACACTCGAGAATGAATAAAGCTATGCCCAAATGAAAGGAAAAAGCTCCTTTTGGGCTCCTTTTCTGTATATGTGGTGAGAAGAGGGAAGCTACCACACTACTGTTTCCTTGGACGTGTCTCATTTGTAAAGAAGTCCAAAGTCAAAATTTCCCCATACTCGGATCACTTGAAAGGGAATACATCGAGTGAAGAGGACGAATTTTAGAAGAAGTTGAGTATAAGGGAGGAAGGCAAACATATGGGTTGCAACATGAAATGGTCTGACAGTTCTACAGTAAGGCAAATTAGAAACTTTGATTCACGAAATGATCAGAAAAACATCTGGTATAGTTGGTATGAGCTAAGCTGGGTAGGGAAGAAGTGGAGAGTTAACTGAGGTTATAGAAAGCACTACTCAGTGTAAGAGAGAGCTAGCAGTTGTTGAATAGGAATATTAATAGCCAAAAGATTGAAAGAAAAAGTTAAAAGCTAAGGTATATAATTGACGGACTGATGATAATAGACTGAAAGGAAAAATAAGACAACGACCGAAGGAAGAGTTGATGGAGTACTGTAAGAACATAGAAAAATAAGAGAGAAGAGATGTGTGCATTGTATTTATGGGAGATGCGTATGTGGTTTTGTTAATCTAACACAGGCATAAACCTAAACTGAGAAATGCAGAATTCTACCTGCAGCTCAGATCACAGTTTAACTGGACTGCTATGTAATAAACTAAAGGACATGTCGGAAAATGCGAAAAGAGAGTTGCTAGATTTAAAGACATAAAAAAAGAATGAAAAGTGAAACAAGTAGAAAAATTTCTAATAAAATTCAGGGTCAGTGAGGTATGTAACATCAATGAAAGGTAGATACATGACTAAATTATTAATTTAGAATACTATAGGAATCAAAGGAAAGGCTACTGTCTGGTGGTCAGTATCCTCTTTCAATAACACAACTGCACACAGTATTAACAGGGTTCATTATTAACATAAACAGGAAGCTAC
Source organism: Schistocerca gregaria (assembly GCF_023897955.1). Taxonomy (NCBI): domain Eukaryota; kingdom Metazoa; phylum Arthropoda; class Insecta; order Orthoptera; family Acrididae; genus Schistocerca; species Schistocerca gregaria. The sequence goes on from NC_064925.1 coordinate 157,109,321, forward strand.
TTATGTTTAAGAGAGTCCAGTAGTTGTGGTACAAGCTCTTCCATAATAGACCACGTTAGCCTCATTGCCGATGAAGTGCAAGTCCGCTATAAAGACTATGCTGGTCACAATGTACTGACAGAAGCCAACCTGGAGTGCAAAATTAGTGTGCCAGGGACTGAGCAGCTGAGCTAGTGGCTGAGAGACTGAACTAGTGATTGAGACTGAGAGATTGAGGCTGTCCAGTCAGCGGCGGCGATCTGAATACTTGAAGTAGAGAGGGCGTTGGCGGCGTGTTGCTTGTGAGTCTGTCTTTGGCCTCTCTTCTGAAAGGCGTGCTTTATCCAGCGCCTCCTATCGATCTTCTTGCTACGTCTTTGCCGACCGGTGTGCTGGCGACAGCTTACGCCAGCACAAAAATGGAAGAAAGAAGAAAGTGGAAATTCGAAAGCACGGATGGCAAAGACACAATACACCTGAGTTTAAATAATGAATTAAAAAAGGAAACCCAACGAGAAAGGTGGATGTAATAGCATCGAATGGCTAGAGAGAGGCGGCAGTGATGAGTTAATACACATAGAAGCACAGGGGCTGATGTGTGTGAAGAAGCGATGGAAGAGTATCATGGAGATAGATACTGAGGATGGTAGGACAGTGAACAACACCCAGGAGATGGAAGGAATGGTTGCACAAGATGGGAACAAGACAAGAGACCAAATAAGCTGAACTGGAAATAGAAACCGAAGCGAAAGAAGAGAAGGTCTACAACATTCTAAAAGGTGAATTTTTGATTAGGTAATTTAAATATTTAGATAATTTATCTAAACCATTTGTTTGTTGACTTCGACTTTATATCAAACTTTTAAGTTCATTTTAGCCAGTAAAATGGTTTTAGCATAGATCTCTAACCAGTTACGATCTGTTGTATATGCAACATGTAAACCACAGTGCACTGATAAATGTTTGTGTCCTGTTATAATGTAACATTCTTTTCATATACTGGAACATATTAACACAATAAGTTGTTCCTATATCCATAAGCACTACCGTTTGTAGTTACCATCATAAAATAAAGATTTTCCTTTATTATTCAATAAATTGCTGGTGTAAGCATCTAACCTCATATAGTACATTAGTGGATGTATATTAAGATGTATTGATACCTTACGTTGGTTGGTTGTTCTTTACACTTAATACATTGTTTGAAGCACCTAGAACAGGAATTGCTACTAGAGGCTTACGCATTTAACAAGTAGATCTTGAGCTACATTTGGACGGTTATCTGCCATTTGTTTTTTATGGCTCCCAGATCCTACCTTAGGTCAGGACTGTTACTGTGTATTATCCTTTAGTTAACGATCAGGTGGTAAAAAAAATTTTCTGCGTCTAATCCACTGACATAAAGCTACATGTGATTGTAATTGACATTTAATTTTTTAGTGCCGTTTACATATCTATTTTATTAATTATTGGTGTTCGTTAAAGGGCTTACTTGGTACCATTTGTACTTAGCACCCAGACCTTAAGTTACAACATTATGTAACTTTTAGCTCTTCACCGCGTTTATATGACGCGTAAATTCTTGAAGAGCGTTATACAGTGTGCAATGTATGAAACGTGTAGACCTACATAGATTGCATACTGTGTAGCGTACTTCAAAAATTTATGCGTAATATAAAATCAGTGATTAGATGTGTGTTATATATGTATTTTATGGCTTGTGGATTTTGGTCTTCCATTGCGATTAACGTCAGGAACATATTAAAAAATAAACAGGAATATTACTCATTAGTCATCACGTTATAGTATTTTAGCATATATTGTACATGTCAGCAATTCATGCTATATTCTATAACAAATAGCTAAGTATATGGTCACTTTGATAGAATTCTTGTCTTTTGGCATTACTACTGTAAGCCACATACAAACTGGTTGGTTATCACAGCCATTTAACGAACTGGTCGCATCTGGCACCTAGATCTCTGGTTTTATTTCGTCCTAATATTGATGTTTTCTGATCAGTAATGTTATTACAGTTTCATATACGTAAAATAATACACTGTCTCCAATCGTACCTTTGGACATAATTCCCCGACATTTAGGACTTCCTCTTTTTTTCATTTTTTGTTAATTAACGAACATGTATTAATCATTGTTTATTTACTACAACTGTACTGATATGAATATAATTTGTCTCATTTCTGTAACGTAAATGTATAAGAATATTTCATTACATTAACATCCTTTGTCTTATTAGAAGCACATCTGCATTAAATTAGATGAATGATAGTGCCATCCAGCAGTCAGTGTTATCATGTAGCGATCATGCTACACCTTAGCCAGATGGCTAGCTGAGCCATGCTACGGCTCGCGTTGGTGCTGTTTGTAGGTTTCCATCCTCTGTTGGAGGCCAGACCATATCGTTTAGTTGACATGGTTGTGGTTGGTTGTCTTCTTCTCGTGTTGACTGGCGCCATTGTGGCCCTATCTTTGGGGCGACGTCGCGGTTCTTTCGGGTCGTGTCAGTGTGTAGTTGGGGACTCAAGAGGAGCCAGGTCCACGCAGTGTGAGAACACGCCAGGACCGCCGGCGGAGCGCATGGATTGCCGGCTCGAAGGCCTGTGGTCACGAGGGTGCACGACCTCGTCGTACACCGAATCCTGCAAGCTTTACGTTGAGTACAGCTGGATTCAAGTAGAGAAACCTCCACCATTGTGAGATCTTGCGATTCTCCAGTGACTTGGTTTCGCGTTGCTGCTTGTAGTGTTGCCGAGGCGAAGAGCAGCGAATGGAGTGCTTGGGGAAGGCGGGGTTGAATAGCTTTCCTGGACTTCTAATTGCGTTCAGTTTGTTACTATTTGTTAAGTTCAACCAGCGGTATTTTTCCTGCCTCGCGGCCGCTAACGCCCCATTTACCTGGCTTGGGGGTTAGTGTGTGTAACGACAGTGTACGTTTCCTCACCTTGCCGCTGCTGTCCAGTGAGGCATTTCTTGATTGTAGGTTGATTGGCGATTCTTCTACTCTGGTGGTAGTGATTCCTTTCTCGTTCTGGACGCTCTAAGCACAGTATTCTGCGGACGGAATCCAGGCCGCCAGTTCCGGATTTAGGGGTTATTTACATCGTTGCGTTTGGTATATTGGTCGTCAGGTAGCCTCAGCAAGATTATCATTAGTCATTCGTTAGACTGCCACTAGTCTGAGTTACCATCTTGTGAAGTGAATGGAACTCTAGGCTGCCTATATCATCGCTCGCGGAAGTGTTTTTTGCCAGACCTATTCCGCGGTGCTCACGCGGTTCTAGGCGCTCAGTCCGGAACCGCGCGACTGCTACGGTCGCAGGTTCGAATCCTGCCTCGGGCATGGATGTGTGTGATATCCTTCGGTTAGTTAGGTTTAAGTAGTTCTAAGTTCTAGGGGACTGATGACCACAGATGTTAAGTCCCATAGTGCTCAGAGCCATTTTTGCCAGACGTACTCAGAAGTCAATTCCTGGTGCACCGTCTGTGACTGGCCCTCGTGTATTATTATTGTATTTGCTGTTTTATTGTATGTTTCTAAATTTTTTATATAATTGCCGCTCTTGTTCTTACAGCAGGTTTGTGCTACCAAGTTCATCTTCATTTTGTCTTACCTGTTTGGTGATCAATTTCTTGTCCTATTAAATTAACCTTTGCTGCTGTATTTGCTGTTTTACAGTGTGTTTGTTAAATTTTTTGTAATTGCCGTTCTTGGCGTTAAAGGCCTTCAGCTGTGAGTGTGGTTACTTGCCTTAAAATTCTAATTGAGATCACATTGGCATGTTTTTAATACATTATTTGCTGTGTCTGATTTTTGTGCTCATTTGGTAAATTGTAACGCATTGAAAGCATTATTAATTGTACAGCTGTTTATTCTTTCATTAATAACGTGTAATATCTTTATTTATTGCTGAGTCTGGAATTACTGTTTAAAATAAATGTGTGTAATTGCAAAAGGAAACCAATAGTAACTGATTACGGCTCCAGCCACAATCGTAACCGAATCCTGCCTTACTTCACTACCAGGTTTCACTAACAGCTTTTACACAGATACTTCTTTGTCCTGTTACGAATATTAGAAGTGATATATTGTTCCCATACACTCATAGACGATGCAACTGTCATTGCTGTCCATTGTTTGCACGTATGTATGGCTATGTGGGCACTGTAGTCATTTTTAATGAGTGATCAAAGTTGTCAATTTGCGTAACCAACCACGATTTCTCATTTTAGGTAAGTTATTTCATATCAGTCAGAAAATAATTTTGCACGTTTTTATTGTGTCACGTTTTAATATTTTTCGCATTGTGCCTACACGAATTTTTTTTATTTGACTGGGGCGACTGAGTTCTAAGAACACGATGATGTGTAACGATTGTCACTCACAGAACAGTATTTTAGGTGGTATATATGCATAATGGAAATTCAAATATTGAATGTATTTTGTATTGTTCACTTTTTGCACGCAATTTTATCTATTTTAGATCCGAGAATGGATCGTTAATGAGCCAAAACCAGTAATTCGAAAATTCTTGACGTAGATTTTTATCCACAAATGTTTTAAATAAACAGATCGAGTACGTTCCCGTTGACAGTCTCAAAGAATAACAACTACTGATGGTTTTTGGCTATTGTTAATCATTATATCAAAACATAGAACATGTTAAAAATTATGTGTCGGTTTCAATTCAATCTACGTCTATGAGGGGCGTCGCTTGCTGGAGCTGGCAGCTGACAGACTGCTAAGACTTAGCTTTTGTTGCGAATACCATAGATAATTGCTCTGATAATGGAAGCAGGCGAAACGTCATTTTTACATAAGAAATCGAGCCAGACAGTTTTGCCCCCCTGGAATCCACAGTGATCACAGACTCGTTTAGTAAATTTATTTCCTTTATTAATAACGCTTTGGTAGTGTTTCTTCCATACTGCGATTAGGTTGGGCCAAGAATAATCTGCGTGGGTAATTCAAAAAGAAAAGACTTAGCGTCGTAGAAAAGTCATGAATAAAGTTTTTGGTTTACCATTACAGATGGCGTTTTATTGATATAAAAGAAATTACATGGGTATGTTATTTTCAGATACTGACTTTGCATTCATTTTCTGAAACATTGAGTCCGGGTTGGTAATTAAAATAACTCTTACTCACCATCATTTTCCCTTGCCCGTCTGCTGCTTGTTCATTGGGTTAATATGTCCCGCCATCCATCATCTGTGCTGTCTTTTTTTCTCAGATTTACTGCAAGATCTTCCCTCCAAGAGCTTAGACTGCCGTGCTCCATCTGCCACGCTGGTCTTGTTGCCCTGCATCTTTACCAAACCTACCGCCACCTTCGTACAGACGTCGGATATTTTCCCTGCACTGGATAAATTCTCCGTGTAATCGCTGGTCGCGTTTACTGCCGGTATTCGTGGACAATTACTGCCGGTGGTCGCAACATCAACGTACCACGCAAAGCCAGGTCACCTTGCCCTCGCCGGCGGCTCCGTGCTTTTCCTGTCCCTGCGCTGCTTCTTCGTCCTCTGATAGGCTGCAAGCCGCAAGCGTTCCTTTTCCTTCAGAACAGGTTCCGGTGTATCGTTAATGACGGAACATCATCACTGCAGCTCGTGATCTGTCTTGGCTGACAGCCGTGGGAAGTCGTTCATCATGATTACACATCACCTGCACTGCTATACAGGGTGGTCCATTGATAGTTACCGGACCAAATATCTCACGAAATAAGCATCAAACGAAAAAACTACAAAGAATGAAACTCGTCTACCTTGTAGAGGGAAACCACATGGCGCTATGATTGGCCGGCTACATGGCGCTGCCATAGGTCAAAAGGATATCAAATGCGTTTTTTAATATAGAAACCCCAATTTTTATTACATATTCGGTAGTACGTAAGAAAATATGAACGTTTTAGTTGGACCACTTTTTTCGCTTTGTGATAGGTGGCGCTGTAATAGTCACAAACGTATAAGTACGTGGTATCACGTAACATTCCGCCAGTGCGGATGGTATTTGCTTCGTGATACATTACTCGTGTTAAAATGGACCGTTTACCAATTGCGGAAAAAGTCGATATCGTGTTGGTGTATGGCTATTGCGATCAAAATGCCCAACCGGCGTGTGCTATGTATGCTGCTCGGTGTCGTGGACGACATCATCCAAATGTGCGGACCGTTCGCGGATAGTTACGTTATTTAAGGAAACAGGAAGTGTTCAGCCACATGTGAAACGTCAACCACGACCTGCATAAAATGATGGTGCCCAATTAGGTCTTTAAGCTGCTGTCGCGGCTAATCCGCAACTCAGTAGCAGACAAACTGTGCGAGAATGGGGAATCTCAAAAACGTCGGTGTTGAGAATGCTACATCAACATCGATTGCACCCGTACCATATTTCTATGCACCTGGAATTGCATGGCGACCACTTTGAATGTCGTGTACAGTTCTGCCACTGGACACAAGAGAAATTACGGGGCGATGACAGGTTTTTTGCACGCGTTCTATTCAGCGACGAATCGTTATTCACCAACAGCGGTAACGTAAACCGGCATAATATGCACTATTGGGCAACGGAAAATCCGCGATGGCTGCGGCAAGTGGAACATCAGCGACCTTGGCGGGTTATGCATGGTGCGACATTATGCGAGGAAGGATAATTGGCCCCCATTTTATTTATGGTAATCTAAATGGTGCAATGTATGCTTATTTCCTGCGTAATGTTCTACCGATGTTACTACAAGATGTTTCACTGCATAACAGAATGGCAATGTACTTCCAGAATGATGGATGTCCGGCACATAGCTTGAGTGCGGTTGAAGCGGTACTGAATAGCATATTTCATCACAGGTGGATTGGTCGTCGAAGTACCATACCATGGCCCACACGTTCACCGGATCTGACGTCCCCGAATTTCTATCTGTGGGGAAAGTTGAAGGACATTTGCTATCGTGATCCACCGACAACGCCTGACAACATGCGTCAGCGCATTGTCAATGCATGTGCGAACATTACGGAAGGCGAACTACTCGCCGTGGAGAGGAATGTCGTTACACGTATTGCCTAATGCATTTTGAGCATTTATTGCGTTAATGTGATATTTGCATGTAATCACGCTGTAACAGCATGCGTTCTCAGAAATGATAAGTTCAAAAAGGTACATGTCTTACATTGGAACAACCGAAATAAAATGTTTAAACGTACCAACGTTGTATATTTTAAATTAAAAAACCTACCTGTTACCAACTGTTCGTCTAAAACTGCAAGCGATATGTTTGTGACTATTACAGTGCCATGTATCACAAAGCGAAAAAAGTGGTCCAACGAAAACATTCATATTTCTTTACGTACTACACGAATATGTAATAAAAATGGGGGTTCCTATTTTTAAAAAAACCAGTTGATATCCGTTTGACCTATGGCAGCGCTATCTAGCGGACCAATCATTAGCGCCATCTGATGTCCCCCCCTTCAAGCTAGACAAGTTTCGTTCTTGGTAGTTTTTTCGTTTGACGCTTATTTTGTGAGATATTTGGCCCGGTCACGATCAATGGACCATTCTGTATAGATCACCTGGAACATGGAATGATGAGTCAGAATAATGGCTGGACGGAAAGCGATGCGGAATAAAACGATTTGTGTGTTTCAAACAGGACTAACGGAATGCTTGACAGTGCCCGCCATGTGAAGAATGAGAAAGACGCCTTGTTTCAGCTAAAGAGCTCTAGTTTGCTGACAAGAGACGCATACATTCAACACAAATCTGTACAGATACGAAGGTATTAATGCCGCCGCCCCCCCTCCCAAGGCCGCACGATCCATTGAATATAAACCGCTGTCGAATGCGCTGAATAATTTTCACATACTGCTTAATGTTTGATAGTACATCACATACAAGCATTTCTAAAAATTTTCGGAATGTCCTACCGAGACCGCCACCAGTCAACCTAATGGCCTCGAAAATATTCTCACCACCATCTCAAACCGTAGCCCAGTGTTAGAAATTTAGGATTTCAGCTATAGAGTGAAAACTCTGTGCCAAGTTTGACGCTACCCTAAACGATTCATATTTTCCACCTTACCCTTATCACTAGAAGTTCTAGAGATCTCCTGCCTCCACCGTAATCGTTTCGATTAGTAAATCATTTGTGTACTCTGTTGAAACGAAAATGACTCAAGGGTGGTGCTCATCTATACTAGACAATGTAATTACCCGTCTGTATCGCTAGTTATATATTTTTTTGAAATATAAATCATAACACATTTCTCCCACAGCCTTCTTCAGAATCTTTTAGATAAAAAAAAGTGGTTCAAATGGCTCTGAGCACTATGGGACTTAACATCTATGGTCATCAGTCCGTTAGAACTTAGAATTACTTAAACCTAACTAACCTAAGGACATCACATAACACCCAGTCACCATGAGGCAGAGAAAATCCCTGACCCCGAGAATCTTTTAGATAAACAGACCAAATGTGAAGCAATGTTTCTAGAGAAATGCTGTACCATAAGGGGCTATCAAAACGTTTCCGTTTGAAGGCCATACTAACGCCTTGGCTGCATATCGGTGCTTACGTACCCGCATGGGAGTCGCGCTGTGTTGGATATGCTGCAGCAACCAATTCAGACGGAAACTTTGGACTACCCCTTATACAGTGCATAGAATAGAACGAAGGCGCGCCACATTTAATACCTCCATACACTGTATCTCGTGAATTTCCCTTGTATACCCTCACCATGACTAGTGCTGTTTAGTGAGGCAGCATAATTTGTATACTAATCTGTGGCCGTCAAATGGCGTTGAACGCACTTTGACTTGTCAAACAAAATTCAGATTAATATCTACAAATTTAGTCTATATTAATTTCAAGTTGGTGTACAAGTTTGTGGCGATTTTGGATTTACAAGAGTGACGTCAGGAAGGTCGAACAATAGTGCCCTTGATGGTGTGACTGTTATTGGATAAATCAAGTCAGGTAACAGCTTTCTCGTCTCTTGTAGGATCATTTTAACGTGAATTATTTTCCACGTTCAGGAAGCCGAACGGCTGTAACTACACTCCTGGAAATTGAAATAAGAACACCGTGAATTCATTGTCCCAGGAAGGAGAAACTTTATTGACACATTCCTGGGGCAGATACATCACATGATCACACTGACAGAACCACAGGCACATAGACACAGGCAACAGAGCATGCACAATGTCGGCACTAGTACAGTGTATATCCATCTTTCGCAGCAATCTATTCTCCCATGGAGACGATCGTAGAGATGCTGGGTGTAGTCCTGTGGAACGGCTTTCCATGCCATTTCCACCTGGCGCCTCAGTTGAACCAGCGTTCGTGCTGGACGTGCAGACCGCGTGAGACGACGCTTCATCCAGTCCCAAACATGCTCAATGGGGGACAGATCTTGCTGGCCAGGGTAGTTGACTTACACCTTCTAGAGCACGTTGGGTGGCACATGATACATGCGGATGTGCATTGTCCTGTTGGAACAGCAAGTTCCCTTGCCGGTCTGGGAATGGTAGGACGATGGGTTCGATGACAGTTTGGATGTACCGTGCACTATTCAGTGTCCCCTCGACGATCACCAGAGGTGTACGGCCAGTGTAGGAGATCGCTCCCCACACCATGATGCCGGGTGTTGGCCCTGTGTGCCTCGGTCGTATGCAGTCCTGATTGTGGCGCTCACCTGCACGGCGCCAAACACGCATACGACCATCATTGGCACCAAGGCAGAAGCGACTGTCATCGCTGAAGACGACACGTCTCAATTCGTCCCTCCATTCACGCCTGTCGTGACACCACTGGAGGCGGGCTGCACGATGTTGGGGCGTGAGCGGAAGACGGCCTAACGGTGTGCGGGACCGTAGCCCAGCTTCATGGAGACGGTTGCGAATGGTCCTCGGCGATACCCGAGGAGCAACAGTGTCCCTAATTTGCTGGGAAGTGGCGGTGCGGTCCCCTACGGCACTGCTGCGGTCCGGTCCCAGGTCGACGGGCACGTGCACCTTCCGCCGACCACTGGCGACAACATCGATGTACTGTGGAGACCTCACGCCCCACGTGTTGAGCAATTTGGCGGTTCGTCCACCCGGCCTCCCGCATGCCCACTATACGCCCTCGCTCAGAGTCTGTCAACTGCTCATACGGTTCACGTCCACGCTGTCGCGGCATGCTACCAGTGTCAAAGACTGCGATGGAGCTCCGTATGCCACGGCAAACTGGCTGACACTGACGGCGGCGGTGCACAAATGCTGCGCAGCTAGCGCCATTCGACGGCCAACACCGCGGTTCCTGGTGTGTCCGCTGTGCCGTGCGTGTGATCATTGCTTGTACAGCCCTCTCGCAGTGTCCGGAGCAAGTATGGTGGGTCTGACACACCGGTGTCAATGTGTTCTTTTTTTTCCATTTCCAGGAGTGTATGTCACATAAGGGGGTAGAGCGTTAGTCGCTCGAAAGATTTGAACCTAGAAGCAACGCAACTGCAGCGATCAACTACAGCATTCACTGTTCCCTCATAGTCCTAGTGATAGATAAGAGAGATAATTCGCAATCAATACGAAATTAGTTGTAATTCCTACTTGAACTGACCTTCCTAGTCTAAAAACATTCGTTTCATAGTTATGTGATACACCGTAAGTGAAATAGTTCAGAATATTTAATTAAAGAACCAAGACAGTATCAAGCGAACTTAGCAGAATAATAGTGAGTCAGTAAAGGAAATATCTCGTTTACCACAGTATCGCCAAACTTAATCTACAACGTTGCCATGTGCCAGTCGTCCGCGCAGCGGGAAGGAATAGGTTTCCACACCGACGTGTTTCCTGAGAGTCGAGTAATCCAGGAGTAAAGCTTGCGCTTCAGAGACGCAGCGGAAAGAGACACCAATTTGACAGATACCTGAGATATGATAGCTGTCAGCAAATGTGTAACATAAAGAGCAGAGTGCATGAAGCGGATGACCTTCCTCTTCGTGCGTTGAGTGTTAATAAGAAAACTGTAGAGCTCCTTCTAACGAAGGGCTCAATGTCGGCAAGTCCATACATAGCAATAACTATAAAAAGGTAGGCTGGAGTGACGTTTAGACACAGCGACCCACAGCAACATCTGGGGGTACGAATGCGACGGTATGGACGGGTGGATGGTGCCGAAAGTGTAACAGACTGTTCAGAAGGTGTAGATTTATTATATTAAATTACCACGATTCATTAAGAGTGGTGACAGCAGCCGAAAAGAGGTGATGGGTAATGATATATACGATGGACAATCAATAATTAAAGATACAACTGGTGTAGAAATGAAATAGTTTGTACAGGGAATTATGTACATTCATGATTTTCGGTTGCGTTACTGGGTAAGTTGACAGCAGATGACAGACAAAAATTGTTTTGTTTATTACCTCAATGTTGCATTGAACTATGTAGACGGCGCTTTTTTTCTGAAGGTGAAAAACCTGCTAAAAGCCTTTCCTCCACAGATTTTACATTGTGGTGAAAGTTGTAACTTGACAGAATAGTTCAAAAGCGGTCGAATCTCGGAGACAGAAGACCAATGTTCTGGCCGGCCAGCACTGACGACATTATTCTGATGGCCGACGTATTACAGTTGTTGTTGTTGTTGTTGTGGTCTTCAGTCCTGAGACTGGTTTGATGCAACTCTCCATGCTACCCTATCCTGTGCAAGCTTCTTCATCTCCCAACACCTACTGCACCCTACATCCTTCTGAATCTGCTTAGTGTATTTATCTCTTGGTCTACCTCTACGATTTTTACCCTACACACTGCCCTCCAGTACTAAACTGGTGAATTCTTGATGCCGCAGAACATGTCCTACCAACGGATTCCTTCTTCTAGTCGAGTTGTGCAACTGATTCCTCTTCTCTCCAATTCTGTTCAGTACCTCCTCATTAGTTACGTGAGCTACCCATCTAATCTTCAGCATTCTTCTGTAGCACCACATTTCGAAAGCCTGTAGTCTCTTCTTGTCTAAACTATTTATCGTCGATTTTTCACTTCCATACATGGCTACACTCCATACAAATACTTTCAGAAAAGACTTCCTGACACATAACTGTATACTCGATGTTAACAAATTTCTCTTCTTCAGAAACGCTTTCCCTGCCATTGACAGTCCACATTTTATATCCTCTCTACTTTGTCCATCATCAGTTATTTTGCTCCCCAAATAGCAAAACTCCTTTACTACTTTAAGTGCCTCATTTCCTAATCTAATTCCCTCAGCATCACCCAACTTAATTCGACTGCACTCCATTATCCTCGTTCTGCTTTTGTTGATGTTCATCTTATACCCTCCTTTGAAGACACTGTCCATTCCGTTCAACTGCTCTTCCAAGTCCTTTGCTGTCTCTGACAGAATTACAATGTCATCGGCGAACCTCAAATTTTTTATTTCTTCTCCGTGGATTTTAATACCTACTCCGAACTTTTCTTTTGTTTCCTTTATTGCTTGCTCAATATACAGATTGAATAACATCGAGGATAGGCTACAACCCTGTCTCACTCACTTCCCAACCGCTGCTTCCCTTTCATACCCCTCGACTCTTATAACTGCCATCTGCTTTCTGTACAAATTGTAAATAGCCTTTCGCTCCCTGTATTTTACCCCTGCCACCTTCAGAATTTGAAAGACAGTATTCCAGTCAACATTGTCAAAATCTTTCTCTAAGTCTACAAATGCTAGAAATGTAGGTTTACCTTTCCTTAATCTATCTTCTAAGATAATTCGTAGGGTCAGTATTGCCTCACGTGTTCCAACATTTCTACGGAATCCAAACTGATCTTACAGTTGAACATACAGAAAAAACAGTTCCGATAGGTGTTGACGTAGTTCAAAACGTTATAAATAACAAACTCAACTACAGAAAACACGTTCACAGTGAATCCCGAAAGAGTGGAGGCAGAAACAAAAGGAATCACGACTCAATTGTACAGACCTGAAGGATCGCTTGGAATTATAATCATGACTATGACAAAGCGTTTACTTCAGTAGTCGATGCAGTCACTGCCTCTTATTACTTGATCTACGGGTGGCCGTTTAACTGGTCGACACTAATAATAATAGATGTATCCTTCCTTTCGATCTTGGCAAATTAACAATTTTCATAAAGAAGACTACAGCTGTATATTTAAAGATTCCTCCTCCAACACTAACAACGTCAAGTACTTTAATATGTAAAGTCTGTATATATTTCCAAAACAAATCGTAACATCTGCTATTAACTGAAATAAGAGCCACTTTTCTCGTTCTGTGTGTTGCGTAAAGTTTAATAATTAGTTTATTGCACTATTTCTTTCGCTATTCTGAATTTTTCTGACCTGTAGTTGCTTGAATGAACAACCGGTTCGTTGCAATAATTATTTCACTGTTCTTAATTTTACTAAACAGTAGTTTGAATCAACAGATGTTTGCGCTCTGATTCATGTTCATTTTTACGTGGGACAGCGCCGTCACGAAACAGAAACTTACGATACGATGACTTTCAGGTCCCATTCTAACAGTTTTAAAACTATAATTTGTAAATCACTTAAATTCTCCTAAAGCACAAATAAATTGAGCCACTTGGTCACGAAGATGAGACAACTTAGACCTGATAATTGTATTGTCTCAAAAAGCGAAAAGTCAAGAAATTAAGCGGATTACAGCTCTGTCCGCTTATACTAAAATGAGGAACTTTTATCTGCTGCGTTAAGATGGTAGCTGATATCTCTCTCCCAACTGTTCTGAGTACTAACGTGTCAGTTGCAACTGACTTGCTGGTGATCACTTTTTATTGTTATTTTATACTCTATGAACTTTTCCAATAGTATGTTGCAAATTTTCAGATTCCTTTCTGTCTGCGGATCTCTTGTGAAGCACTGGCTCCAGCTCACGTGATGTATTCCTTATTAAAAAAAACTCCATGAGCAGAGATACTATCCGATTTTTTTGCTTTACGATGTCAGAAATACTGCTAAACTATGCTTACCATAGGAATGGCAGATTCAAAAAAATTTGCATAAGATATTTCACCTCTGATTATTATCATGACGGAATTATATCTTCATTACACAATTACGTTTATGAACATATATTAAGACAGTTATATAAATCTCACTTTATTTTCCATAGATTTACAGTGTTTTTGTGGTACTATACATATTCAGATAGTTAAATTATCAGGTAGAATCGATTTAAATTCAGTGATGTATTCTGTAGGTGCGTTGAATGAAGTTTACCCTCAATTTGTCTGGTAACCCAGAGGTCTGGCAAAATTTGGACAGCAATAGTAGAGTAGTATGAGAGACATACAAAAATAGGTTCCCGCTGCTAGAAAAGCTGAGATTTGGAGATATTACAAAATTAGTTCGACAACTCTGTGATCGTCAGCTTCCTTTCGAAACTAGACCTGAATTATTATTCCAGAATCGTTGTTTTTCTCCTTGTAATTTTCATGACGTATTCTGAACATTTCTTACGTAAAAAGTGTCAGCAGGAAGCTATTCTTTCTGCCTTAAATAGTTCTGCAGTAGTGAGAGAATTTTCTAAGTATAGGCTCTTGATTAGCTCTGTGATTTAGCGCTTGTTTAGTGACGCGAAGAACGGGATGTTCATCTCATGCGATACTCTCCTTCAACTTTGCAGTTCTCTTAATTTCCAAAGTAAGAAGGGAACACCCAGTTACAAAAACTGATAATAAGGAGCCGGTAGTATAAGTATAAATGTACAACAAACTAATTCACGTCGGAGCACATTCATCTACTATATAATAAATAAATGCAATGAAAATACCAGAAAGCCACGAATTCAGGGTCCATATTCGCCTGGAAAGGATTTCTCTTGTTTTATTGTTGACTATACTGAATTATCCGAGAATGGCAGAGATTGCTTCGTGGCAATGGGACTCTGGTGCATTTGTAGCGAAGTATGAAATGTTTAAAATATTGAGTTATTGTTATTTTTGTCTCGAAGTCCCATAGTTATTTACTAACTGCTACTTGTATGACTTGTTGTTGTTGTGGTGATGATTTTCAGTCTAGAGACTGGTTTGATGCAGCTAGCCGTTGTACTCTATCCTGTGCAAGCTTCTTCATCTCCAAGTAACCACCGCAACCTACATACTTCTTAATCTGAATAGTGTATTCATCTGTTGGTCTCCCTCCACAATTTTGACCCCACACGTTGCCCTCCAGTACTAAATTGGTGAATTCTTGATGCCGCAGAACACGTCCTACCAACGGATTCCTTCTTCTAGTCAAGTTGTGCAACAGATTCCTCTTCTCTCCAATTCTGTTCAGTACCTCCTCATTAGTTACGTGAGCTACCCATCTAATCTTCAGCATTCTTCTGTAGCACCACATTTCGAAAGCCTCTAGTCTCTTCTGGTCTAAACTATTTATCGTCGATTTTTCACTTCCATACATGGCTACACTCCATACAAATACTTTCAGAAACGTCCTCCTAACACTTAAATTTATACTCGATGTTAACAAATTTCTCTTCTTCAGAAATGCTTTCCTTGCCATTGCCAGTCTACATTTTATATCCTCTCTACTTCGACCATCATCAGTTATTTTTCTCCCCAAATAGCAAAACTCCTTTACTACTTTAAGTGTCTCATTTCCTAATCTAATTCCTTCAGCATCGCCCGACTTCATTCGACTACATTCCATTATCCTCGTTTTCCTTTTGTTGATATTCATCTTATATCCTCCTTTCAAGACACTGTCCATTCCGTTCAACTGCTGTTCCAGGTCCTTTGCTGTCTCCGACAGAATTACAATGTCATCGGCACACCTCAAAGTTTTTATTTCTTCTCCATGGATTTTAATTCCTACTCCAAATTTTTCTTACGTTTCCTTTACTACTTGTTCATTACACAGATTGAATAACGTCGGTGATAGCCTGCAGCCGTGTCTCACTCCCTTTCCAACCACTGCTTCCCTTTTATGCCCCTCGACTCTTATAACTGCTTTCAGGTTTTTGTACAAATCGTAAATAGCCTTTCACTCCCTGTATTTTACCCCTGCCACCATCAGAATTTGAAAGAGAGTATTCCAGTCAACATTGTCAAAAGCTTTCTCTATGTCTACAAGTGCTAGAAACGTAGGTTTACCTTTCCTTAATCTATCTTCTAAGGTAATTCGTAGGGTCAGTATTGCCTCACGTGTTCCAACATTTCTACGGAATCCAAACTGATCTTCCCCGAGATCGGCTTCAACCAGTTTCTCCATTCGTCTGTAAAGAATTCGTGTTAGTGAAACGTCCTGGCAGATTAAAACTGTGTGCCGGGCCGAGACTCGAACTCGGGACCTTTGCATTTCACGAGCAAGTGCTCTACAAATTGAGCTACCCAAGAACGACTCACAACCCCTCCACACAGCTTCAATTCTGCCATTACCTTGTCTCCTACCTTCAAATCTTCACAGAAGGTGTCCTGCGAACCTCACAGATCTAGCACTCCTGGAAGAAAGGATATTGAGGAGACGTGGCTTAGTCACAGCCTTGAGGATGTTTCCAGAATGAAATTTCACTCCGCTGCAGAGTGAAAATTTCATACTGGAATTCGTGTTAGTATTTTGAAGCCGTAATTTGTTAAACTGATGGTTCGTGTAATTTTCACACCTGTCAACACCTTCTTTCTTTGGAATTGGAATGATTATATTCTTCTTTATGTCTAATGGTATTTCATTGTGTCATACAACTTGCTCACCATTTTGTAGAGTTTTGTCAGAGCTGGCTCTCCCAAGGCTATCAGTAGTTCTAATCGAATGTTCTCTACTCTTCGGGCTTTGTTTCGAATTAGGTCTTTCAGTGCTCTGTCAAATTCTTCATGCAGTATCATATCACCCATTCCATCTTCATCTACGTCCTCTTCGATTTCCATAATATTGCCGTCAAGTACATCGCCGTTTCATAGTCCCTCTACATACTTCTTCCACCATTCTGCTTTCGCTTCTTTGCTTGGACCTGGTTTCCCTTCTGAGCTGTTGATGTTCATACAAGTGGTTCTCTTTTCTCCAAAGGTCTCTAATTTCCCTGTAGGCAGTATCTATCTCACCCCCAGTTATACATGCCTCTATATCCTTATATTTGTCCTCTAGCCATCCCTACTTAGACGTTTTGCACTTCCTGTCGATCTTATTTCTGGGACGTTTGTATTCCGTTTTGCCTGCTCCATTTAATGCATTTTTGTATTTTCTCCTTTCATCCATTAAATTCAGTACTTCTTTAGTTACTTCTTTAGTTACCCAAGGATTTCTACTGGCCCTCTTCTTTTTACCTACTTGATCCTCTGCTGCCTTCACTATTTCATCTCTCATAGCTACCCATTCTTCTTCTATTGTATCTCTTTCCTCAGTTGGTCCCTAATACTCTCTCTGAAACTCTCCTTAAATTCCCACTTTTTTAGAGTTTCTTCAGTTTCAATTTACAGTTCACATCCAATATATCGTGGTCAGAGTCCACATCTACCCCTGGAAATGTCTTACAAATTAAAACCTGATTCGTAAATCTCTGTCTTACCATTATATAATCTATATGAAACCTTCCGGTGTCTCCAGGCCTCTTCTACGTATACAACCTACTTTCATGACTCTTAAACCAATTGTTAGCTATGATTAGGTTATTTTCTGTGCAAAATTCTACCAGGCGGCTTCCTCTTTCATTCCTTACCCCCATTACATATTCCCCTACTACTTTCCCTTCTATTCCTTAACCTACTATCGAATTCCTGTGCCCCATGACTATTAAACTTTCGTCCCCCTTGATTATCTGAATAATTTAACTTGTACGACTCATGATAGTGAAAATAATTCGAAGGTCCCCTGACAACCTTGATTAAGACTGTTGTGTGAGCACCCATAGTTGACTGCTTTGGGTATAAGCAGTTGCATTGTAAAATTTGATCTACAAAACTGTAGGAACTAGCTGTCGGAGGAGAAGCTCTTATCGATCAGTTCATTTTTCGTAGTTGAAGAGAGATTTCGCTTAATAACGGGACGAGCTCCGAGAGCTTCATTGAATTAATCGAGCTAGTAGCTGTAGGTACGCAACATGGATGCATCCATCTGTATACTATATTTGTGTCCCGTTCTCTAGTTTATGTGAGGATTTCCCATGAACTATTCGAATAATCACGGTGCGGGAACTTTATCGAGTATACTAATAAAGCTCTACCATTAGCGCTGACTGTTAAAATGAAGAGATTTATAAAAATAATTCAGGGGTCGTTTTCAATACACGGAATGAAAGAGTCGGTGTTATAGTTCACTAAGGGAAGAAGAGAGATCCTCGCTCCCAGGAGACGCAGGACATGATAATTATGATAGGTAGTATACCAGTTTCGGCCAACGGCCTTGGCGCAGTGGTAACACCGGTTCCCGTAAGATCACTGAAGTTAAGCGCTGTCGGTCTGGGCTGGACCATCCGGTCTGCCGAGCGCTGTTGGCATGCGGGGTGCACTCATCCCTTGTGAGGAGAACTGATGAGCTACTTGATACAGAAGTAACGGCTCCGGTCTCGTAAACTGACATAAGGCCGGGAGAGCGGTGTGTTGATCACATGTCGCTTCATATCCGCATCCGATGACGCCTGTGGACTAAGGATGGCACGGCGGCCAGTCGGTACAGTTGGGCCTTCATGGCCTGTTCGGACGGAGTTTAGTTTAGTTTAGTATACCAGTTTCATAAGACAGAAACATGACATCCGAAGGGAATTGTCAAACTTATTTCGCCGGCCAGGGTGGCCGAGCGGTTCTAGGTGCTTAAGTCTGGATCCGCGCGACACCTATGGTCGCAGGTTCGAATCCTGCCTCGGGCATGTATATGCGTGATGCCTTTAGGTTAGTTAGGTTTAATTAGTTCTAAGTTCTAGGGGACTGATGACCTCAGAAGTTAAGTCCCATAGTGCTCAGAGCCATTTGAACCAAACGTATTTCATGTGCGGAAAGATAACAAGTCTTTGTTGCGTTTCTGTGAGTAGGATCGTAATTTATGAGAGATCCACTATGGAGCGTAGAGGTGGCAGACTACTGGGGATGTATGAGGTTCATGATAGTGCGATAGGCACATTCGGAGCTATGTGACATACTGCCGGATTTGCTATCATGTCAGGGTTTTCATGGAAGTTGTTGGATTTGCCTGACACCTTACATATTACCATACTTCGAACTTAATTTTTGCACTCAAGTTAGGCAATGATTGAATCGTTGTGAAGTCAGTCAAAAATTATTCCTTTATCTAAATTTTGTTGCCTACTGTTCAGCCACATTATTCTGGTTCTATGCTAGTTTGTATTACTAATTTATATTTTTATATTCTTCCACATTATTGTCAAAAATATGTTTATATTGACAAGAGAAGAATATTTTTATGCTATTATCATTATTAATTTTTAATTCTTTTCTTTCTTTATTTAAGTGTGAAGTATGTTTTTTAAGAAGTTTGTTATCGAAAGTGAGGAGTGTTTCACATCGATTTTTTTAGAAATATTTTTTTTATAAATGTAGTAATTAAGTAAAATCTATTCCTTACACATTTTCTAAATATCATGTAGGAGTAAAATGTTTTTGTTTCTAGACACTTATTTCAACATTGTTACACTAACAAATAAGAATTATTTCCAAGAATTGCTTTGACAAATAAATATGCTTACACAAGTATTGAGATATTGTCCTAACAAATGGTACAAATGTTAAAAAGGGAAAACATCCAAAGAGATAATTTTTTATTATTTGTTTTTATAAGGAGAAAATAAGTAAAATATAGTTATTCTTTTATTTTTATGCGGAGAAAATAGTTTTAGTGTTCATTATGCCTTACTTTTGTATTTTATACACTGTCCATTTCAGAACTAATGACTTATTTTTATCGATAGTCTATGTTTACTTAAGTCCATAGTCAATTACTGTTATTTTGTAGTTTATTAGCTGTCTGGTGTGCTTAACTTATTCAGTGCATGATCACGGATTATTGGACCTGCTTGCAAATGCCCCGATATCGAAACCTCTTCTCCAGCATGTTGAATCTTGTTTTCCGTCAGCAAAGTGTTGGTTAATTTCATTTTTGTAATGATAGGTGTTTTCCCTGTTATATATGTTTTCAATTTGATTTGCTTCGGTTTGTTCTCTCCTAGTTTCCCTGCTAGTTTTGTTTAGTGTTTTGACTCAGTATCGCTTCGGTTCTCTTGTAAAATGTCTATAGATGAAGTATACATACACATGAGCGTATAAAATCCTTAGAATCATATTGAAATTTTTCTTACTTTCCTATTTAGAACATGATCTGATTCGTTGTCTTTCTGCTTTTAGATTTTATATAATACAAAATAAAGAAAAATTTAAAAAAAAACTATTGTTTATACACGTCATGAGAGCTTCGTGGTGGTTTTCGGCTATGTTCTCGGTTTTCTTTTCCTTTCTCCTTTTGTTATTGTATTGTTATCAAAATTTGTTCTCCCATTCGCAGCTTATATTACATGATGATCTGACGATGGTCTACTAAAGTTTCATGATAGTATCAAGTCTCGCTGATAATTAAAAAAAACTGTAGTTGGACGCTAGATCAGGGAAAAATCGCAGCGCTGAGCAGCTGTACTTATGTTAGTTGCATTTTCTAATCTCACACGAGACTAATGTTTTACCTCTTATGTGACAGAGCTACAGCCGTTCGGCTTCTTGAATGTGTCAAATAATTCAAGTTGAAATGATCCTATGTGAGACGAGAACCTTATTTGAGTTGGCTTCTTCGATAACACTCACCCCAGACAAGGTCCGATGTTAGAGCTGCCTGCCTTCAACCTTCTATTAAATCCAAAATCGTCACAACCCTATGCACTAATCTCCTTTTTCTGGGTAAATTTTGGCGCACTGGTAAATTACATTCTTAGCATTCCTCTTGTCATACATTGCGATAATACTGGTTGTAGTACTGTAGTTATTGCGTTTTGTACACGAAGTTTATAGAAAGAATTTCACGCTGCAAAGGAAAAACGCTACAGTATTACATAATCTTATGCTTGCCAGTGTGAGTGATGAAACTACCGCTTTAGATCAGACGCTCAAGGCGCGATCTGTGGCATCCAACTCGGCTGTCACCGTCAAGCATCAAGCGGTAGTAGACCTGTGGAGCAGAAATTGCTCTCTTGAGGACAGGCAGCCGTGGAAACGTTTCCCAAGGACTCCAAGCCTCCAACAGATTAACGCTCTTAACAGACGGCCGAGTTGTGGTTTACTAAATTACGGAAGAATCGGGTTCTGTAACACAGACTTTTTTTTCACACTACGTGACGTTTACCATGAACGGACAGTGCAGCAGAGTAGTCCAGGTGGCAGCCAACACTTCCTGTGGAAACTTTCGCACCCTACAGTGTGGGCAGTTTGTGTGAATGGCCGTTACGAGATTTCGTTTCAGTGATTACAAAAGCAAGTTGGATGTACGCACTGAGTAGCTGAGGCAGCTGATTAATGGCGATTCGATCGAGCAAGAAATGAATGTATTGAAAAGACTATATTCCACTGAAGAGGGTCAGGAAATCAAAATTTTCATCAAGTGTAGCGCCCCTTTGCTAAGACAAAATCACGACCCAGTCATATGGAAGTTCAGTTGTCTGGGTGCTTGTGCTAGTTTCGTATACGTAGGCTCAAGGATCGATTTCCTGCTCGATCGACGGGTTTTAATAGGAACTGGTAGGTCGTATTTACTCCTCACTATGCAAAATGAAAAGCGTACGATTCGATTATGGTCCAAAATTTACATTAAAGGGGATGTCCCTTCACTGCCGACTACTGTTTAGGGTGGGTCGTGACAGAGGCGTTAGTGGCAGCATATCACGGTATAAGTGTATATATATGCGTGTGTGTATGTATGTATGTGTGTGTGTGTGTGTGTGTGTGTGTGTGTGTGTGTGTGTATGTATGTGTGTGAGTGTATGTGTGTGTGTGTGTGTGTGTGTTGTCGCCACTTATCACAGGATAATTATATATTTTTTGTTTTTATAATTATATTTTCTAAAGGTGGCAGGGGTAAAATACAGGGAGCGAAAGGCTATTTACAATTTGTACAGAAACCAGATGGCAGTTATAAGAGTCGAGGGGTATGAAAGGGAAGCAGTTGTTGGGAAGGGAGTGAGACAGGGTTGTAGTCTCTCCCCCCTATGTTATTCAATCTGTATATTGAGCAAGCAGTAAAGAAAACAAAAGATAAATTCGAAGTAGGTATTAAAATCCATGGAGAAGAAATAAAAACTTTGAGGTTCACCGATGACATTGTAATTCTGTCAGAGACAGCAAGGGATTTGGAAGAGCAGTTGAATGGAATGGACAGTGTCTTGAGAGGAGTATATAAGATGAACATCAACAAAAGCAAAACGAGAATGATGGAATGTAGTCGAATTAAGTCGGGTGATGCTGAGGGAATTAGATTAGGAAATGAGACACTTAAAGTAGTAAAGGAGTTTTGCTATTTGGGGAGGAAAATAACTGATGATGGTCGAAGTAGAGAGCATATAAAATGTAGACTGGCAATGGTAAGGAAAGCGCTTCTGAAGAAGAGAAATTTGTTAACATCGAGTATAGATTAAAGTGTCAGGAAGTCTTTTCTGAAAGTATTTGTATGGAGTGTAGCCATGTGTGGAAGTGAAACATGGACGATAAATAGTTTAGACAAGAAGAGAATAGAAGCTTTCGAAATGTGGTGCTACAGAAGAATGCTGAAGATTAGATGGGTAGATCACGTAACTAATGAGGAAGTATTGAATAGGATTGGGGAGAAGAGGAGTTTGTGGCACAACTTGACCAGAAGAAGGGATCGGTTGGTAGGACACGTTCTGAGGCATCAAGGGATCACCAATTTAGTATTGGAGGGCAGCGTGGAGGGTAAAAATTGTAGAGGGAGATCAAGAGATGAATACACTAAGCAGATTCAGAAGGATGTAGGTTGCAGTAGGTACTGGGAGATGAAGAAGCTTGCACAGGATAGAGTAGCATGGAGAGCTGCATCAAACCAGTCTCGGGACTGAAGACCACAACAACAACAATTATATTTTATGATTTTGTTTGGGGTGCCTTTAAATATTGTGGGCTAGCATGAGACTTTTAATTAACTTTTACCGCGATAACACTCGTACGGACATCGGTTGCCCCGAAGTCCTTACGACAATATTTTTCAAACACAACGCGCATCTCACCGCCTTTTAATAAATAGTTTGCTTGAGTGCTGCTATTTAGAAAAGAATATATGCGTATTCTTACGCAAACTATAATTATTGATATGGGTCTCAGGGGCTACTGGTTATTTATGTACCAAACTACACAAAGAGTAAGTGAGATAATCATTACATAATGGTTTTCAATATTTCTTGTTCATTACTTGCAAGGCAAAACAGGAGAGAATCTCATCTGCTGTTAGGCGGCCAAAATGAAAAATACTGAACTTATTCAGTGCTGTAGATTTTAGTAAATGAAATTTATGACTACTGTCTTTAACTTTGAAATTAATGACAGATCAAAATTGTGAAGTCTCTCGCGTTTACATTTAATAGCATGAATTGTCAGCGTAATGGCCGGCTAAATCCTGCTAGGGGAGATGAGCTCCCTGCACTACGAATTTCTGTAAAAATTTTGATAATCATAATTAATGGTTGCAATCATGAGAGGTGTCAACTAAGTCAATAATAAACACCTTCTAATAACAATTATAAGTATATTTTGCTAAATTACAACCAAACTTACATTAAATATTATCCAGCGCAACAATGGCGGCCTACCTCTAGACGAAACAAAACAGGAGAGCTGGTTCAATCAAAGCTCTGTCTCTGATCTTCATGGCCTATGTTACACAGAGATTATACAAAAAACTGTTTTGTTAAGTACATCGATATTTGTCTTTTTATAATAATAATAATTTACAATCTTTACTATTTGTTATAGATCGCACAGCGTACTTAGTCTTTAGATAATTTATCTTTCACACATCTCATTGCAAAAACTTCTTTTTCCTTTATCCAAATGTCTATTTATGTGACGTACCGTCACAAGCATGTAGAAACTCTGTCACCAGAAATCTTTCTTTCACTAACATTTTTAATTTAGTTAAAGAACCAGACACCATGTAAGGTCACAGGGCACCTATTCTATCTTTATTTCAGCTTGAGATGTTGAATATGTTGGTTCTGGATTGGGATTCGAACTCGGATCTTCCCTCTAGCACAATCTGATCCATTTAGCAATCCGTTGTTTGCTCCAGACTCCAAACTCCTCAAGGTCTCCACGTAAGGAGTGTGTCAGTGTTCGAATCCTGGCTTATGACAAAAAAAAATCATATTTTCGGCACAAAGGAATTACATAATTGACTGCAAATTGTCGTTGATTGAAATCAGTACGAAAAGTTGAAAATTTGTGCCAGGCTGGGATTCGAACTCCGACCTCCTCCTTTTAGGTAGATGCCATGACCAGAATTCCGTCCAAACACAGTACTCGCTACACACACAAATCAAACATTCAGTGCTACTTCTGCTGCCTTCACCCCTTTATTAAATCCAAAGCGAACAATATGACGCAAATTTAGTCATTTTCCCACTTGCTACTATAATTCATCACACTTGAATAGCGTTCATAAATTACAGGCATGCAAAATCCAAATCGTAATTGCGAGATAAATATGACAACTTGAAATAAGAAAATGACCGTTCATAAATACACTCATAGCTCCGCGCCACGTTCACCTGGCCGGAGGCGTCTGACGTTGTCGTCGGACGGGGTGTGGCCGGCAGCTGTTGTGGACCGGGGAAACTCTCGAGCGTAAACTCATCTGATCTTGGCGCAGCCACTTGCTGTTCGGTGGAAATGTTCCCATAACTTTGTAGTATTGCAGGTAGATTAAAAAATGAAACGGATCATGTTTGAGATTCCCCAACACACTAATAACTTTAACAGGTATGCGATTTAAAGAATCTAGGGAATGGCGTGGACACGAACACGCACCATTATGTTTACAGAGCACGGCGTTTACCATTTTTAATTGGCCTTCCATCTCCCCTTACAGCCCAACCATGCTCTCACCTTCTCTCCCTTCGTCAGTTAGCTTCTTAGCTTTAGTTTCTGTCGTGGCTGTGGGTATCATTACGTATAGCAGAGTGTTCTCCGATTTTCATTTTTATTCGAGCTTGCGGACTGCTTCAGAGTTCGTCTTCTCGGGGGTTTCTTTCACAGTTTTTCCACAATCATTTCATGATTCTAATGTCCTTCCATATATCTGGTGTGCTTCATAAGTACAGCTTCTCAAAACCCTCAAAGCACCAGCTGCCAGAAGAGACCAGAGCCATTGTTTCTTTATTATTTCAATTATTTATTTATTTATCACTTGTGTATCTCTTTTGTAATGATCTATCCCCAGCTGCCAGAAGAGAGCAGAGCCATTGTTTCTTTATTATATTGTTTATGTATTTATTTAGCATTTCTGTGTCTCTTTTGTAATGATGTATCCAACGTTCTCGACATTTCTGCGAACTAAATAAGTTTCCTCTTAGAAAAGAAATACACAAAGGAATTATATAGACAAAGCAATAAGTTAAAGCATGCAAAGAGGGAAAAATAATAAAAATCTATTCTCTGGTAAAATGAAAAGGTGGGATAATTTGATTCTGATTTCATTTTTTACTTTAATTCTTAATTCTTGATTCAAATATAATCTTCTTATCTTAAAGTTGCTTCTAAGAATCAGGCATCGTTTTTCTCGTAGCTTCTTGTTTTTGAATGCAAATTCTAAAGGTGGCAGGGGTAAAGTACAGGGAGCGAAAGGCTATTTACAATTTGTACAGAAACCAGATGGCAGTTATAAGAGTCGAGGGGGATGAAAGGGAAGCAGTGGTTGGGAAGGGAGTGAGACAGGGTTGTAGTCTCTCCCCGATCTTATTCAATCTGTATATTGAGCAAGCAGTAAAGGAAACAAAAGAAAAATTTGGAGTAGGTATTAAAATCCATGAAGAAGAAATAAAAACTTTGAGGTTTTCCGATGACATTGTAATTCTGTCAGAGACAGCAAAGGACTTGGAATAGCAGTTGAATGGAATGGACAGTGTCTTGAGAGGATGATATAAGATGAACATCAACAAAAGCAAAACGAGGATAATGGAATGTAGTCGGGTGATGCTGAGGGAATTAGATTAGGAAATGAGACACTTAAAGTAGTAAAGGAGTTTTGCTATTTGGGGAGCAAAGCAAAATAACTGATGATGGTCAAAGTAGAGAGGATAAAATGTAGACTGGCAATGACAAGGAAAACGTTTCTGAAGAAGAGAAATTTGATAACATCGAGTATAGATTTCAGAGTCAGGAAGTCATTTCTGAAAGTATTTGTATGGAATGTAGCCATGTGTGGAAGTGAAATATGGACGATAAATAGTTTGGACAAGAAAAGAATAGAAGCTTTCGAAATGTGGTGCTACAGAAGAATGCTGAAGATTAGATGGGTAGATCACATAACTAATGAGGAGGTATTGAATAGGATTGGGGAGAAGAGAAGTTTGTGGCACAACTTGACCAGAAGAAGGGATCGGTTGGTAGGACACGTCCTGAGGCATCAAGGGATCACCAATTTAGTGTTGGAGGGCAGCGTGTAGGGTAAAAATCGTAGAGAGAGACCAAGAGATGACTACAGTAAGCAGATTCAGAAGGATGTAGGTTGCAGTAGGTACTGGGAGATGAAGAAGCTTGCACAGAATAGAGTAGCATGGAGAGCTGCATCAAACCAGTCTCAGGACTGAAGACCACAACAACAACAATGAAGTTGGGATGCAATATACATACAGAACTCGTCCCTACTTTTGGTAGTGTCTGACATGAAATAATGGACTGAATGTCTCCTCAGCTGGATAACGGAATTCCGTTTTGTGTTAGGATACGGAATTGATCCCGGGTACAAAAAGTCACCAGGAGTAAAGGAACTAGGGGAAATCCTTGTGATGGTGTCCATCTTGTGTCGAATGAAGGTCTAGACATCTTCAACACTGGTATACACATCATCTATTAAGTTGCGCGTTGTAGACGGAGCTGAGTCCGCCAAGCGAATGGCATGGAGCTCGGGGCTGGTGTGTATTTTTCTGTTAACTACACGGTACCAAGGCGCTTTCGCTGTCGTTGGTAGATAACGGGGAGTGTATATTCTTCCAGGTAACTGGCCTTCTATAATTCGGGTAGTTCAGTTCGATAATATTCCTGTTCCTGTTTTCCATAAGTTCCCTATGAACTAACTTCACCGTTACGAGCATCTGTTTTGGGATATTTGATCTGATGTAACTTAGCTCGATTAAAAAGGTTTTGAGATGAAACAGTTCATTCGGAATATAGTGTACATTAATGGGAGGCTGCAAACTGGTCGGCGCTATTTCATTTAACAAGTGTGCTGCTCAGCTGATAGATTGGGTCCTCCACTGTCTGTATGTGTTACACACATATAACATCTGTGACTTGTTTGTAACATTTGTTAGGTTTAAACCTCCGTTTCCTGCGGCGAGGTTTACCAGACTGTGCATTAAACATATACCCACGAGTGACAAAGTGGCTAATAGCTGACATGATTCGTTTCATCATCTCCTGTGGCATAGGCAGCACTTGTGGAACATAATTGAGCTCTGACGTTATGCGAACGTCGGCAAGGGTGCACTCTGCATTTCATCAAGCTTCCTAATAGAGTGGGTCTGTATACAGGCACGCGTACTTGTAAGAAGAGTCCTGTAGTTAAAAGCGATCGTGTGCCTTATATTACTCCCGTATTCACTGCCTAGGCATTTCAACTTACAGAGATGTGTCGGCTGATTTTGATGATGTAGAGACAGGCCACGTTCTAGATTCGTAATGCCAGATTTCTTTTATTCAGATTCGTTCCTGAGGTAAGTTTGTATTTATTAACGATCTGAAGGGCTTCCTCTGTTTCGTAATCGCCCGTAACTACACTACTGGCCATTAAAACTGTTACACCACGAAGATGACGCGCTACAGACGCGAAATTTAACCGACTGGAAGAAGATGCTGTGATATGCAAATGATTAGCTTGTCAGAGTAGTCAGAAAAGGCTGGGGCCGGTGGCGACACCTACAACGTGCTGACATGAGGAAAGTTTGCAACCGATTTCTCATACACAAACAGCAGTTGACCGGCGTTGCCTGGTGAAAAGTTGTTGTGATACCTCATTTAAGGAGGAGAAATGCGTACCATCACGTTTCCGACTTTGATAAAGGTCGGATTGTAGCCTATCGCGATTGTGGTTTATCGTATCGCGTAATTGCTGCTCGCGTTGGTCGAGATCCAATGACTGTTAGCAGAATATGGAATCGGTGTGTTCAGGAGGGTAATACGGAACGCCGTGCTGGATCCCAACGCCCTCGTATCACTAGTAGTCGAGATGACATGCATCTTAACCGCATGGTTCTAACGGATCGTGCAGCCACGTCTCGGTCCCTGAGTCAACAGATGGGGACGTTTGCAAGACAACAACCATGTGCACGAACAGTTCGACGACGTTTGCAGCAGCATGGACTATCAGCTCGGAGACCATGGCTGCGGTTACCCTTGACGCTGCATCACAGACAGGAGCGCCTTCGATGGTGTACTCAGCGACGAACCTGGGTGCACGAATGGCAAAACGTCATTTTTTCGGATGAATCCAGGTTCAGTTTACAACATCATGATGGTCGCATCCGTGTTTGGCGACATCGCTGGGAACGCACGTTGGAAGCGTGTATTCGTCATCACCACGCTGGCGTATCACCTGGCTATCGGTATGGGGTGCCATTGGTTACACGTCTCGGTCACTTCTTGTTCCCACTGACGGCACTTTGAACAGTGGACGTTACATTTCAGATGTGTTACGCCCCGTGTCTCTACCATTCATTCGATCCCTTCGAAACCCTACACTTCAGCAGGATAATGCACGACTGCATGTTGCAGGTCCTGGGCGGGCCTTTCTGGACACAGAAAATGTTCGACTGCTGCCCTGGCCAGCACATTCTCCAGATCTCTCACCAATTGAAAATGTCTCGTCAATGCTGGCCGAGAAACTGGCTCGTCACAATATGCCAGTCACTACTCTTGATGAACTGTGGTATCGTGTTGAAGCTGCATGGGCAACTCTACCTGTACATGCCATCCAAGCTCTTTTTGACTCAATGCCCAGGCGTATTAAGGCCGTTATTACGACCATAGGTGGTTGTTCTGGGTACTGATTTCTCAGGATCTATGCACCCAAATTGCTTGAAAATGTAGTCACATGTCAGTTCTAGTATAATATATTTGTCCAATGAATACCCGTTTATCATCTGCATTTCTTCTTGGTGTAGCAATTTTAATGGCCAGTAGTGTATATTAGTAACACCAGACTTCTTTTATTTAGATTCATTCCTGAGATAAGTTTGTATTAACGATCTGAGGGGCTTCCACTGATTCGTAATCCCCCGTAACTAGTTAACTAGTCAACCTACGTCGTATGCAAAGGCATTACAAAGAATCTTGTTTCCATAGATGATTAAGCCTCGTAAACATTGGTCAAAGTGATAAGTAAAGGTTCAGTGGCAATGACAACAGTGTCACCGTCATCGGACAACTCTGTCTCACGGAGCTATTTATTTCGATTGCTTTAGTCAGCTTTCCATTAATCATTAGTAACTCTAACGTATGAAGTTAGTAAACTGTAGTGGAAACCATATTGCATGAATGGTGCTTATAAGATATTGGTGGTTAACTCTGGCGAATGCCTTTGCAAAATCAAGTCATACTAAAGCCCACTTGAGCATGCAAGCATCTGCAGTGGCAAGGACATCTCTGTACTCACATAAGTTGTGGAACAACTTCCTGTCAGTACCGACGCTAGTCTGGTACCGACTGATGATTCTATGTATCAACGTTTTAAGTCTGTGGTAAATGATCCGTGCCATGATTTTATAGTTACTAATCTGTAACGAGCCCCTAAAATCATCAATAAAACTGCTTCCTGTGTGTTAAGGGATTAATGCAGCGACACCTGCCACGAGTTCTCTGGGGCCACTAAAATAATTCAAATTTCAGCTGAACATGGTAAAATTCTGGAATAAGGTCATCAGATTCTGTTGATTTATTGTTAGGGCTCGGTGATATAGCATATTCAAGTTCCTCTTCATCGACCTCAATTACAGTAGCACTTAATTATTTGTGGAAGTTTTGTAGAAATTCTTGCTATGTTCCAGCGTCCTAGGCCTTCGCCGCCAGCAGCTCTTCCAGGTGTTTATGGATTTATGGATTGCGTATTTGATTTCGTTTCAGTGCAGGAGTGTCGTGCCAGCACGTAACTTGATGTGTGTTATGAGCTTCCTCTTCGCTGTCTTATTTTCATGGATTATGCGGTACATAAACGGTTATTCTTGTCCTGTGACCTAGACCTTATTTTGCAGCCTTTTTTTATCTGTACGTAATCGTCTTTTACCGAGGCTTCTAATTTGTGTAGATCTCTGAGACAAGTAAAGTAAAATTCAGTTGTGCTCCTTTGCAGTGAAGTAAGTTGCGTAAGTTTGAAACGTTTTCGTTAGTTTTCGTTTGGCGTGCTTTAGCACCGAGCTGTATTGGGAGGCGTTCCTTTCGCTTTCCCTCCATGTGTCGTTATAGGCTCGCTGACATTCCACGTCTTGGATATGGCTGTTGTTAAGTTTCCATGCACCTTTTCGTCGGAGTGTTTCTCGTTTGTGTATGTTAATATTGCATATGTATGTAACATGATCAGAAAAAATTGTCGGCCCCATTTTGGAGTGCAGGATTTGGGTTGTTTGTTGTTCCAAGATATAAATTCTGTCCATCCGACCTGCAAAGTGACTTGTTACATGTGACGCACTGTGCATGTTGTAAGATATCAATCAAATTCAACACCTTCCATGAAAACCCTGACATGATAAGCAAATCCAGTAGTATGTCACATAGCTCCGAATAAATCGTGATATTAAATTAACCAAAGTAAAACGAGTAACGAGTGAGCAAATGGAATACCACAGACTAACACAAAAATGCCTAATGCATGTCATACCTTCCCACCATGGGACAGACACAGTTCCGAGGGGAGAAATGGGAATAGATGCCGAGAGCAGAACCGTGTTAAACTGGAAGGCCCTACGATATGGGACAGACATCCACGTCTCGACCCAACCGCTAGGACCACTCCAGCTGGAAGTTTTAACATGAGACTTTTTCTCGTCTCTGTTATGTCAGGACCACCCCCCCAGCCCATGTTGAAAGCTAGAGCCCTCCAGAAGAACACTATAGATCTTACGATAACACAAAAAGGGCCACATCCCAGCCACAAGTTTTAGCGTGAGACTTTTTCGCGTCTCTGTTACGTCAGGACCATCCCCCAGCCCATGTTAAAAGATAGAGCCCTCCAGAAGAACAGAATAGATCTTACGATAACACTAAATGGACCACACCAGCTGCAAGTTATAGCGTAAGACTTTTTCGCGTCTCTGTTACGTTTCAAACTTTAAAAACATTGCCCCAACACAAAAAGTATAACGTTTCTCATTGGATAGACAGTATTTTTGTAGGCAGAACTTAAGGTTATGATTGAGACCCTGATTGGTCAAATGAAAACACAGCCAGATACTTTTTTTAAACCAACTTCGGTAAATTGTAGTAAGGAGAAGTTCGGAGAGAGTTGCTTCTGAGACGACGAGGTGAGCGGAGCTGTGCTGCCCGTCGCCCCCTGACGAACACCGTCAGGGTAATGAACGCAAGCGATGCCACATTACACCGCATAAAGCTTCACTCACAACTGCAGAAGTCTCATCTGTTATACCCCCTTTTTACGTAATACTAGTGTCGATTGTCAATTAAAGCTCATGGTGTTCACATTTGGCACTTGAAGTAAAAACCTGAAATGCGATGATTTTTCTGTTATATAGTTATTGAGAAGCCACATCAGCCACTGTAATTTACGACAAGTTAGATAAGTAATTAAAGATAATTGAGGGTCACTGTAGACGATTTTGATAGTTTTCTCTTTTGTGGAACTTAATTTAAACCTAGATTATAGATGTGATATGGCATAGGTCATCCTTCGGTCCATTGTAGAACTTGGAAACCACTTATGCTTCTGACGTGTTTAAATTCGCGTGTCGAGTGAATCTGCGCTCAGTTGTACAGGTGGCAAGCGTGGTGACATCTGCGGTAGGTGTTGGAGGAGCCTATGTTCTGGTTTACAGGATGGCGTTCGGACCTTCCATCTGAACACTGTGTATTCGATGGGTTTGTGGCGACTACGAGAATCCGTCGGAGGTGAAGGTGGCTGCAGCAAGGCAGACGGCACTCAGAAAACTTCTCATTCTTCATCAGCTACAGTTGCGCGACCTCGTTCAAAGTCGAAGCCTGGCGTTGACCCACAGGTCTTTGTGTCGGGAAAACGGTGACGGACGTACTCTAAAGTGCAAACCCGACTTTGGGAGCCTGCGAACTGACAAGACCCGCCGGCCAAAGTGGCCGAGCAGTTCTAGGCGCTACAGTCTGGGACCGCGCGACTGCTACGGTCGCAGGTTCGAATCCAGCCTCGGGCATGGATGTGTGCGATGTTCTTAGGTTAGTTAGGTTTAAGTAGTTCTAAGTTCTAGTGGACTGATGGCCTCAGACGTTAAGTCCCATAGTGCTCAGAGACATTTGAACCATTTTTTGACAAGACCCTGAGTGGCACAAGCGGCGGACAGCGGCTGCTGGTGCTGTTTTCCTCGAGGCCGTTTCCGGTGGTGTAGGTGAGGACTATGACGCGGTGGCGGGGCACCACAGTGACCCTAACACCGAACCTCAAAGTAGGATTGGTAGGCTAGCTACAGTTGAGATCGGACGTGGCAATTCGATGTTGGTCAAGTGTGCCTTTAAGGCAACAAAGTCGCCATTATCAACCCCTCACTGAGTTGGAACGAGGTCCTGTAATAGGATTACGGAAAGCTGGATGTCCCATCTGCTGTATTGCAGAAAGACGCGGCAGAAATGTAGTCACTGCACATGACTCCTGGCGGCAGTTGTCACCAGAATGTATGGTCGCAAGAAAACCGGGCTCCGGACGAACACGTGGCTCCACCGAGAGGGAAGACAATCGTGTTCGACGGATGGCTCTCGCGAACCGTACTGCATCTGCAGCACCACAGTGAGAAAAAGAACCGTTTCAGTTCGGTTATTTAGGGATAGCTCCGAGCCAGACGTCCTTTAGCGTGCTTTACATTGACCCCAAATCACTGCCATTTGCGACTTCATGTGTGTCAAGCGAGAGTTCATTGGAAGGCGTGGTAGAGGTCTGTTGTGTTTGCTTATGAAAGCTGGTTCTGCCTCACTGGCACTCATAGCTGTGTGGAGGTTCGAAGGAGGCCGGCTGAGAACCTGCAGCTGACCTATCTACCTTATAGACACATCTGACATCTGGAGTTATGATCTGGGGTGCGATTTCGTATGACGGAAGGAGCACTCTCGTCGTCATCCCACGAATCCTGCCTGCAAAATTTTACGTAAATATGGTGATGCAACCTGTTCTGCCGTCATTCATGAATAGCCTCCCATGGAGGTGTTTTCCAGCAGGATAACGCTCGCCCACATAACGCTGTTGCAACCCAAAATGCTCTACAGAGCGTCGACATGTTGTCTCGACCTGCTCGATCACCATATCTGTCCCTAGCCGACAACATATGGGACATCATCGGGTGACAACTCTAGCGTCATTCAAAAACAGCATTAACCGTCCCTGTACTTAACGACCGACTGGAGCTGCCATGCAACTCCATCCCAAACACTGACATCCGGACCCTACAGGGCATGATGCATGTGACAGGAGCTTAACGACCGTTTGTGGTGTCAAATAAACTTTACAATGCATGCACGTTTGCATGCGTGCATTCAACATTCTGGCAGTTACACCAGTTATTAATATACCAGAATTTCACCTTTGCTGTGTCTTATCTCGTGCTTACTTTAACCTGTGAACTTGCAGAATTAATCGCTTAAATACGTTATCTAGGCAAATGTTTTCCCGAAATTTCGTTACTCTACATCAAATATTTTTTCCCGCCAGTACATAATGCCCTAGTCAGTGTTTGGCATTCTGGGGCTAACAAGTGTACCGCTGATCGGCTGAATACTGTGTCGACGGGTCGTTACAATATACTTGCCACACACTGTCGTCACGTATGGGTTGTTTTGCAGATCAGCTGAGTCGTCAACCGTGTGTCCGCTGGAAGATAATTGGAACTCTGTGTCTCGAACCTCTTTGCATCAGGGCACTCCGCACGTACCGCAGCACAATGGCGAGCAGCACCAAATTAGGACATATTGGCTGGAGTACACAGTGCTGTAATTAAGGGGGGTAGGACGTCAAACGGGCGACTTGGAGCAGGAGAGGCACCACAGGACATTTTATTTTCTAATGTCTAAACTTTTAGAAATACACTCCTGGAAATGGAAAAAAGAACACATTGACACCGGTGTGTCAGATCCACCATACTTGCTCCGGACACTGCGAGAGGGCTGTACAAGCAATGAGCACACGCAAGGCACAGCGGACACACCAGGAACCGCGGTGTTGGCCGTCGAATGGCGCTAGCTGCGCAGCATTTGTGCACCGCCGCCGTCAGTGTCAGCCAGTTTGCCGTGGCATACGCAGCTCCATCGCAGTCTTTAACACTGGTAGCATGCCGCGACAGCGTGGACGTGAACCGTATGTGCAGTTGACGGACTTTGAGCGAGGGCGTATAGTGGGCATGCGGGAGGCCGGGTGGACGTACCGCCGAATTGCTCAACACGTGGGGCGTGAGGTCTCCACAGTACATCGATGTTGTCGCCAGTGGTCGGCGGAAGGTGCACGTGCCCGTCGACCTGGGACCGGACCGCAGCGACGCACGGATGCACGCCAAGACCGCAGGATCGTACGCAGTGCCATAGGGGACCGCACCGCCACTTCCCAGCAAATTAGGGACACTGTTGCTCCTGGGGTATCGGCGAGGACCATTCGCAACCGTCTCCATGAAGCTGGG
The DNA here is from genome assembly GCF_023897955.1 of Schistocerca gregaria. NCBI lineage: Eukaryota > Metazoa > Arthropoda > Insecta > Orthoptera > Acrididae > Schistocerca > Schistocerca gregaria. The sequence goes on from NC_064925.1 coordinate 157,144,333, forward strand.
CTATGGTCCCGGACACCGTTAGGCCGTCTTCCGCTCACGCCCCAACATCGTGCAGCCCACCTCCAGTGGTGTCGCGACAGGCGTGAATGGAGGGACGAATGGAGACGTGTCGTCTTCAGCGATGAGAGTCGCTTCTGCCTTGGTGCCAATGATGGTCGTATGCGTGTTTGGCGCCGTGCAGGTGAGTGCCACAATCAGGACTGCATACGACCGAGGCACACAGGGCCAACACCCGGCATCATGGTGTGGGGAGCGATCTCCTACACTGGCCGTACACCTCTGGTGATCGTCGAGGGGACACTGAATAGTGCACGGTACATCCAAACCGTCATAGAACCCATCGTTCTACCATTCCTAGACCGGCAAGGGAACTTGCTGTTCCAACAGGAGAATGCACGTCTGCATGTATCCCGTGCCACCCAACGTGCTCTAGAAGGTGTAAGTCAACTACCCTGCCCAGCAAGATCTCCGGATCTGTCCCCCATTGAGCATGTTTGGGACTGGATGAAGCGTCGTCTCACGCGGTCTGCACGTCCAGCACGAAGTCTGGTCTAACTGAGGCGCCAGGTGGAAATGGCATGGCAAGCCGTTCCACAGGACTACATCCAGCATCTCTACGATCGTCTCCATGGGAGAATAGCAGCGTGCATTACTGCGAAAGGTGGATATACACTGCACTAGTGCCGACATTGTGAATGCTCTGTTGCCTGTGTCTATGTGCCTGTGGTTCTGTCAGTGTGATCATGTGATGTATCTGACCCCAGGAATGTGTCAATAAAGTTTCCCCTTCCTGGGACAATGAATTCACGGTGTTCTTATTTCAATTTCCAGGAGTGTAAATTCATAAAACTTTGTTAGCATGACCAGGGAGAATTCCTGATTCACACTCATAGCAGTGGAAGTGCAAAAACATAGCATAATAACTTTTTTTAGATACTAAATTTCATCATTTTTTCACTTACTTTCGGCTGCATTTGTTGCTATAGGTACATTTTTCTTCACAAGTAAGAGTGACTCTTTGATGAATTTTGCACAGCATGCAAACCATACCTCCAGGTGTATGTAACTCCAGAATTTTCCAAATCTATTAAAAACTGTGGTAAAATTGAGATAATTAACTACAACATTCGATTTTTTTCTAAACATAAAGTTTAGAAGGCTGTTGACTGCTGTGTATCCACCACTATCCGCTGATAAGTTCCATAATTAATAATAAGACCGAACACAACACGTAAAAACAGTCACACTACGGTTCTCAAATGTCGGCGCTCGTGAAGTTGCGTTTCTCGAAAATTGGTCACCCTGCCTGGTCCTACAACATTCTGAGCGTTTCAATGTTTTTTTCTATAATCACCTATAGATAGTGTGTCCCATAATGACAACGGTAGCGGTTCAACGAGAGCTCAGGACACCATGTTTCTATCTTTCTCGTGTTTACCCCAGTTTCGTAGAGAGTTTGTTAGTGTCATAATTTTTAACCGCCTCCGTGGTGCATGCTGTGGACATCGGCAGGTAACAGGAAGAAGTCAGCAGTGCGAGCGCCCCATCAAAACCAACTAATCATCCTTCCTATGCGATGTAAGGATTTTTTGCTGTGATTTGACAATAACAATATTTACATGTTGCTAACTATATAACAAAAGACGACGTTTGGCAACAGTCGCCATAGAACACTGTTGGTGCTACGCATATCGTTCATAGAAATTATTTGCTGAATATCACATCATGGGTCATGAGTAATTAGCACTCCGTCTTCAGGCCACAAGTGGCCCATCGGGACCACCCGAACTCCATGTCATCCTGAGTTGAGGATGTGGATAGGAGGGGCGTGTGGTCAGCACACCGCTCTCCCGGTCGTTATGACGGTTTTCTTTGACCGGAGCCGCTACTATTCGGTCGAGTAGCCCCTCAATTGGCATCACCGAGGCTGAGTGCACCTCGAAAAATGGCAACAGCGCACGGCCACGCCCGACAGCGCTTAACTTCGGTGACCTCACGGGAACTGGGGTATCCCCTGCGGCAAGGCAGTTGCCTATTCGTGAATAATTAACGCTGTTTCAATCGTACGTTGTAGTAGTTCTAAATGACGGCACCAGATAACTTTTTCCAACCTCCGCAGTACAACACATGTATGGTTCATTGAGACTCATCGACAATACTCTCTGCTTTCACTTAAAACATTAAAGTGAGAGAAAATAAAATTGGTTCAAGTTGCTAGAAACAAAACAAATGAAACTCCTATGTCGTGGGGAGATTCGTTACGAACATCCTAATTTACAGCTAATTTTCATTGTGCCTACTGTCGAAGAATATATCCAGTACGTCACGACAGAAACAGAAAGCAGATGAGTACGAGATATGGAAGTGTGACGAGAATTTTGCGAGGTATTGAGAGACGTCAAGTCAAAACAAGGCTCCTGAGGTAGACATTCCCTCGCAATTATTGAGACTCTTGGTAGAAAATACCGTTTTAATTACTGTCACAGTCAATATACCGTCACGTTGGAATGGCATTTGGTGTAATCAAGTGTTGCTGTTGTTGTCTACACTTTCTTTGCGTTGCCCTTCAGTAGATCCCTCCATCTTCTCCCCTTCTCTTTTCTGTTTATTACAAGTTACAGTTCACACAGCTGTTTTCTTTCCTCCGAGGGTTTCTTTAATTATCCTATAGTTGCAAATGGTTCAAATGGCTCTGAGCACTATGGGACTTAACATTTGAGGTCATCAGTCCCCTAGAACTTAGGACTACTTAAACCTAACTAACCTAAGGACATCACACACACCCATGCCCGAGGCAAGATTCGAACCTACGACCGTAGCGGCAGCGCAGTTCCGGACTGAAGCGCCTAGAACCGGAACTCTTTTTCTCAATCGACAAATTGAATGAGCTTATCTTGAGTTTGGTCATGTTTCCATTATCAAGCGTAATGTTAGAACTGCCTCTCTGGCGCCTTTACCTCTGCTAAAGCCAGTCATCCAACACACCCTCAATTTTCTTTTCCATTCTGAATATTGTTCTTGACAGCAGATAGGACGCATAAGATATTAAACTGACTGTGCGATAGTTATCGCACCTATCTCTCATCGCTATTTTCAGAATTGTGTGGAAAATATTTTTCCGGCAGTTTGATGACATTTCGCCAGTCTCATAATTCAAAACACCAAATTGCCATTTTCCACAGTGATTTTAGAAACACCGGTGAATCGTTATCTATTCTGCTTCATTTGATCTCAGGTCTTCCAGAACCTTTTTAAATTCTTTCTGTAATACTGGATCCCAATGTCTTCCTTATCGACTCTAGTTTCTCCTTCTATCAAGTCCTCTCGCTCATCGAAGCCTTCAGTGTATTCTTCGCACATAAACGGTCTTATCTCTGCATTTAAAAGCGCAATTCCCATTGAACTCTTAATGTTACGGACTTTTGCTTTTAATATCACCAAAGATTGTTTGAAGTTTACTATATGACGAGTCTGTTCCTACGACAATTTCTTTTTTTTATTTCTCCACATTTCTCTTGCAGCCATATCGACTTGACTGCCCGTTACTTCCATTTTATTTCATTCCTGAATGACTTCTATTTTTGTATTCCTGTATTTCCATGAACATTTTTTTAATCCCTCCTTTCGTCTATCAGCCGTTTTTCTTCTGCTACCCATGCCTCCTTCGCAGTTAACCTTACTTGTACCTAAGTCTAATCGTCCAACATTTGCGACTGTCTTTTTTCAAAGACGTTCTTTCTCGTCAACTGAACTGCCTACTTACCACAGACTCCACATCCTCTGCGAAATACAAATGCTTGCTCATTAGTCCAGAACCCCACTTCCTTCCACACTAATTCTTCCGTGCGATTATCTTAAATGTCTACTTTCCTTCATTACTAAATTATGGTATGAGTCTATATCTGCTCCTGGGTAAGCCTTGCAATCCAGTATTTAATTTCGTAATCTCTGTCTGACCATTATATAACCACGCTGGAATCTTCCTGTGTCTCTGGGACTTTTCCTAGTACGCCATCTTCTCTCTAATACAATATTTTCTATTACTATCCGAAATTTATTGCAGAACACAATTAGTCTTTCTGTTCTCTCATTCCTAATGCCTATACCACATTATCCCGTAATCCTTTCTTCTGTTCCTTCCTCTACAACCGCGTTCCAATCCCCCATAGTTACTAGTTTTTCATCTCCCTTTACATTCTGAATGAACCGTTCAATATCCTTATGTACAGTAGTTTCTCTATCTCTTCTTCCTCTGCTTGCGACGTCATCGTGTCTACTTGAACGATTAGCTAGTGTTGGTTTGCAGACGAATCTTATGAGATCAACCCTATCACTTAAATGTTCACGGTAGCTCAGTCTCTCCTCTACCTTCCTATACGTAACGAATCCTACTCCCGTAATTCCATTGCTCCCGATGTTGATGGTTTATATGGCTCTGAGCACTATGGGACTTAACATCTGAGGTCATCAGTCCCCTAGAACTTAAAAGTTCTTAAACCTAACTAACCTAAGAACATCACACACATCCATGCCCGAGGCAGGATTCGAACCTGCGACCGAGATTCCAGACTGAAGCGCCTAGAACCGCTCGGCCACATCGGCCGGCGATCCCAATGTTGATATTACCCTATATTCGTCAGACCAGAAATACTTATCTTCATTCCACTTCACTGTCCCCCATTATATCTCGATTGAGCTTTTGCATTTATATTTTCAGGTTTTGTAGCTTCTTCACCACATTCGAAGTTCAGACTGCTCTCGCCCCGACTTGTAGAATGTAAGAACTTTCCGTTATTTATTCATTTTTTTTCACGTAGTTACCTCACCGCAGGGCAATCCTCTCGGAGATTCGAATGGAGGACTAGTGTGGAGTCTTTTGCCAATGGAAAGATCATCAAGACGCATTTTCAGTTACAGGACACTTGTCTTGTGAGTTCACACTGTGTGTCTTTGATGTAGTCGTTTCCATTGCCTTCTACATCCTCGTGCCGTTTATCATTTCGGATTCTTTGTCTTCTTTGAGGCAGTTTTCCATCCCAGAGGCAAAAGAGTAGCCTGATCCTCTGTCGACTCCTCCACTGTCTCTGACAAGTCCGTTGGCAAAACGAGGGTGAAATTTTAAGCTAGAAGTATTCAGTTACCATTGCTGATGATTTTTATTCAAAACTTAAGAAACTTCTGGATTCGAACATTGGACACATAGATGACAATCCAAATAATGATAGGAAACGAGTATTCGAATGCTTGAGCATTGTCTGCAGGAAATGTAACTGGCCGATATGGTCTTGGTTGTACCTATGCACTAGGTGAGTGGATGATTGACATTTGCAAAGGAAGATATCCAAAGGGCGGAAATTCAAGTTTTAAAATCACAAAAAAGGCTACATACCTGAAAAAGTTTTGAACTCATATTCAAAGGTACAAAACTTTACAGTTTACCTCTTGTGGACTCTCCTGGTGATGAAAATTGATTTGAAAATGAGAAAGGTACACAAAGCACAGACTGTGCAAAATTACGACAGTTAAAAGAGAGAGATGTCAAACTCTGTTAAGTGAGATAACCAGTACACTTCCAGGAACAGAAAGTCTTGGAAATCTTTGGGAATACTGGAATGTGCTTACGGCTCCTGCAATAAGTCTTGGAAAGAAACCTTTGGCATACGCAAATGGCCGTATCTTTTAATTTCATTGACTTAGAACATTAATTTTTTACACCGCCAAGGGATCGTAGACCTTACGTGACACAAAAATTCAACTTGATATGTCCACTTGTTCCTGATAAAACGCGTTATTAACAGTGTGACAGACATACACACAGACAACAAAGGGATCCTACTGAGGCAGGGGTTGCCCAAGAAGTCGGCTGGTGGACCGTGCACTGGCACGATTCCATAGCGCCCATCCTGGCTGGCACTTTTCCCCCACTGCCACGTCACATCGTCTGAGCATGAGGAGGGTAAACTGCGGAAGAACCTCATTTAAGTGGAAATGCTGTCCCACTTCGTACAACTCGGTTTTAAATTTCTGCCTCGGGCATGGGTGTGTGTGATGTCCTTAGGCTAGTTAGGTTTAAGTAGTTCTAAGTTCTAGGCGACCGATGACCACAGCAGTTAAGTCCCATGGTGCTCAGAGCCATTTGAATCAATTTTTTTTTAATTTCACATTTCGCAACTACATACACTCCTGGAAATGGAAAAACGAACACATTGACACCGGTGTGTCAGATTCACCATACTTGCTCCGGACACTGCGAGAGGGCTGTACAAGCAATGATCACACGCACGGCACAGCGGACACACCAGGAACCGCGGTGTTGGCCGTCGAATGGCGCTAACTGCGCAGCATTTGTGCACCGCCGCCGTCAGTGTCAGCCAGTTTGCCGGGGCATACGGAGCTCCATCGCAGTCTTTAACACTGGTAGCATGCCGCGACAGCGTGGACGTGAACTGTATGTGCAGTTGACGGACTTTGAGCGAGGGCGTATAGTGGGCATGCGGGAGGCCAGGTGGACGTACCGCCGAATTGCTCAACACGTGGGGCCTGAGGTCTCCACAGTACATCATTGTTGTCGCCAGTGGTCGACAGTAGGTGCACGTGCCCGTCGACCTGGGACCAGACCGCAGCGACGCACGGATGCACGCCAAGACCGTAGGATCCTACGCAGTGCCGTAGGGGACCGCACCGCCACTTCCCAGCAAATTAGGGACACTGTTGCTCCTGGGGTATCGGCGAGGACCATTCGCAACCGTCTCCATGAATCTGGGCTACGGTCCCGCACACCGTTAGGCCGTCATCCGCTCACGCCCCAACATCGTGCAGCCCGCCTCCAGTGGTGTCGCGACAGGCGTGAATGGAGGGACGAATGGAGACGTGTCGTCTTCAGCGATGACAGTCGCTTCTGCCTTGGTGCCAATGATGGTTGTATGCGTGTTTGGCGCCGTGCAGGTGAGTGCCACAATCAGGACTGTATACGACCGAGGCACACAGGGCCAACACCCGGCATCATGGTGTGGGGAGCGATCTCATACACTAGCCGCACACCTCTGGTGATCGTCGAGGGGACACTGAATAGTGCACGGTACGTCCAAACCGTCATCGAACCCATTGTTCTACCATTCCTAGACCGGCAAGGGAACTTGCTGTTATAACAGGACAATGCACGTCCGCATGTATCCCGTGCTAACCAACGTGCTCTAGAAGGTGTAAGTCAACTACCCTGGCCAGCAAGATCTCCGGATCTGTCCCCCATTGAGCATGTTTGGGACTGGATGAAGCGTCGTCTCACGCGGTCTGTACGTCCAGCACGAACGCTGGTCCAACTGAGGCGCCAGGTGGAAATGGCATGGCAAGCCGTTCCACAGGACAACATCCAGCATCTCTACGATCGTCTCCATGGGAGAATAGCAGCATGCATTGCTGCGAAAGGTGGATATACACTGTACAAGTGCCGACATTGTGCATGCTCTGTTGCCTGTGTCTATGTGCCTGTGGTTCTGTCAGTGTGATCATGTGATGTATCTGACCCCAGGAATGTGTCAATAAAGTTTGCCCTTCCTGGGACAATGAATTCACGGTGTTCTTATTTCAATTTCCAGGAGTGTAGTTGAAAAAACATATTTCCAGTATTATTTAACTATTTTTGGCGCGCTGAAGACGTAATTTTTCTCTGGTACGAACTGTCGGCAAGCAGACAGGCGCATACAAATTTAACAGATTTTCGCACTTAAGTTGCCACGTAATCGTGACTTATTTACATTCTTAATCGAAAATACGTCTTTCACACACATATTTCGTCTAACGCTATTACGGAGATGTGAAAACTCCGCCTGAGGGAAGCAGTGTAGACGTGCTGGACACTTTAGTGTTAAAGGGATTTGTCTTTGGAAAAGGAATAATCTCGCAGGTCATTCAGTTACATCTGCAAATACACAAGGGCGCTTTCAACTGAAACAGGAAACGGTCCCGAAAACAACTCGAAAACAGTTATAAGATTGGCAACGTCCACAAATCGTTTCAGAAGCTACCTTTGTAATTGTGTCAAGGGCACAAAGAATTCTTTAGACCCCCGTTTTCTTTAGTGCCAGTGATTTTAGGGAACTGGACTTTCCCCATACATTCCGTCCTGTTAATCTAATGAAATTATCAATCACTGTATTTGAACGATTCAACTTCTTGGGTATTTGACAACTAGGAAGTCCCATTTTATGGTACACACCGATTTTTGCTTTTCCATCTCACGATAACTGTTTTCTGCGTGGCATTGTCGCAATCGCAGTTTATGTACAAAACGTGCGCTGTCACTAATGATGTGTATTTCCTGTCTACAGTAAATGCACATACGCACATTCGTAACACCACACAGAGCCTGAAACCTGCTAGTCAATGGAAGGAAGGATTGTGTTACGATTATGGGCGGGGCCGTAATCAGTTACTATTGGTTGCCTTTTACAGTTACACACAATTTATTTTAAACTAGTAATTCCAGACTCAACAATAAATAAAATACCACACGTTATTAATAAAGGAATAAACAACTAGTGTTTTCATTGAGCTACAATTCAGAAACTCACCATTAAATACAGATACAACAGATAATGTTTTTAAAGCAAGCCACAGTGATCTGGTCAGAAGGCCTTACACGCCAGGAACGGCAATAATCTAAAAAATTGAGAAACCTACTGTAAAACAGCAAATACATTAGCAAAGGTTAATTAAAACAACATGCAACTGATCACCAAACGGGCGAAATAAGATGATGGTAAACTTTGTAACACAAGGGGCCACAGACAGTGCTCCAGGAATCGACCTCTGAGAAGGTCCAGCAACAAACACTTTCGCGAGCGATGAGTTAGGCAGCCAAGAGTTGCATTCACTTCACAAGATGGTAACTCAGACTAGTGGCAGTCTAACGAATGACTAATCATAATCTTGCTGAAGCTACCTGACGTCCGATAAAGCAAATGCAACGATGGAACAATACGCCAAAGCCGGAACCGGTGGTCTGCACTACGTCCTCAGAGTAATGTGTTTAGAGCGCCTGGAACGAGAAAGGAACCACTACCACCAGAGTAGAAAGCACTCCACTAGCTGCTCTTCGCCTCCGCAACACTACGAGCAGCAACACGAACCCAAGTCACTGGAGAATCGCGAGATATCACAGTGGTGGATGTTTCTCTACTTGGCTCGAAATGCACTCACCTTAAAGCTTGCTGGATCCGGTTTACGACTAGGTCGTGCACCCTCATGACCACAGCCCTTCCATCTGGCAGTCCATGCGTGCCGCCAGCGGTCCCAGTGTGTTCTGGCACTGCTCGGACCGCCGGTCGGGATGGCCGAGCGGTTCTAGGCGCTACAGTCTGGAACCGCGCGACCGCTACTGTAGCAGGTTCGAATCCTGCCACGGGCATGGATGTGTGTGATGTCCTTAGGTTAGTTAGGTTTAAGTAGTTCTAAGTTCTAGGGAACTGATGACTTCAGAAGTTAAGTCCCATAGTGCTCAGAGCCATTTGAACCATTTTTTGAGCTGTGCGGACCTGGCTCCTCCTGAGTCCCCAACCGAACTGGCCCACTCACGCGACCCGGAAAAGCAACGACGTCGCACCAAAGATAGGGGAACAGTTACTACATATCGATAACCTCCGCTGCTGCCACTAGCGGACAGACAACGTTTACGAAACCGAGTGGCGCCAGTCAACACGAGAAGAAGACAAGCATCCACAACCATGCCAACTAAGCGATACCGTCTGGCCTCCAACAGAGGGCGGAAACCTACAAACAGCACCAACATGAGCCGCAGCACGTCTCAGCCGACTGACTTTAGACAGTGTTCCACCCTGTACAACTGAATCGTTGCTGTATTGCTATATTATACAGTGCTACTGACATCAAATCCTTTACCATTTGACTGCATTTGTCAGTATACTGGATCTCATACTATTGCATATAAACTGTGCACAGCTAATCCAACCGAGAATGTTAATTTTCCTACAAATGCCGACGCCTTTATACCGATTTCCGCTACTGGTGACGACCAGTCCTTATGCGCAATGAAACATGCAACTCGGCGCCCTGATGATGTTCTAAAAGAAACAAAGTGTCACAATAAATTATAATAATACAACTGTGGTGGCATCCTGCAAAGTGTTCTCATTGGTCCTGAGTAACGGATTTAAATGCCACTATAGGCACCACAGAAATATGGAGCTTAAGGTCAGGCGAACGGGAAAGCCATGTTAGTGGACATCCTCCATCGATCAGTAAGTCTGTAAGGATCTTTACGCACTCCCGTACGATAGTGTGTCAAGTTTCTTCTTTGTTCACTCATTACAACGCAGAGGCTTCTGTACATTGTTATTCCTTCTTCATTGTTCACGTTTTTCAGCTCTGTTCTACCCTCTATTTTTATTAATTGTTCTAACACAAACGACCTCATGGATCTTGTATAGGGTTCTTTATCTCAGTCGGTAAAAATGGAACGCTTTGTAGCAGGTCCGGACAAGCATGCAATGCTTTACTCATTCAGGACACGCGGGCCGCGGATGGACCGTCGTGTTTAGGCTTCTCTGAAGCACCCGGTGCAACGCGACACTTGATTGAGTACTGTGGTCTGGCACTGGTCGGCACAACTCTCTTCGTTTCGGTAGAATACCAATCGGCGCAGTGCTTAGCAGCTGTACTCACATTCGGGAGAACAACGGTTCAAGCCCGCGTCCGGCCATCCTGATTTAGGTTTTCCGTGGTTTCCCAGAATCGCTTCAAGCAAATCCTGGGATGGCTTCTCTGAAAGGGCACGGCCTACTTCCTTCCCCAACCTTCCCCACTCCGATGGGACTGATGACCTCGCTGATTGGTCAACTGCAATCGAATCAACTAAGCAACCAGTCAGTTCGCTAGAATCGTAATGGCCGGCCGGAGTGGTGGAGCGGTTCTAGGCGCTAAAGTCTGGAACCGCGCGGCCGCTAAGGTAGCAGGATCGAATCCTGCCTCGGGCATGGATGTGTGTAATGTCCTCAGATTACTTAGGTTTAAGCATTTATAAGTTCTAGGGGCCTGTTGACCTTAGAAGTTAAGTCCCATAGTGCTCAAAGCCTTCTGAACCATTTTTTTGAATCGTAATGTCCGCTCTGTTTACCATTCGCTATTTGTTAGCGGCAGGGAGGACGTTCACGGGTTCAGTGAGTGTTTGCCTAGAAAGAGACAGCTTTTTAAAATGAATTGCAATGACATACACTGAAGCGCTAAGGAAACTGGTGTAGGCAAGCATATTCAAATACAGAGATATGTGAACGGACAGAATACGGCGCTGCTGTCGGCAACGCTTAAGTACGACAACCAGTATCTGGTGCAATTTTTAGAACTGTTGCTGCTTCGTCAATGGTAGATTATCAAGATTTAAGTGAGTTTGAATCTGTGTTATAGTCGGCACGCAAGCGATGGGACACAGCGTCTCCGAGGTAACGATGGAGTGGGAAATTTCCTGTGCGAACATTCCAGGGGTGTACCGTGAGTATCAGGAATCCGGTAAAACATCAAAATTCCGAGATCGCTGCGGCCGCAGAAAGATCCTACAAGAAAGGGACCAACGACGACTGAAGAGGATCGTTCATCGTGACAAAATTGCGACCCTTCCGCAAATTGCTGCAGTTTCCGATTCTGGGTCATCAACAAGTGTTAGCGTGCGAACCATTCAACGAAACATCACCGATGTGGGCTTTCAGAGCCGAAGGCCCACTCACGTTCCCTTAATAACTGCACGACACAAGGCTTTACGCATCGCCTTGGCCCGTCAACGTTGACACTGAACTGTTGATGACTAGAAACATGTTGCCTGGTCGGACGAGTCTCGTTTCAAATTCTATCGAGCGGACGGACTTGTACAGGTATCGAGACAACCTCATGAATCCACGGACCCTGCATGTCAGCAGGGAACCGTTCAAGCTTGTGGAGGCTCTGTAATGGTGTGGGGCGTATGCAGTTAGTGATATGGTATGCCGCATACATCTAGATACGAATCTGACAGGTGATCCCATGTCATCAGCTGCATCCATTCATGCCCATTGTGCATTCCGACCGACTTGGGCAATTCTAGCTGGACAATACGACACCCCACACGTCCAGAATTGCTACAGAGTGGCTCCAGGAACACTCTTCTGAGTTCAAACACCTCCGCTGGCTACCAGATTCCCCAGACATGAGCATTAATGAGCATATCAGGGATGCCTTGCAACGTGCTGTTCAGAAGAGATATCCACCCCCTGGTACTCTTACGGATTTATGGACAGTCCGCAGAATTCATGGTTTCAATTCCCTCCAGCATTACTACAGATATTAGTCGAGTCCACGCCACGTCGTTTTGCTCACGGGGGCTCTACACGATGCTAGGCAGGTGTATCAGTTTCTTTGGCTCTTCAGTGTAAGAGAGATGAGAATTCTCAAAAAATATTATGCAGTCGCATGAGCGTGGCGTGCCAAAAATTTGCTATAATACGACATTACAATTCTATGCAGAAAGAGTTTAAAGATTTTGTTGGCAATGAAAGAGCATATATTAGAACAATCGACAGACGGGGTTCATTGTTATATACATCATCAAGAAGCACTTTGTGCTAAAGCTGCAGGCATGGAGCACGCCAAGAAATTGGTGGTATTAATAGTAAAATTTCTGACGTCGTACGCATTAATTTTTTTTTTTTTTTTAGTGTTTAACGTCCCGTCAACAACGAGGTCATTAGAGACGGAGCGCAAGCTCAGGGTAGGGAAGGAAATCGGGGGTGCCCTTTCAAAGGAACCATCCAGGCATTTGTCTGAAAGGATTTAGGGAAATCACGGAAAACCTAAATCAGGATGGCCAGAGACCCGATTGAACCGTCGTCCTCCCGAATGCGAGTCCAGTGTGCTAACCACTGCGCCACATCGCTCGGTACGCATTATTGCGCTGTCAGTTGCAACAGTTATCGATGGAATTGAAAGAAGAGTGTGGAGACTTTATACATTGCTGCTAAGTATGTTGGTTGGGCCAAGGGACATGCCTGGGACGATTTTTCGATTTTAAATTCACCATTCTTGTATTTATGATGGAAAAAGGTGTGTAGGAATGAAAATTAGAACATCCGGAATGGAGTGTTGACCTTGCGTTTTAAGTGCAGTCGGCTGCACGCTGCCCACAGTAACACACTCCAAGCAGAGAAATAACTTATTGCTGATTTCACCAGGGTGCATTTAGAAAGAAATATTCTGACAGTGCGTGTTTTGTACTTAAACCACGATTCTAACAATGACACGCAGAAAACAATTATCGAGACCCCAAAAAGCAATAATCGGTGCGTACAAGGAAATCGGACTCTCTAACCTTCAAATCACCAAGAAAATGAACCATTCAAGTACAGTGAATGATAATTTCATTAGATTTGTCGCACAATATGGACAGAACGAAAAATACGGGCAACGTACAAAATGATCTGAGGCATCGAAAGAGCTACTTTCGCGCAAAGAAAAGGCCACAAATCGTTATTATTCTCAAGTTATTGCTGATTTACAGTTGCCAGTAACTGCCAGACTTGTATGACAAATTTTGTCAAATGAAGAACACCTTGCATTCAAGAAACGACTGCAGCAACCTACTCTAACACCCGAACATAAACAAGCTAGATTAGAGTTTGCTGAAAAACATATGTCATAGACTTCAGCTGGGATAGTGTAATCTTCAGTGATGAGAAAAAGTTTAAATTAGATGGGCCGGATGGATTTCAGTACTACTGGTATGATCTGAAAACAGAGCAACAGGTAGGAATGAGCAGAAATTTTGATGGCGGAAGTGTTATTATTTGGGCAGTCTTCTGGGCTGAAGGTAACTCATCCATTGCTTGGCTGAACACTAGAATGAACCTAACGTGTACTCTGAGATGCTGGAGACAGAAATGATTAGAACTTATGAGGACCTAGTGAACGAAAGACTAATGTTTGAAGAAGACAACGCTTCTGTCCATGTTTCTGCTACAACCAAAAAGTGGTTTGAAGATAAAGATATTAATGTATTGCCCTGCCCTACACGTAGCCTGGTCATGAACCCCGTGGAAAAACCATTTCGGAATACTTGCAAGGCTTCTCTATCCCAATGGAAGGCAACTTGAGGCAGTATGTGAGCTGAAAAGTGATACGAGAAAAGTGGGCGGCATTTTCACTGCGAGAACAACAAACCCTAATAAAACCAGAATTTTTCAGGCAATTAGGAAAAACAGAGGTTGGACAAAGTACTAATGATGCAATAACACAACAGGACGGAGAGTGCCTGTATACTAGTTTCCATCCAGGAAATGCAAACGCCTTATTTTTTTACTCGTATTATGAAAGAAACTATGTAGTTGCATCGTGACTGTTTATTTATCTACTACTTTCATCATAAATCCGACACACTGTGTTGCGAACGTTGTACTAATACTTTCGTAGAACCTTGTCTTTATACTGATTCCTACTGCTGTGTGTAATGTTGAAATCATTTCGAAACGAACATCAGATCAACATTCTGCCAGCCACCTGTCGGATGCATGGCGAGCGGTAGGCTAACGTAACTGGATGCGACACGGCATGCTGTATACAGTACCCCAGAGCGCCAGGCGGTTGCAGAATGTTTATGTGATTGTCGTTTCCAGACATTTTCTCAGAAGTTACATGTGCGACCAGACGTCCCATTCAGAATCATGATATTGGCGCAGCTCAGTAACCTGATGTTCTAAAAGGACGAAACCGGTCGTGGCACAATAAATGCTTATCAGCACAGATGTCGTGGTCTACACTTACCATTAACATTAATTTATAAAGAAACCTGTTCCATGTTATAAGAGAATATACTGGACAAAGCTAGAAAGATATATAAACGAATGTCTGGAGCCGGCCGGTGTGGCCAAGCGGTTTTAGGCGCTTCAGTCTGGAACCGCGCGACCGCTACGGTTGTAGGTTCGAATCCTGCTTCGGGCATGGATGTGTGTCATGTCCTTAGGTTAATAGGGGTTTCATTAGTTCTAATTTCTAAGGGACTGATGACCTCAGATGTTAAGTCCCATAGTGCTCAGTGCCATTTGAACCATCTGAATGTCTGGAAACAAATACTTGTTGAGGTACAAGCCACTCTGTCCTATTATAGGCAATTGTCTGACACTTAGTGACTGTATCTATTAATTTATTACGATTGATTATAACTCGAGATATCTACGATATGAACAAGTTCTGCTTGTGTAGTGGTAAATGGAAGGTGATTTATATATACGAGAATTGATAGTCTATTTACAATAGATTTTATGGAACGCTTTAATTTTTGTTTCTTAGATGAGTAAAACTCCTCTTTCTACATGTGAAGAGCCCACTTAAAAAATGGGGTAAGTCACATTTTCCAAATTTCGCAGGAGAGGAGATTTAAACTTCCATGACTAGAAAAATATACGTAAAACACTTTAATCGAGTGTAAGTAATACAATTATGATGCCAAATTTATTAACTGTAGAGGACGTATCACAAAAAAATGACAACTGAAATTATATGATAAAAAAGACAGTAAATGCCAAGGAAGTAAAAAATGGGGTAAGTCACATTTTCCAAATTTCGCAGGAGAGGAGATTTAAACTTCCATGACTAGAAAAATATACGTAAAACACTTTAATCGAGTGTAAGTAATACAATTATGATGCCAAATTTATTGACTGTAGAGGACGTATCACAAAAAAATGACAACTGAAATTATATGATAAAAAAGACAGTAAATGCCAAGGAAGTACAACTTTGCCATAAACTCGTGGCACGTCAACCACTTTTTGGTAAGCTTTCGTCGCTTCATTGAGTTGATTACCACTGGAAGTTATTTTTCCTTGGTCATGGATTTTGGTTCGTTATGTGTAGCATGGAACAGATATTTCTTGCGCCTTGACCACAAAGGTGTTTAAGTTCTTGAAAGTCTCCCTATTTTTCATAAGTAACTGGCAGGAACTCTGAAAATATACGCACAGAATTAGTTATTCCCAAAGCAGTCGTGAGTTACCTTTCAAAAAGTTTCAGATTACAAAACACTTGTCATTATATGTTTGTTGAAGCTGTAAGAATTTCCGAAGTCCTTGCGGTTAATACAAAGGTTCGACATCTACTTGTAGATCAACAGAATGTGTTCAAGCACCATTCTAAGTAATCCTGCATTTGATTATTGTATTATTATTGCATTCCGATACAACCAAAGCTTCTTTGAGCTGTCGTACCTTGAAAGAACACTTCATTTTGCAACATGGTTTTAAAAAGGTCGTTCAACCTACTACACTCCCTTGTTGGACAGCAATGACTTTATAGTACCCTGGATTCACTCTTGCGGTTTTAAAATCACTGATCCCGGTATTTTGATAACTCTTCAATAACACGCTTGCCGAGCGGTTCTAGGCGCTACAGTCTGGAACCGCGCGACCGCTACGGTCGCAGGTTCGAATCCTGCCTCGGGCATGGGTGTGTGTGATGTCCTTAGGGTAGTTAGGTTTAAGTAGTTCTAAGTTCTAGGGGAATGATGACCTTAGAAGTTAAGCCCCATAGTTCTCAGAGCCATTTCAACCATTTTGAATAACTTTCTTATCGAGAGTTTCCTCTTATTAAAAATATTATTTTGAGACTATCTAATCTGTTAATGGTATAAACGACGTAGTAACGGTATATGAAAACTGGATGGTTTTTATTCTGGCCTGAGCACGAATCACTGAATATTACAAGAGTCCTTACTGTTGGATCCCGGATTGCAAAAACTATCAACTTAATTCATTCCTTTATTGCCAAAATCTTCAATGTAAGTATAAAATATTGCATCTCTATTAGATGAACCATGGACCTTGCCGTTGGTGGGGAGGCTTGCGTGCCTCAGCGATACAGATGGCCGTACCGTAGGTGCAACCACAACGGAGGGGTATCTGTTGAGAGGCCAGACAAACATATGGTTCCTGAAGACGGGCAGCAGGCTTTTCAGTAGTTGCAGGGGCAACAGTCTGGATGATTGACTGATCTGGCCTTGCAACATTAACCAAAACGGCCTTGCTGTGCTGATACTGCGAACGGCTGAAAGCAAGGGGAAACTACAGCCGTAATTTATCCCGAGGACATGCAGCTTTACTGTATGATTAAATGATGATGACGTCCTCTTGGGTAAAATATTCCGGAGGTGAAATAGTCCCCAATTCGGATCTCCGGGCGGGGACTACTCAGGAGGACGTCGTTATCAGGAGAAAGAAAACTGGCGTTCTACGGATCGGAGCTTGGAATGTCAGATCCCTTAATCGGGCAGGTAGGTTAGAAAATTTAAGAAGGGAAATGGATAGGTTAAAGTTAGATATAGTGGGAATTAGTGAAGTTCGGTGGCAGGAGGAACAAGACTTTTGGTCAGGTGAATACAGGGTTATAAATACAAAATCAAATAGGGGTAATGCAGGAGTAGGTTTAATAATGAATAGGAAAATAGGAATGCGGGTAAGCTACTACAAACAGCACAGTGAACGCATTATTGTGGCCAAGATAGACACAAAGCTCATGCCTACTACAGTAGTACAAGTTTATATGCAAACTAGCTCTGCAGATGATGAAGAAATTGATGAAATGTATGATGAGATAAAAGAAATTATTCAGTTAGTGAAGGGAGACGAAAATTTATTAGTCATGGGTGACTGGAATTCGTCAGTAGGACAAGGGAGAGAAGGAAACATAGTAGGTGATTATGGATTGGGGCTAAGAAATGAAAGAGGAAGCCGTCTGGTAGAATTTTGCACAGAGCATAACTTAATCATAGCTAACACTTGGTTCAAGAATCATAAAAGAAGGTTGTATACATGGAAGAATCCTGGAGACACTAAAAGGTATCAGATAGATTATATAATGGTAAGACAGAGATTTAGGAATCAGGTTTTAAATTGTAGGACATTTCCAGGGGCAGATGTGGACTCTGACCAGAATCTATTGGTTATGACATGTAGGTTAAAACTGAAGAAACTGCAAAAAGGTGGGAATTTAAGGAGATGGGATCTGGATAAGCTGAAAGAACCAGAGGTTGTACAGTGTTTCAAGGAGAGCATAAAGGAACAATTGGCAGCAATGGGGGAAAGAAACACAGTTGAAGAAGAATGGGTAGCTCTGAGGGATGAACTAGTGAAGGCAGCAGAGGATAAAGTAGGTAAAAAGACGAGGGCTGCTAGAAATCCTTGAGTAACAGAAGAAATATTGAATTTCATTGATGAACGGAGAAAATATAAAAATGCAGTAAATGAATCAGGCAAAAAGGAATACAAACGTCTCAAAAATGAGATCGACAGGAAGTGCAAAATGGCTAAGCAGGGATGGCTAGAGGATAAATGTAAGGATGTAGAAGCTTATCTCACTAGGGGTAAGATAGATACTGCCTACAGGAAAATTAAAGAGACGTTTGGAGAGAAGAGAACCACGTGTATGAATATCAAGAGCTCAGATGGCAACCCAGTTCTAAGCAAAGAAGGGAAGGCAGAATGGTGGAAGGAGTATATAGAAGGTTTATACAAGGGCGAAGTACTTGTGGACAATATAATGGAAATGGAAGAGGATGTAGATGAAGACGAAATGGGAGGTAAGATACTGCGTGAAGAGTTTGACAGAGCACTGAAAGACCTGAGTCGAAACAAGGCCCCCGGAGTAGACAACATTCCATTAGAACTACTGACGGCCTTGGGAGAGCCAGTCATGACAAAACTCTACCAGCTGGTGAGCAAGATGTATGAGACAGGTTAAATACCCTCAGACTTCAAGAAGAATATAATAATTCCAATCCCAAAGAAAGCAGATGCTGACAGATGTGAAAATTATCGAACTATCAGTTTAATAAGTCACAGCTGCAAAATACAACGCGAATTCTTTACATACGAATGGAAAAACTGGTAGATGCGGACCTCGGGGAGGATCAGTTTGGATTCCGTAGGAATGTTGGAACACGTGAGGCAATACTGACCTTACGACTTATCTTAGAAGAAAGATTAAGAAAAGGCAAACCTACGTTTCTACAATTTGTAGACTTAGAGAAAGCTTTTGACAATGTTGACTGGAATACTCTCTTTCAAATTCTGAAGGTGGCAGAGGTAAAATACAGGGAGCGAAAGGCTATTTACAGTTTGTACAGAAACCAGATGGCAGTCATAATAGTCGAGGGGCATGAAAGGGAAGCAGTGGTTGGGAAAGGAGTGAGACAGGGTTGTAGCCTCTCCCCGATGTTATTCAATCTGTATATTGAGCAAGCAGTAAAGGAAACAAAAGAAAAATTTGGAGTAGGTATTAAAATTCATGGAGAAGAAATAAAAACTTTGAGGTTCGCCGATGACATTGTAATTCTGTCAGAGACGGCAAAGGACTTGGAAGAGCAGTTGAACGGAATGGACAGTTCTTGAAAAGAGGATATAAGATGAACATCAACAAAAGCAAAACGAGGATAATGGAATGTAGTCAAATTAAATCGGGTAATGCTGAGGGAATTAGATTAGGAAATGAGCACGTAAAGTAGTAAAGGAGTTTTGCTATTTAGGAAGTAAAATAACTGATGATGGTCGAAGTAGAGAGGATATAAAATGTAGACTGGCAATGGCAAGGAAAGCGTTTCTGAAGAAGAGAAATTTGTTAACATCGAGTATAGATTTAAATGTCAGGAAGTCGTTCCTGAAAGTATTTGTATGGAGTGTAGCCATGTATGGAAGTGAAACATGGACGATAACTAGTTTGGACAAGAAGAGAATAGAAGCTTTCGAAATGTGGTGCTACAGAAGAATGCTGAAGATTAGATGGGTAGATCACGTAACTAATGAGGAGGTATTGAATAGGTTTGGGGAGAAGAGAAGTTTGTGGCTCAACTTGACTAGAAGAAGGGATCGGTTGGTAGGACATGTTTTGAGGCATCAAGGGATCACAAATTTAGCATTGGACGGCAGCTTGGAGGGTAAAAATCGTAGAGGGAGACCAAGAGATGAATACACTATGCAGATTCAAAAGGATGTAGGTTTCAGTAGGTACTGGTAGATGAAGAAGCTTGCACAGGATAGAGTAGCATGGAGAGCTGCATCAAACCAGTCTCAGGACTGAAGACAGCAACAACACAACAACAACATTAGACATATGATGAATGCTGAACAATTAAAACGATAATTGCATGCAAATAAATGAAGATCTTTTGTCGAACAGGAATTTCTCTCATGGTATCATTTCGTTTGATTCTTACGCAATCTCTGGCATTTGAAACGTCCTGCGTAGGCCTTCTACGAGCAATTAATGCCACAGCAATTAAGCCGGTTAAATACGAAAATTTGTCATTCCACTCACCTAACAAATTAAAGTTCTTGATAAGTTGTTCACTTTCGTGGGGTCTGATTTGTTTGAAACACTCGAACAATGTGTAACTCATGCGACATTGCCCTAAGGTCCCTAGAAATATTAACCATTCTGGCAAAACTTTTTCTCTTTTTAGTTGTCTAGTTAAGAGATGGCTTGTCTCCTTCAGCTTGTGATAATCCACACATTTCAAACATCCTAAAGGGACAACACTACTATCACGATTCAGACTAATCACTATTACCATAAGGAAAGAACACAAAGTAAGAAACTCAACCAATCATGTTTGTAGCCGCAACCCAACTGACGCAAAACGTTTGTTGCAAACAGTTGAGGTGAAACTTGGACTTGCCCCATTCTTTCCGTGAAAAGATCGAGTTAGAACGTTCTTTTCTTTACCAGTCAACGTAAAACGGTTTCTATCTTGGTAACTTCCCCTGTTATTTGAAAGTCATTTTAACTGCCTTCTAGTACCGACGGCTGGCCATCAGAATGTGCAATAAACTCATTTCCGAGTGAAATGGTCTTACCGCGTTTTCCTCGTGGGGTCTTCACTTGTCAGACAAGGGGAGTAAAATAAGTGTGCAGAATTCCACGGGCAGTGCCGGTTTCAAGAGAATCCTTTTGAGGAGTAAGTTGCGTAATTCCGCTTTCTCCTGAAGTTTGCAGGGCGACGTGGCCTAAAAGACAAAAAGGTTTTATTCAGATACCTTATAGAACTGCCTGCAATCTTGCCCTGGTAGAGAACGCCATTTATTTGTCATCATTTGCATACTTCCAACCTGTTGCGGTTTATTTTCTGTTTTTATTTCTCAACCAGTGAGCAAGTCCTGTGCCTACAAGTTATTGACCGTAGTCTGACGAGCCGGCAGACGCCTGCAGAAGGGTGCACCTGCTCTACTGACGAGAGAGTTAGGAGGCACGCACTCGCCTCACGTACATGCCATTCATTAAGCTGTCCCATTCGGTTACCTCGATAAGCGAACAGTTACGAGGAACACGAAAAACGGGTTCCAATTCTGCATCAGAGTAACCCTGACATTATTTCAGATTCGACAGACACAAAGGCAAGAGCTGCGACCTGCAAAAGCCGTTTCCACACAGACTCCAAGCGAGGGCCAAACTGCTCTCCCCCACCCTTTCCACTTTCTCTTGCCGACCATCTGACGTGTGAGAATGCCCTACTTACGCTCTCCAGTGCAAACTGGCGTCAGTTCGCTCCGGCAGAAGCGCCCCCGTGTTTGTCACCAAACGGCTGTCCGTTCTAGTAGCATGCAGGACACGTTGCGACCGCACATAATGTGGCGGTTCCCACCTGGAGATAATTACCCTGTGGTAAAATGAAATTTTATGAGCAATAAAAACAAAACAGTTTCGACTATGATTCAATCATAATTTTACTACGTGTCATTAAAAAATAGAAAAAAGAAAAATGCTTCTGTTATCGATGTTTAGTAAGAGTTCAATATTTAAAAACTGAAATACACAGTATTGATGCTCCACGATAATATTTATTACCATCTTCAGACGAATTTAGTAGTGAATGGTCTAAAACGCCGGTCCACTATGAATGTGTATAAATAAAAATTGTAAATGTTCGTTTGTTCAGAATCGTGTATCTCCAAACGTTCTTGATTGAGTGCTTTGAAATTTTGACACAATGTTACATGCCAATACAGGCAAGTTTTTAGGCACCCATATATATATATATATATATATATATATATATATATATATATATATATATATATATATATATATATGCAACTTTTTGAAGTTTTTGGTAACAGCATTTCCCAATTATTATATTTATTAAAAACTGTATATTTGAAATATTTAAAAATGGCTCTATAAAAACACACACCTATTTCAGGTCAACTTGTGTCAGAATTCTAGTGCATTCGCTCAAAAGCTTTCGCAGATGTGCAATTAGGAACATTTACAATGTCTATATAAGTACAAAAGTAGATGTTCGTTTCTTCAAAATCTTTGTTCTCCGAAAGTTCTTCGCGGACTCCTTTAAAATTTTGATACAACATTGCAGTCGAATATTCACCTCTTTTTTATATACCTACCAGATCGCCATCTGGTATCTGTGCGATACAAGGGGAAACGTTATAAAAAATGTAAATGTTGATTTGAAGGGCTTATCTCAATAGTGGTCCATGGCATTTTTGTTCATTCTAAGATACAGATACCTAAAGTTAAATGAGCGCTGAAAAATCTGCAGTTGAGATACCAGAAATATATATACTCGAATATTTCTGGTATCTCAACTGCAGATTTCCAGCGCTCATTTAACTTTAGGACTCTGTATCTTAGAACGAACAAAGATTGTCTTGTACCACTATTGAAATAAGCCCTTCATTTGTTCAAAATCGTTAGTCTCTGAAAGTTTTCTGCCGATTGCTTTGAAATTTTGACACAACGTTGAATTCTAATTCGGGCAAGTTTTTAGGTACATACACACACACACACACACACATATATATATATATATATACATATATATATATATATATATATATTAGCAAGTAGGGAAACTTGTATTTAGGGCTACAGAATCTGACTTTTCAATAACGATAAACAAGGTTCAAGGTCAGAGAGAGGAGACAAGAGAAGACAGACAGAGGTGTGGGGAGGAAATGGACATAGAAAACTGGAAGGGGCGGTAGTCAGAGAAGGGAGAGGAGGAGGAGGTCGTGGAGAGAGAGCGGAGAAGGAGGTGATGGACAGAGAAAGGAGGAGAAAAAGATGACAGGAGGAGGCAGAAAGAAAGAGGGGAGAGGAGAAGATGGACAGACAGAGACAGAGAGGAGGAGAAGGAGGTGATGGACAGAGAGATGGGGAAGGAGGAGGAAATGGAGAGAGAAAGGGGGAGGGTGTGATGGGCAGAGACAGGTAAGAGAATGAGATTAGGATGTATTTCCAATTCCTACACATGCTCGAAACGTGTGTTTTTCCTTTTCTTTCTTTCCCATTTAAGCAGAATAGGCTACATCTAAGTGTGGGCGGGTACAGCTAGATATATAATAAATATTATTGTGAAACATCAGTATTGTGTATTTCAGTTTTTAACACCTCTGTTCCTCCCAAGTACCGACAGAATATTCCATAAATATGTTGGGTCAACGAAGGCGTCCGATCCCACCCGTCGACTTTAACCCGTGACGTAAGGATGTTGCGGTGAGTGACGTCATGACGGCGCGGAGTTTAGTTTATGAGTGTGTTGTGTTTGTAGATGTCGTCTTGTTGCTGTTGGTGGTGTCCTCTGGTAGTGTGTGTATGGTCCGTGTGTTATTTGGCTTATTGGGTTCATTTGGGTGTCGGTGCTTGTAGTGTGCATTTAGCGGTCGTGACTGTTGTAGAAGAACGGAAATTAGTTTCAGTGACATAAGAATTAAGTTTCTGTTGTGTTTATGTTATTGCGGTTATCGTTTGATGTTTGTCGCGCGGTAGGTCGTTTAATTCAATTTGCGGCTTCTTTTGTTAGGTATGGACAAGACTTCTAAGTTTAATAGCGCGCGTCCGCGGACTTAAATGGGGGCAACATGTCGTCCGTCATGAAGTTTCTGCAACTTTTTGAGCTTGTGGCGGAGATGGTGAAATGCGGCGTATGCAAGCAGTATATGCAAGTTGGGCGTTTGTTTTGGTTGTTTTTTTTTGTGTATGTGTGTGCGTGATTGGGGTGCCTGACCTAGTGTGTAGCGCCGGATCTTATTTGTGGTAATTAGTACTTTTTTGGGTCTATTGTTTGCGTGTCATAATGTTCGGGAGGCTTTTATGCGTTGTTGGCTCAGTGTTATTTACTGCATGTGTTGGTGGTTGATGACTTGGTATCGGCCCTTGTGGTTGATTTATATATCTTATGGAAGTACTCCATTTCAATTTTTTGGTATCGTCAGTTGTATTTGAGCTTTATAGGCTATGGAAGTCACCGATTACAATTTTTCGTCGTAGGTATGTGTGTTTTGGTATCGTGAACTGTTGTTGACCTATATAGGTCAACGCAGGTGTCAGATTCCAATGTGTCATAGTTGTGTGTTGTGGTATCGTGAGCTGCTGTTGACCTATATAGGTCCACAGAAGTGTCCGATTCCAATTTTTGTTGTTTTAGGTGTTGGTTTTGTGATATCGACAGTAGCGGTGTGATTATAATTTTTAGAATAGTTAATTGTATTTTGTGGTATCGACAATTGCGGTTAAGCTATGTAGGTGAAGGGAAGTGACCGATTCCTGTCGATATTGTATGTGTAACGGAATTTGGGAACTTAGTGGTGTTTTTATGTAGTTTCGGATCGTGGTGTGTATATGTGTTTATATTTAGTTTGTCCTCACCCCAAAAACCCTCGCTGGTCCCGTTAATTTTATTATCTTTTGGGAGGGAGATGTGTTTGTTGGTTTTATATGTATTTTCGTGTTTGTTGTCGTGTTTATATAATGACGTCATAGGTGCCATATTGTAAACCTTGAGAATGGTGGTTTCCGCCATATTCGTGACGTCATGGGCCAGAGCAGACGGTTAGAATCGGACGCTTCTGTATTCCCAACATTAGTTACAGAAATAGATCTGAAACTTTTAGATACAACCATTATAGCGTAATACTGTGCGACGGATACCACAGCTTGTGATAGGTACACATGGCCCTTGGTACCAAAACTAGGTACATATGATTAGGGCGATTTACGCTGGGAAACAAATTACTTCCAGTTGTGGCCACCAGGTGCAAAGTTGGCGCTGTGCACTGTTTGTATACCGGCATGACATCCACGCTGTCATCTGGCAAGCAGTTAGAGTAGACAGTAAGGCTATCAAGAACAGGGACCGTGCACTATTAGTGAAACTGTTTTAAATGAATTGCAGCAACTACAGTGTTGCACTGAGAGACTAAGGTCTGAGTAGCGACCCGATATCATTAACTGATTTAAAGATGATGATAATGACATTCGAAAGCACTGCTGAGCTTAATGTGGCACCTGCAACAGGTATGCGTCCTATACCGTTGGATGTTACTGATGAGGTTGCTGTTGCTGTAACTCACCATGCTGCACTTGGCTCGGGTAGTGTTAGCGCTCGTGCAGTGTCATAACAGAAGTCCATCCCATGGTCAACATTAGGGAAAGTTTTGCAGTCTATTTTACATTGTTACCCGGACAACATCCAGAAACTGCAGCAACTAAAACCTCTTGATCCGCAGCAATTTTCTGAGTTTGTTCTTTGGTTTCCGGCACGTATCAAAGTTGATTACATGTGGCCGGGCAATATGTTTCACACTACAGGGTGTATTGAATACACAGAACTGCGGAATTCGGGGTGTTGTTAAAACGCGTCTTGTGCACGAAGAGCTATTGCATTCGCAGTACGCGACTGTGCGGTGTCGATTCACAAGAGCCTTTATTCTCGGTCCGTTCGGCTTTGAAGAGAATACACACACATGGTCTGTCAGGTGTACCGTGATGTAAGCACGTTATCTAGACCTCCTTGTACAGCATGTAATTTCTGCTTTGGAAGAGAGCAACTTTGCAGAAACCACTGTTTACATCCAAGATGGGCAAGGCCTCATGTTGCTCGCCCAATGAAAGATCTCCTTAATGCAACCTTCCACTAAAGTGTTATCTCCAGAGGTTTTCCAGATGATTAGCAAGCAAAATAAACTAATCTGAATCATTGTGACTTTGGCATTTACCCTGGATACATTTGGTCTCTACCTGATCTGACAGCCAGTACACAGGAACACGTTGCTCAGATTTATGGATGCAGCATCTCGTAGAGTTCTCCAGTGCTCATACTTAACAAATTAAGCACGGAGCGGTTAACGATAAAAACAGCATTATGCTTTTCTCACTCGTCTGGTCTTTTCTGCCTACGTCCTGTTCCTAATCCACTACACATGGAAACATTTCTATACTTTTTTCTTGCATTCACAGCGCCAAATATGGGCCTTGTGGCCAAATTTAGAACTGCATTTCTTTTTCAGCGTATATCGGTTCCGCATTTACGCATTAGAATAGATACGAAGTTTCGCTGTCACACGATATTTTTAATAGTACAAGATACGATTCTCAATTTTGTTCTCGAATTGGAGCTCTTCCAACGTAAGGCTGGAGTTCAGAAAATTATGAAATCCTCTACAACTGACAATGATACTCAACACAATACACGTACAACACAGATCAAATAAGACAGTAGTTGAGACGGGTAACAAACACTGTTATTCACAATATTATTTGGCAAATCGCCATGTAGTGCCTTGATTGTAAAATCATTTTCAGTGAATAAAAGAATGTTTACAGAGCTGAATGAAATGCCTCTGAATTTTTTATGTGGAACTTCTAAGAGATTTTTAAGTAAAGCAGACGTTATTAACATTCTAAATCTTTATTCTTCTTTCTGTATATTTATTATTGGACATAGTCATTTCTCCAATTGAGAGACCAGTTTGTTATACCGACACTATTGGATGTTTGACTTTGTTGACGATCCACAATTTCACCTCTGCCTGCACCTCTTCATCACGATCAAAGCGAATTCCTCTAAGGCGTTCTTTAAGTTTTGGAAACAGATGAAAATCGTCAAGGACAAAGTCTGGACCTACGGAGGATGTTCTATAAACGGTGGATCCAATTTATAGGATTGTTGCAGAGCCTGGATGTGGTCTGACATTGTCATTCTAAAGAAGAGGGAGCTACATGTCAGGGCAAACTCTTCGAATTCGAAATTCGATTTCGGTCCGCTGTTTCTCACGCGATGACTTAATTACGTTACACACAGCCATGTTATAATACGCTGCAGTTCAGATTACCCTAGCGACAGAGGGTTACAAATATATAGATATCAAACATAAACATGTAGAATATTTATAAAATTTGTTTTATCTTAAACGCTTTAAGAGTTTTCACATAAACATTTCGGAGGCATTATTTGTAAGATCGCCCTCGCACAAATTCTTCGACATCGTGAAGGAACTGCACTAAGTATGTACCAGGGCAAATCAGAAAGTCTCCCTCTCAATTTTTTATTAGTCAAAATAATTTACATTTATGTGATGACAAATATGTCGTATTCTACATACCTTATCCTATTTTTCCACCTAGTCCCCCTGGGGAGTGAGTTAAGCTATCGTCCGCGCATCTCCTCCAGTTCTTCGGAGGCAGAAACGCCGGAGAGGACCGCTCTAGTATTCACCCACCAGCGGAGATTTTCTTTTTTATCTTTCTCTTCTCCTTTTCCTTTGTTATTCGATAACACATCTTTTTTCTGTGAAGAGCGATATATATATATATATATATATATATATATATATATATATATATATATATATAGAGAGAGAGAGAGAGAGAGAGAGAGAGAGAGAGAGAGAGACAGAGAGAGAGAGAGTTGTTTCCTTTTCAAAAGTGTTTTGAGTCTTCTTCTATTTAAGAAAATGTAGACTGAAGTGACATCAACAATACATTCACCATAAATAAAAAAAGGTAAATAAGAGTCTGTCGTAAATAGTCTACGTATCTTTAGAAGTGCAGCTTCCTTGCTTCGTCCAGAGATTTACAGTCGTCGAATTCACTTCCGTTCGTATATAAAAAAAAAACAAAAGTACATATTACTGTAATGTGTTTATCTAGTTACTGCTGCAAACAGATCTCTTCCGAAACGATTCCATCGTGGAATACCGTAATACTGTTTCTTCCTCCAGCCATAACACAAATGCCGAAATGGCAGATACTGCAATGCGGATAGAACGTAAACTCAAACTGATCAGCAGTATAAAGGCAACTGTACCAGATGAGGTGCCTGTGATATTCTGCAGAGATTAAGCGAAAGAACTTGCTCACCTGCTAGCAGAAGGTTATCGTAGATCACTGGCGAAACGAAGAGTACCTAGCGACTGAAAATAAGCGCAAGTAATTTCCTTTTTCAAGAAAGGCCTGTAACCTCCTCATTATTAATCGGCCTACTGTATCGCAATTTAACTGACCGTGATGGCGTATGCCTAAGAAACTTTACAGTTGGAATGGCCATGGTTACCTTTGGAATATAATCCTGTTAGTAGGAGGAAAGTGTACAACAGACCCTTCTGAAGGAAGAATCTATTCTAAATACTGATAATAATTTTGAAATGGGTAGAAATTTAGTGCAATCGCTCACGAACAACACAGGTGGGAAAGGGCACAACGTAATTTTTTTAATACAGACAATACTGATAATACAAAAAATATTGATTAGCTAAAAAGGGGATACTTAAACGGTCACCAACTCACTAGAGCCATGAATCTCCAGAATCTTAAAAAAGGTAATGGCAAAAAAATCAAATAATCACTGGAATTGCAACAGAAGGTTGTCACGCTTTACCAAAACACAACAGTTCAGGTGAAAATAAATGAATCAGAAAGCACTGAGTTTGCAGTTACTTATTCTGAAATACTAAATTTTGAAAGTAAAGTTAAATGAAACTACTGGTTAAATAAATGACTGGCGCTAGCTAAAGTTTTGTTATGTAAAAAATGACTTTCAACAACCTCAGTGTAACGTAATGCAAAATTTAGAAAAAGGCAAGCTATATATTTTTGTTTATTGAAAGTCTAAATTGAATTTACTTTAAGTAAATGAGCAACTTATTTTACTTTTAATATAACAACAAAATACATACCAAACCATCACAAACCACTCACTTAGCTAAATATAGAATAAATGAAATTTCGCACTTTTGATTTGTGCTGTACCTATAGTTATTAGTTTTGCCAGTGAAATTTTAGGTTACTTTAAGTGAATGAAATTAATACTCAAATTTGCAACTTAGTTAAGCCTCTGTTACGCAATACAGAGTTACTGAGGCAGAAAATTTAGGCTGAAACTAGTTATTAGCAAGCAAACAAAACTGGCAGTAAATAGTTAATTAGTTTTCATATTTTAAGACACTCGGTGATTTCATGGATTGGAAAGAGACCCTGCTTCTTAATAACGTCTAAGGACAATGACAACACCGGTGCTCTACAAGTTTTAACTATTGCAGGCTATTACTCAAGTTAGTCATGTTTTGTGAAAGAAATGCCACTGGCTAATGCCTCTACAAGGTTATTTATATTTTGTCACTTAATAGTCTTACGATGTTTTAGGTGTGCGGTCAACTAAGAATGTAGCCGACGACAATGCTGAGATGTTACTGTTGCTGCTGCTGGTCGAGAACCACGAGTCGTCTCCAGAGCAGCAGAATTGCAGCTTCAGTCGCCTGTCCACTCCCGCCGTGCTCTCAATACTCGCGGGTTAACGAATTAGGTGCAAGTGCACTGGCGCCAGCATAGCTGACATCGGTTTGTTGCAGGATTCTCGAACATATTCTCAGTTCGAATATAATGAATTTCCTTGAGACAGAGAAGTTGCTGTCCATGCATCAGCACGGCTTTAGAAAGCATCGCTCCTGCGAAACGCAACTCGCCCGTTTTTCACATGATATCTTGCGAACCATGGATGAATCAGACGGATGTCATATTCCTTGCCTGCCGGAAAGCGTTTGACTCGGTGCCCCACTGCAAACTTCTAAGGTACGAGCATATGAGATTGGTTCCCAAGTATGTGAGTGGCTCGAAGACTTCTTAAGTAATAGAACCCAGTACCTTGTCCTCGATCGTAAGTGTTCATCGGAGGTGAGGGTATCATATGGAGTGCCCCAGGGAAGTGTGGTAGGTCCGCTGTTGTTTTATATCTACATAAATGATCTTTTGGATAGGGTGGATAGCAACGTGCGGCTGTTTGGTGGTGCTGTGGTGTACGGGAAGGTGTCACTGTTGAGTGACTGTAGGTGGATACAAGATGACATGGACAGGATTTGTGGTTGGTGTAAAGAATCGCAGCTAACTCTAAATGTAGACAAATGTAAATTAATGCAGATGAATAGGAAAAAAATCCCGTAATGTTTGAATACTCCACTACTAGTGGAGCGCTTGACAGTCACGTCGATTAAATATTTGGCCATAACATTGCAGAGTGATATAAAGTGGGACAAGCATGTAATGGCAGTTGTGGGGAAGGCGGATAGTCGTCTTCGGTTCATTGGTAGAATTTTGGGAAGATGTGGTTCATCTGTAAAGGAGACCGCTTATAAAACTCTACTACGACCTATTCTTGAGCACTGCTCGAGCTATTGGGATCCCTATCAGGTCGGATTGAGGGAGGACATAAAAGCAATTCAGAGGCGGGCTGCTAGATTTGTTACTGGTAGGTTTGATGATCACGCGAGTGTTACGCTAATGCTTCAGGAACTCGGAAGGGAGTCTCTAGAGCTAAGGAGGCGTTCTTTTCGTGAATCGCTACGGAGGAAATTTAGAGAACCAGCATTTGAGGCTGACTGCAGTACAATTTTACTGCCGCCAACTTACATTTCGCGAAAAGACCACAAAGATAAGAGAGATTAGGGCTCGTCTATAGGAATAAAGGCAGTCATTTTTGCCTCGTTCTGTTTGGGAGTGGAACAGGGAGACAAGATGCTAGCTGGGGGTACGAGGAACACTCCGCCACGCACCTTATGGTGGATTGCGGAGTATGTATCTAGATTTAGATGTACTGTCGTTAAAGTTCCCTTGGCTATTTCCCAGCAACTTACCAAATTTAGATTATAATTGTAATCAATTATATACATTCAGAAGTAAATTCACTATTACCTCCATTACATATTAAATAGAATTTATGCAACCAGAGCCGATTCTAAAAGTCGGTCAATGGTAGGCGGGGGAGGGGGGGGGGGGGCTTGGGGAAGTGAAATATCCCTTAACAAAAGGAGAGTTGGGGTCCTCCACCGACAAATTGGTAAAATTTTGTGTTGCTTAAAGTAGTTTTGGTAGCTGCTGTGGAGTTCATGGTAAAAACTGTGTATTAATAGATAAGACGCCCATTTTAACTTAAATGATATTTATTGGTTTAGATAGTAAGCTATTTGCTGCTCTTATTCTGTTGTTAAATGAGTTTGAAATACATTGCAACGTATATTGCTACATAATTATAAAAAAGGTTTAATCTGTTGGAGTAATATATTCACTGATTTCCGAAGTCATTTTATCCAGTGTAAAATGATACTCCATTGGGGGTGGGGGCTGTCTGCAACAAAGCCTATAGATTCAGAATTAGAAGTGCAGTGCAAGTTATGAACATATATTAACCGCCGAAAAATTTTGGCTGGTGCAGAACGTATTTTATATGCATTTTCGGTGCTACAGGGCGTCGGAAAGACATGAATAGTTATAAGCCTACCTCGCTGCCGTCAGTCTATAAGCATTGTGAAACATTTTCTATGCTCACTCATTACAGCGCTGTTAGTAAACGAAAATCCTCTCTGTAGAAATCAATATGGCATCCAAAAACAGAGATATAAGTACGAAGATAGCTCTTGCCAACCTGAGGTTGCTCTGCTTGTGCGTGAGATCCCGAGTGCCGCAGGCCGATGCAGTCTACCTTCATTGCGGAAGACATTCGACAGTGTTCAGCACTGGTTGCTCGTGTGCAAATTTCAAAAATGGTTCAAATGGCTCTGAGCACTATGGGACTTAACATCTGACGTCAGCAGTCCCCCTGGACTTAGAACTAATTAAACCTAACTAACCTAAGGACATCACACACATCCAAGCCCGAGGCAGGATTCGAACCTGCGACCGTAGCGGTAGCGCGGTTGCTGACTGAAGCGCCTAGAACCAATTGGCCACTCCGGCCGGCGCGTGTACAAATTACGAGCTTACCGAGTATCAGAGTGTGACTAGATTCATGATTTCCCTTCAGAGACGTCGCAGTTGGTTGTAAATGATGGAAAGTCATCGAGTGAAACAGAAGCGATTTCCGGCGTTCCCCAAGGTAGTGTTTAGAGGCGCTCTGCTGTTCCTTATCTATGTAAACGATTTAGGAGACAATCTAACGAGCTGTCGTTTAGCGTATAGCAAAGTCAAAGATCAAAACAAATCGCAAAACGATTTAGATAGCGTGAGGCCATGCACATGAGTGCTAGAAGGAATCCGTTAAACTTCGGTTGCAAGATAAATCTGTCAAATCTAAAGGCCGTAAATTCAACTAAATACCTAGGAATTACAAGTACGAACAAATTAAGTTGGACGGAAGACACAGAAAATGTTGTAGGGAAGGCGAACCAAAGACTGCGTTTTGTTGGCAGAACCCTTACAAGACGCTACAGATCTACTAAAGAGATTGTCTACACTGCGCTTGTCCGTCCACATTCGGAGTAGTCCTGGGCGGTGTGAATCCTTACCAGAGAGGATTGACGAAGCTCATGAGAAATTTCAAAGAACAGTGCGTTTTGTATTGTCGAGAAACGAGAAATAGGAGAGAGAGAGAGAGAGAGAGAGAGAGAGAGAGAGATAGTCACTGATACGATACAGAATTTATGGTGGACTTCATTAAAACAATTTTCCGTTGCGGCGGAAACTTCTCGGCCGGCCAGTGTGGCCGAGCGGTTCTAGGCGCTTCAGTCTGGACCCTCGCTACCCCTACGGTCGCAGGTTCGAATTATGCCTCGGGCATGGATGTGTGTGATGTCCTTAGGTAAGTTAGGTTTAAGTAGTTCTAAGTTCTAGGGGACTGATGACCTCAGATGTTTAAGTCCCATAGTGCTCAGAGCCATTTGAATCTGGTCTGGAATGCCCTAATTTCTTAGCGACTAAATTTTCCTGGTAATTTTCTATCCTCTTACCGCTTAATACAGGTTCAACAGAGTTCGTGTAGACACTCCACAGGGAAGGCGATTCCTGGACAGTTCACAACTAACTCTAACACAAACTGCTGTTTGCGGAAATGATTAAATTCTAGTAGTACTATCTACCAATAGGGTCACTTGACTAGAATACAAATGAGCCATAACGGCCAAAAGCACACCTTCTTTAACCCACCACATTTGAATGAATATCAGATAAACTAGTGAGACAGCTTTTCGTGAATGTTCAGATATATGTACAATGTGGGCCTGCTGTACAGATAAACCTGCCCCGCCAAAAGGTCGACAGATGTCAAAAGCATGAATAAGTGCTACGTCTCACAATCGAAGATTATGTCTCAGCGCCTCAAATGGATTGCTCTAGGATAAAATCCAAAACTTAAAGTACTATATCTTATTCAGAATCCCACAAAATAGGTTTTTCTGTCAGTATAACATATACTTATGTAAGATCTACACTCCTGGAAATAAGAACACCGTGAATTCATTGCCCCGGAAGGGGAAACTTTATTGACACATTCCTGGGGTCAGATACATCACATGATCACACTGACAGAACCACAGGCACATAGACACAGGCAACAGAGCATGCACAATGTCGGCATGCACTGTGTATATCCACCTTTCACAGCAATGCAGGCTGCTATTCTCCCATGGGGACGATCGTAGAGATGCTGGATGTAGTCCTGTGGAACGGCTTGCCATGCCATTTCCACCTGGCGCCTCAGTTGGACCAGCGTTCGTGCTGGACGTGCAGACCGCGTGAGACGACGCTTCATCCAGTCCCAAACGTGCTCAATGGGGGACAGATCCGGAGATCTTGCTGGCCAGGGTAGTTGACTTACACCTTCTAGAGCACGTTGGGTGGCACGGGATACATGCGGACGTGCATTGTCCTGTTGGAGCAGCAAGTTCCCTTGCCGGTCTAGGAATGGTAGAACGATGAGTTCGATGACACTTTGGATGTACCGTGCACTATTCAGTGTCCCCTCGACGATCACCAGAGGTGTACGGCCAGTGTAGGAGATCGCTCCCCACACCATGATGCCGGGTGTTGGCCCTGTGTGCCTCGGTCGTATGCAAACACGCATACGACCGTCATTGGCACCAAGGCAGAAGCGACTCTCATCGCTGAAGACGACACGTCTCCATTCGTCCCTCCATTCACGCCTGTCACGACACCACTGGAGGCGGGCTGCACGATGTTGGGGCGTGAGCGGAAGACGGCCTAACGGTGTGCGGGACCGTAGCCCAGCTTCATGGAGACGGTTGCGAATGGTCCTCGCCGATACCCCAGGAGCAACAGTGTCCCTAATTTGCTGGGAAGTGGCGGTGCGGTCCCCTACGGCACTGCGTAGGATCCTACGGTCTTGGCGTGCATCCGTGCGTCGCTGCGGTCCGGTCCCAGGTCGACGGGCACGTGCACCTTCCGCCGACCACTGGCGACAACATCGATGTACTATGGAGACCTCACGCCCCACGTGTAGAGCAATTCGGCGGTACGTCCACCCGGCCTCCCGCATGCCCACTATACGCCCTCGCTCAAAGTCCGTCAACTGCACATACGGTTCACGTCCACGCTGTCGCGGCATGCCACCAGTGTTAAAGACTGCGACGGAGCTCCGTATGCCACGGCAAACTGGCTGACACTGACGGCGGCGGTGCACAAATGCTGCGCAGCTAGCGCCATTCGACGGCCAACACCGCGGTTCCTGGTGTGTCCGCTGTGCCGTGCGTGTGATCATTGCTTGTACAGCCCTCTCGCAGTGTCCGGAGCAAGTATGGTGGGTCTCACACACCGGTGTCAATGTGTTCTTTTTTCCATTTCCAGGAGTGTAGTTTCACCATGTAGTGTGTGAATTCGCATATCTGCGAAATGTGCTACCGCCTAGCGGGATTTGTGCCAAGCTAACGTATATAATAGGCTGCTGCAATGTGCTACCACCAGGTGGCAATGACGTGAACTTGTAGTTGAGTGCTAATGGCTGGAACCGCACGCTGTGATCCTTGCTCATTGTTTATCAAATCCCTATGTCTTTGGCCTGTAAGGCAAATACGTCACGCCAGTTGTGCATGCGCAGGAACTCCTCAGAACGTGCACAAGTGAAGGTGTACTCGCGACCCTGAAGCCAAGATTCACCAAGTCTAGAGGAGAAATATGTAGCACAACGAGGTAGTTTTAGTGTCGTGTATTTCAGATTACCGCATCTACATTACGTTTAATAGCATTCGAAGAAAATTAACCAGTAAATCAGCAAGGTGTCAAAAGTTAGGTTGTTCACATGCTCTTGTGCTCTTGCACAACAGCCGCCACTTGTCCAACAGTGACCTTTTACTCTCTTGTGGTGGAACTTGATTACAGATTTTACGCATGTATGCGAGATTCTATTTGCAATTGTTGTTCATACTAGTTTTCCAGTGCCACACGCACTATTGAAGCAGAGGGTTGCACCGTTAGTGGCAGTTTCTGTGAAAGTATTCCACGTATTCCGTATTACGTATTCCGGTTAAATACACCGCCATCACAAAGTAATGGGATAGCGATATGGACATACACAGATGGCGGCGGTATAAAAGCGCAGTGCATGTGTACTCAGATAATTCACTGAAAACGTTTCCGACGTGATTACGATGGCACGACGGGAATTAAGACTTTGAACGCTGAACGGTAGCTGGAGCTACATATTCCATTTCGGAAATCGTTAGGGAATTTCATTATTCCCAGAGCCACAGTGTCAATAGTGTGCTGAGAAAACCACATTTCAATTATTGGACTTCTTAAGTAATAGAACCCAGTACGTTGTCCTCATCGGTGAGTGTTCATCGGAGGTGAGGGTATCATCTGGAGTGCCCCAGGTAAGTGTGGTAGGGCCGTTGTTGTTTTCTATCTACATAAATGATATTTTGGATAGGGTGGATAGCAACGTGCGGCTGTTTGCTGATGCTGTGGTGTATGGGAAGGTGTCGTCGTTGAGTGACTGTAGGAGGATACAAGATGACTTGGACAGGATTTGTGATTGGTGTAAAGAATGGCAGCTAACACTAAATGTAGATAAATGTAAATTAATGCAGATGAATAGGAAACAGAATCCTGTAATGTTTGAATACTCCATTAGTAGTGTAGCGTTTGACACAGTCACGGCGATTAAATATTTGGGCGTAACATTGCAGAGCGATATGAAGTGGGACAAGGTTGTAATGGCAGTTGGGAGACGGCGGATAGACGTCTTCGGTTCATTGGTAGAATTTTGGGAAGATGTGGTTAATCTGTGAAGGAGACCTCTTATAAAACACTACTACGACCTATTCTTGAATACTGCTCGAGCGTTTGGGACCTCTATCAGGTCGGATTGAGGGAGGATATAGAAGCAATTCAGAGGTGGGCTGCTAGATTTTTTACTGGTAGGTTTGATCGTCACACGAGTGTTACGGAAATGCTTCAGGAACTCGGGTGGGAGTCTCTAGAGGAAAGGAGGCGTTCTTTTCGTGAATATCTACTGAGTAAATTTAGAGAACCAGCATTTGAGGCTGACTGCAGTACAGTTTTACTGCCGCCAACTTACATTTCGCGGAAAGACCACAAAGATAAGAGAGATTAGGGCTCGTACAGAGGCATATAGGCAGTCTTTTTTGCCTCGTTCTGTTTGGGAGTGGAACAGGGAGAGAAGATGCTAGTTGTGGTACGAGGCACCCTCCGCCACGTATGGTGGATTGCGGAGTATGTATGTAGATGTAGATGTAGATTATCTCTCACCACAGAAACGTAGTGGCCTACGGCCTTCACGTAACGAGCGAGAGCAGCGGGGTATACCTAGAGTTGCCAGTGCCAACAGACAAGCTTCACTGTGTGAAGTAACGACAGAAATCAGTGTGGGACGAACGACGAATGTCCTCGTTAGGGCAGTGCGGCGAAATACGGCATTCGTGGGCTGTGGCACAAACGACCGACGCGAGTGCTTCTGCTAACAGCACGACATCACCGACATCGCCTGCAGCGCCTGCCCTGGACTCGTTACGTTATCGGTTGGACACCATAAGATTGGAAAACCCTGTTCTGGTCAGACGATACTCGGGTTCGAGTGTGGCGCAGACCCCCACGAAGCCATGGACCCAAGTTTTCAACAAGGCACTGTGCAAGCTGGCGGTGGCTCCATAATGGTGTGGGCTGTGTTTACGTGGAATGGAGTGGGCGTTCTGAGCCAGCTGAATCGACCATTTACAGCCATTCATGAACTTCATGTTCGCAAACAACGATGGAATTTTTATGAGGCCAGACTCATTGACTATCGGTGTGAAAAACATTCTGGACAATTTGAGCGAACAATTACGCTAACCAAATCGCCCGACATGAATCCCATCGAACATTTATGTGCCATAATCGATAGATCAATTCCTACTCAAAATCCTGCATCGGCAATAACTTTGCAGTTATGGACCGCTATAGAGGCAGCCTGGGTCAATATTTCTGCAGCGGACTTCCAACGACCTTAGGAGGTCCGACACGATGTCAGGAGGTATGACTTCAGTCACCTCAGTGTATACCACAACTGCATTTGCAATTTGCCTCATTCAGCAAGAGCAAAGAAGTGATGACTTTGTAATTTGTGATAAAGCAAAATCGGCATTGCCTTTTGATACTTGTTGTCAGTGTTGTGTTTAAGCTGCAACTACTAGTATAAGAAATTTACTTGCGCCCAGTAGGGCTGCCCCCCATTTGTAAGTTAGATGTGGTTTACCATTCTCCGTTACACTAGATCTATTAGTTGTCTAGTGTAAGTGGTATCTTGGGATGCGTTCCGCTGTTACGCTGGAATGCTTTAGAATAAAGCTATTGAGCTGGTGCGTTTTCTGGCCCCAGTTTTCGTCGATCGTAATTTTTATCTTTGAGTCGACTTCGATGCTTATTTGTCTTCTGCTCATCTTTGGCGGCGCGGATTTAACGGCAGCGCATGCGCTCTGCTGGGGAGGAGTGTCGGGATCAGAGGTGAGTGAGAGTCACGTGAGCCTGTGTAAGTAGGCAGGACAGCAAGAGGACGAGTCGGACAACGAAGGAGCGGGGCCAGCGGCTACAGCGTGTTGAGTCGTGAGGGCAGATCCACCGCCCATGGTGATTTGGTTTTCCTAGAGGTCGGAAGGATAAGCTCCTTCGAGTCTGTTATAAGCTACACCGGCCGATTGAATTGGAGTCGCCGAGTTGCGGCTTAATTGAATATGCCAGTGTACTAAAAATCCTTTGGAGTTGTTTTAGTTGTTTATCACCTTTCTCGGTGTCGTGACTATCTATCCTGACGGCAGTTAAGGAAGTGTGGCTACGCCCAACCAACCGACATGAGCGTGGTTAAAGACGTAGCTAGAAGTATAAGGTGTCGGGCAAATCCAACACCTTCCATGAAAACCCTGACATGATAAGCAAATCCAGTAGTACGTCACATAGCTCCGAATAAATCGTGACATCAAATTAACCAAAGTAATACGAGTAACGAGTGAGCAAATGGAATACCACAGACTAACACAAGAATGCCTAAATGCATGTCGTACCTTCCCACCGTGGGACCGACGCAGTTCCGAGGGAAGAAACGAGAACAGAAGCCGAGAGCAGAACCGTGTTAAGCTGGAAGGCCCTACGATAAGGGACAGACTGGACACCCACGTCGTCAGCTAACCACTAGCGCCTCACCACCCACACGTTTTAGTGTGACACTTTTTCGCGTGTCTGTTACATTAGGACCACTTCCCAGCCCATGTTAAAAGATAGAGCCCTGCAGAAGAACAGCATAGATCTCACGATAACGCTAAAAGGACCACACCAGGTTCAGGTTTTAGCGTGAGACTTTTTAGCGTCTCTGTTACGTTGCAAACTTCAAAAACATTGCCCCACCACGAAAAGTATAACGTTTCTCATTGGATAGACAGAATTTTTGTAGGCGGAGCTTAAGGTTAACATTGAGACCCTGATTGGGCAGATGAAAACACAGCCAGATGGTTTTTTTAAACCAACTTCGGTAAATTGTAGTAAGGAGAAGTTAGAGGAGAGTTGCTCCCGAGATGGTGAGGTGAGCGGAGCTGTGCTGCCCGCCGCTGCCCTGACGCTGCCTAAACACCGACAAGGTAATGAACGCACGCGATGCTGCATTTTTGAGCGCATAAGGCTTCACTCAGAACTGTAGAAGTCTCATCTGTTACACCCCCTTCTTTCGTAATACTAGTGTCGATCGTTAATTAAAACTCACGGTGTTCACATTTGCCACTTGAAGAACAGATTTGAAACGCTATGATTTTTCTTTTATATAGTTACTGAGAAGCCACATCAGCCACTGTAATTTACAAGTTAGATAAGTAATTAAAGATAATTTAGGGTCACTGTAGACTATTTTGATAGTTTCCTCTTTTGTGAAACTTTAATTAAACCTAGATTATAGATGTGATATGGCATAGGTCAGCGTTTGATCCATTGTAGAACTTGGAAACCCATTCAGGGAATATTCGTTCACATTTTTGTTGAACGCAGTTGGTTTTTACCATCCTGTATTAAAACATTTCCTTTTATCAATAGTG
The DNA here is from genome assembly GCF_023897955.1 of Schistocerca gregaria. Classification (NCBI taxonomy): domain Eukaryota; kingdom Metazoa; phylum Arthropoda; class Insecta; order Orthoptera; family Acrididae; genus Schistocerca; species Schistocerca gregaria. The sequence continues at coordinate 157,183,938 of NC_064925.1, forward strand.
CAATTTATAAACAATGTTTTGTGAGTAGAATAAAATTTCCAATGGTAAACTTAACTGATTTTTCGACGTTATTTTACCAGCTAATTAAAAATAGGAAAGCCTTGAACCCTTTCCACTAAATTTAGTTAGTATTAAGATTCTTTTACAGGGAGTGCAGTGGAGCTGACGCTGAGATCATTAAGTATTTGGTTATATCATCGCTAGTCTCACTGAACTCTTCTGAATTCTTCATGTCATGTGTGGTCTGGCGTCTCCTTACCAGCAACAGGTCCCAGGTTCAAAGTTAGGGTTGGCACACTGCTGTAAATAGTGAAGGAGAATATATTAATGGTGACTATTGCGTATATTCCCTAAAAAATACGCTCAGAGCATCGTTGCGCGAAAGTGGTAGGGAGACACTATATAGAACAAAGAGACACCACCATGAATGTTTAGAGAAGTGCATTAATAGTGTGTAAGTATGGCTCTGGCGTTTCAAGACACGCCGGGATACGTCCTCCCTTTTACCTTGTAGTTCATTTGGTAGTTTGGCGTGTACATGTGCGCCGAGATAATTATCTTAACTTTAGGGCACGATTTTTAGCGAACTTATTAATAGAAGTTTAAGGGCTGGCACTGGCCAAGTAACTCACGGAGGCTAATTTGTTTCTATTCAGTTGTATTTATCACCTGTTCTCTAGATAAGATGGTGTAGTTCACGTCTCGGAATATTGTCTGTCGTTGATACGTGTTCTGTTACAGATAATTGGGAGCGGTCATTGCAAGCATACTGGGAGCAGGGCACCATGGGGGCAGAGGAATATTTAAGGCTCTGTCCTCTCTTTTACTTCTTGGGGTATGTTGTCACTGTTGCGTGATTCCATCTTTACGGTGGAGAATTATAGCATCCGAAGTTCAATTGCAGTGCAAAGTTGAGTACATTTCTATGTCATTTCCTGTCTCGTGGAATTCTCGCATTGATTTGAATCCTTGGTCTGCTCGCGTCTATTGTTAATTCACACGCAATATTGAAGCAACCTCATTTTAGGGGTATTTTCATATGGTCATGTTCTAGTTGTAATCATTCTAAGAATATTGTTGATTGTACAACTAAGTAAATTTGAAGATTGGCTTGATCAAAATTAAAGCACCTCTCTAATTGCCTAAGTCATTTGTATATAGCTTTATTTAGGAAAGTTGGCTAGCCAAACCTTAAAAGATCTGTGTTTTTACCCTTAATCTGTTGCTCAGATTATTCGAAGTAATGAGAGTTCTGATGGGAATTGTATGGACATTTGTACTATTTAAGTAAAGATTTACCTGAGTATATATATCTAGTCATATACAAATTTCAAGTTTTATAGGTCTTGTTCCGGTTAGTGCAATTTATTTATTATTTGCCCAAGTCATCTGGTCTTGTAAGACAGTCTCCTTTATTACTGTGATTGTGATTTTGTGATGCTTTTGTTTGTAATAAAATATGTAGGAACTACAATTGATTACTGTCGTGATTTTGGTGTGTCACTACCATTACCACATTCCAGCTATCTTGAGGCACGCTAAGTTATCTAGGCTACGCTGTGCATGAAATAACTAATTTGGGCTGGTCATGCTTTCGCATATTGAGAGCCGTGCACAGTCGCCTAGCGGTTTGAGGTGCCATGTCACGGATTGCGTGGCCCCTCCCGCCGGAGATTCAAGTCCTCCCTCGGGCATGGGTGAGTGTGTTGTTCTTAGCATAAGTTACTATTGTGCGTAAGTCAAGGAACCGATGACCTCATACAGTTTGAACATTTGAGCATGCAGAGAGCGTAGCACGCGACGCTGTGCAGGTAAGTGCTGTGCTGGGCACGCTGTGTTGTGTCGTGTAGTGATAAGTAACGTTGGTGCGTTGCATGGGGTGCATATTGTGTCTTGGGATAATTTTCATCCACGAGCTTTTTTTTAGTCTGTAGATTAGATTGGTGCATAGGTTCATTGCGTTTTTGTTTTGCATGTTAGCATTCTGGTTTCTATGGACTTATTTATCGATTGTCATTTTATTTGTAGTTCACTGTTACTATTTTAGTCTAGATATCGTAATTTCGTCATTTGGAGTTGGTGAGTGGAGCTGTGGACACTAGAAAATGGGGTGCCTAACGAAGAAATCGGAACATTTCTGACATGTTTTCCTGTTTGAGTTCAACAGAGGGGTGACAACTGCGCCACATGTGGGTGATTAGCACTTATTTATCGATTGTCATTTTATTTGTAGTTCACTGTTACTATTTTAGTCTAGATATCGTAATTTCGTCATTTGGAGTTGGTGAGTGGAGCTGTGGACACTAGAAAATGGGGTGCCTAACGAAGAAATCGGAACATTTCTGACATGTTTTCCTGTTTGAGTTCAACAGAGGGGTGACAACTGCGCCACATGTGGGTGATTAGCAATGGACAGAGCACGTCAAGAAAGTGTTTCTACATTTTAACTTTAGTGAGTCTCCACGTTCAGGGAGACCTTCGGGGTTTGACATCGTCTAAACGCATTAATCCACAATGATGCAGGTCAGTATAATGGAGAACTGGCGCTTCTGTCTGGAACCGAAAGACCGCTACGGTCGCAGGTTCGAATCCTGCCTCGGGCATGGGTGTGTAGTTCTAAGTTCTAGGGGACAGATGAGCTCGGATGTTAAGTCCCATAGTGCTCAGAGCCATTTGAGCCATTTGGAGAACTGGCAGTTGTGATGAACTTTGATCATTATACCATCGTGCGACATTTGCGTGCAATGAGGAAGTTTCAAGTATCGGGTGTTTTGATACTGTATGCCCTTGGCCAAAATCACAAAAATCAGCGGGTGGTCACATGTGCATCTCAGCTTGCTCGTCACCAGTTGACTCGTGAACAACACCGACCATTCCTATCCTGTACCGTTACAGGTGACGACGAATGGTGTCTTCATGCCAACATAAGGAAAGTGACCCCTGATTTCCTGCGATGCTCTTGGCGGGATACTTTCTCTGTCGAAGTTACGCGCTTTGCGGCGTCCTTGTTGACTGGTGCCCTCTATTTAGGACGACCGCAGCTCTCGAAGTGAGACTCCGTCGCCAGCAGCGACGGAAACTCCGTTGGAGGCAGTGACGGAGACTCGGTCGGCTGCAGTCACAGAGGGGATACAGCGCACAGAGCATCGTGAGTAGTCAGTCGCCGCTTGGTGTACTACGATGACGCACCGTGTTGACATTCCGGCGCCTGGGTTGGGTGGCGATCGTAAATGGAGTGCGGAAGCAGTCACCGGTCAACACAGGCTCTGTTTAAGAGGCGTGTCTATCTCGAATCCTGAGGAGAGCGCGCGAGTTTACCCTGGCATGCATGTTAAAAGTGAGCTCCTGGACTAACTTTAAATGGTGAGCCATTTTATGGTGGAACTTTTGGGTGTGATTGCCCTGCGTAGTCACTTCGATTTTCGCTGGTCATTCCTTAAACTACTTCGCCGTGGGTCCGGGATACTTGGTAATGCAAGTCTATGTAACTGATCTGTGCCCTGGGTCGGTTGCCTTTACCTCGAATTACGGATATTCGGCGATTTCTTTTTTATTATTATTGTTTATAAGTTAAGTGGTCAACATTATGAATCGAAGTTTATTCTCTGTGCAAAAAAAAAAAAAAAAAAAAAAACTTCAGTCGCTAATTTAAATTTGATCTTCCAACTTCTTCCTTGTTGGCAACTATAATAGTAACAAATCGCGCCGTCAAACAGTGCTTTTGTATTTAAGATTGTGTGCGGATTGTCGGCTCGCTCATTACCTTGGGGTAGTTGTGGTTTATAAATTTATCAATTAAAATTTCACGTCGTTGGAGACTGTTTAATGAACTGTTGCTTTAATAGTAACTCTGGTTGTCACACTATAACGTTTAACATCTCTTCCTGAATTTTGCGCTACCGAGTGCGTGACTGTTGGTTTTAGTATTTTAGTGAATTAATACTGGGTTTGTGTGTTGTAGAAGCCGTTATTGGTGTGCGCAGGCCATCCTGCCTGTTGTCACTTGAGCTCTCGTGCACGGAATTCAGACGCGCACCCAATGTGAACGCCAAACGTAGAGTGTGTGCTGACTGCTGTGTAAACCTTTCAGGATATCATAACATTATACTGCCGAATATTTGCTATTACAGTGAATTCACCTATTTATGAGATCTCGTTGTTTGAGAATTTTTTGAAACCTAATAGCTCTTACAATGTGTTATTTTTCACATTGACAAGGCCTGATAACTGACTTAATTTCACAACTAGTGAGCTCAAGTCTGCAGTTATGCTAAAATTACGTTTGTGTTGCGTAATTTTTTGTTGGGGCCATAAGGCTGTTTTTCTTTTAAATTTTTTAAGTTATTCTCACTGCTTTTATAGAACTGAATAGCCGACGTAGACCCCCGAAATTTACAAAGTCTAATTAATCATTGTGCTGCTAACAGTGATCTGTTTTAACTAACGTGGTGAAAATAAATTTTACTATCTTCAAATAGGTTGAGCATTCCACTTCAGCAGCCCATGTGCCCTGTTTACCAATCCTACACCTTACCAGATAAACAAAGGGATGGATGAGCCAAAAGAAACCAGCAGCTCCCCGTACAAAGACCTGCGTGCATCCACCAAAGATAATGTTATGCATCTGGTGTAACATCGACAATGTGATGTACATAGAATTGCTTCCCCGTGGTGTAACCTCCCTGCTGACATTTACTGTCAACAACTATGACGTCCTGCATACGCAGTCCAAGAACAACGAACGGGAAGACTGCATGAAGTGGTGCAACTCCACGGTAACGCTCGCCCGCATTCTGCTAGACTGACAAAAACAAAAAAAAGCTATACTGGAGTTGGATTGCAAAGTCATTCCGCACTCACGCTATTCACGTGATCTTGTGCCCTTATATGTTCACCTTTTCCGCTCTCTATCAAACTCCAGGCAACTTTCTTGCTGGATGAAAATGCGCTCCTAACGTCACTCGATGAATTTTTCAACTCAAAGCCACATGATTTCTACACAAGCAGACTCGGAAAGTTAGCGTTGGCACACTGCTGTAAATAGTGAAGGGGAATATATTAACGGTGACTATTGAGTATATCTATTGTATTTATTAAACTTACGCAAAACGCTGAAACTTATGCACCAAGCTAATAGTTTCTTAGTATTAGTTTCATGAAATTTTAAACGAAACACCTTTGATAAAGAGTTATCTAATTTCTTGATATTTATCTCAAATCTATTTTTTTAATGGGACTTTACATCTGAGGTCATCAGTCCCCTAGACTTCGGTCTACTTAAACCTAACTAACCTAAGGATATCATACACATCCATGTCCGAGGCAGGATTCGAACCTGCGACTGTAGCGGTCACGCGGTTCCTGACTGAAGCGCCTAGAACCGCTCGGTCACACTGGCCGACTATCTCAAATCTGGTTTTATCTTGGTGTTAACGTTACAAGTGGGTCGTTGTTCTTATCCCGATCTCAGTTACAGGAAAGCGGAATTTGTAACCACTAATGGGGAGGGGGGAATCGATGGTACTAGACGTCGCCTTCGAAGCAGCCAAAGCCGAATTTCCAGTGTAGCTTCGGAAATTGCTGCCTCTGTCGAAAATGAATTTTTCCATAAATACTATTCAGCTCAAACTCGTTAGTTACTAAAATCTGGGCTCTCCAGTCCCAATCACTAAACTATGATTCAGCGTGAAACTCCCTCTTAGAAAAATTAATGAATTATCATGCTGATAAAACCCTTAGTTATTTGGTTTGCAAACAGCTGAGTGGAACTAAACGTACTCAGACATTTCGCTTTTTACTTATTCTGATCGACACTAAACTGACACACAATATTTTTAGCGCAACACAATCTGACTTTCAAAAATCCCTACAAAAGAATGGCCCTGACTAACAAAAACATATACTTTTCATGAATCACTTACCTCACAGAAATCTTCGTTACTCGAACTACTCCAATACTGCGAGCGCCGCTACTGCCAGCTAAATAAAAGATTCTAACTATTGAAGGGACCAACTACTGATATATATATATATCAGTTCATGACATCCAGTCCTACAAATTTACTGTCTCTGATGGACACACATCCAGATCATCCGCTCTCAAAACTCCATCTCTCCGCACATCCACTGCTGGCGGCTCACCTCCAACTGCGCAACGCTACGTGCTGTTAACAGACAACTGCCCAACACTACAATAGCAAATTCCAACAATGCCACCCAGCCACAGACTGCACACAGCACAGCCACTGATTGTCATACAGAGCGCTACGTGGTGCTACCAATAAAAAAAACTTAAACAGCCTGCTTACAAGCACTTGAACCTGACTGTAAATAAATGGAACATATTGTGCACATATAGGCGAAGAGATCCACCACCGTTCTATTACAACATATTAGACAAATCACTGGAAACAGTAACTACCGTAACATATCTACGTGTAATCATTTAAAGTGACATGAAGTTAAATGCCCACCTGAAACAGATATTAGGAAAACTAGATGCCAGATTGAGATTCATTGGGAGGATATTAAGGAAATGTAATTTATCTGAAGTGGCATTCAAAACACTCGTTTTGCTGTTCGTTTATCTCGGACCCTTATAAAGTAGAATCAATGTAAGAAATAGAAAAGATACAACGAAGAGCAACGCATTTCGTCACGAGATCGACTAGTCGATGGAAGAGCGTTGCAGATATATTGTAACACAGTCATCTTGTCAGGCACGAAACGCACATGGTAAGGCCACAGCATTTGTCTAGAGCAGGCCACACCACAAAGGAAGAGAGAGTAATTAAATTAATCTAGAAGAATCAAGAAATTGATAATTTTTACGATTGGTTTGAAAAACAGGGAAAATAAATTAGATAATGTCAAATTTTGTTGTATTGCAGTAATTAGTAATATCTAGTTGAAACCTTCTTCTTTCCTGTAAACCAGCAAATTAAACTGTTTGGAGTTTAGAGAAAGAAATAGGAATTTTTGGATTTTTAAGTCTTTCTTCTTCTAGTTCAAGTGAAAAATGTTTCAGATTTAACAGGGACACTAATTTCCATACATTTTACAACAATTTTACATCATTTAGGTGTGTAGAATTGTCATTAGCAGTAGTCAAATCAGGAATACAATCTTCTTTATCTTTTCTCCAACTCCAAGTAAAAATTACAGTTAAATCACCTTCAAAAATAATTTCTACATAATCTTTAAAAAATCCACCAAATAATTCTAGTGAAGGACCTCATTTTCTTTACTTTTAAATTTTCCATTAAGAATGTGTCCTTCTATAGCCAATTCATTCGAAAGAGAATAAGTTAAGCAAATAAGGACTGAGGTAGGAATAAAAGGATGTTCAATTCTAGATGAAATATTATTTCCTTTTTTTATTGTAATAACATCAAACAACTTTGAAACATAATTGTCAATCAGTTTAATATTTGATTTTCCATCATATGCAGAAAAATGACTTCCATGTGTATGAATAACATCAAAAGTCATATAAAGTTGCAAGCAATTAAGATGGACCGAGCCATCACTAATATTAATATTAATTTCAGTCTCCTTGTTAGGAAGATTTAGATTTTTTTTCATTTTTTCATTCACAGGGAATGAGTAAAACTGATAACTCTTGATTTGATTCATGATTTATAAATGAAAAAATTTATTAGATCTTTTTTAAAACAACAGTTACATAAGCACCAATGAAGTCAATCAAATTGTCATTTTACGGTCATCTCTAAATTCTGAACAGTATCGAAAGTTGAAATTTTTATTGGATGAAGTGATTTGTAGATTAATGGTCTTCAAAAGTCAGAATTTGGCTTAAATGAAGCAATAATACTAGTTCCTTGAGGAAAATGATCTATATGTTTAACAAGCATTCCATCAAGCAAATTGAAATTTATATTTTTTAACTCAAAAGGAATAATTTTAGGAATATCTTTACCAACAGGTTTTTGTCTAGGTTCAACAATTTGACTATTAAATTTTAGCACACTTGCAGTATTATTTTCTCTTATATCTATATATTTTTTATCACTTTCCGATTATGATCCTGTTTAAAATATCATATGCTGTAATGTGAATATTTAGATTGTTTGAATGAGCAAATTTTTCTAAATTTTTCAAACTATATTGACTGAAAGGAATTTCTATAGTTTCTTCATTGCAGTCAGGTTTACTTTTTTCTGATCTGATGCTTGGAGTTAAAATTTGAGTAAAAACCAACCAGTGAAAGAGTTCTTTAATTTTTTTTGGAACAGTTAGTCATTTCCTCAGAACAGAAGAATTATCACTCAATTAAAATAACCTGCTCATTTATATTAGTAAAAATTATGTAAACAATTTACATAATAAAAATTGTGTGAATAATAAAATAACAACTCAAGGAAAGATATTAAAAAGCAAACATGGTAAACTATGACCAAATTCAATCTAGTGTGTAATAGTTGTACCAAACAGATGTGGAAAAACAATATAAATGATTGATAATTAAATTTTAACAACAGGATGGTTATACAGAAAAACAATTAATCACTTGTCATTTTTCAAAAGTTTAGATCACTAAAATACCAAGAATTTATAAAAATATGTGAAAAAAATTAAACATAATTTAAAGAAAAAGTTGTTAGTTTTATTGGGAATAATGATGAAATTATTCCATTAGATGAATGTGAAGAAAATTTGTGTTTGATCCCTTGATTGTTGAGAACCAGGATACAGTTAGAGAACATTTTACTATAGGAAGACAAAAAGAAATAGATTGTTTTTATTTAAGTCAAATATACTCAAAATTACCAAAAAAGTTAGTTTGAGGTAATCTTAATTTTCTAAATATTTTTACACAAGATGACATAAATTTAAGTTTTATCTATCATGAATATGTCAGACATAATTTGAAGTTTGATATATTTACAGAACTATGCAGAAATCTTGGAATAAAGATAAACTCGGTTTTTTTCACGACTGCTATGTCAAGAAACATTAATGAAGGAAAATATAGAGAAAACATCAAGAATTGTTTGAACATTACACATAAAACATTGAACATAAACATTACACACAAAACAATGAACATAAACGATAAGCATAAACATTAAATGATAAACATAAGCGCTGAACAATAAACATAAGCATTGAACAACAAATGTAAACATTGAATCTAAATTAAAAAAACCATTATCGTAATTTTATTTGCAATAAATGTTCGCAAAATGCGATCTATAAAATGTTAAAAAAGCCAAATGAAACAGAAGAATGAAAGAACAATTAAAAGACATGGAAATAAAACCAAGAACAGAGTATGAAAAATTTAAAAAAGAATATTAACCAGTTATTTTAAAAGCAACTGAAGAATATAAAGAAGTTGAAAAACAAATGGTTCCTTATAACCAGCATTATTCAGAAGAGTTTCACAATATTCCAAAAACTAAACAATATGATAGAGATTTCACATTGAACGAATCACAGGTAAATTATTTGTGTCAGAATTATTAAGAAGAAAGAAAATTAAAAGGCAAAGATGTTTAAAAAAACATTTATGACTGAAATAATGTCAAATTCAATGGTATTTAATTAATAATTGGAAAAAAAGAAAATGAAGGAACAAATGGATTAATCGAACTCTTAACTGGAAACAAAAACTTTAGATGATCTAGGAACAGAATTTGAATATCATACTATGTAAGCTTTCACGGCCGGTATTGTCTTCACTTAAAACTTCCGGGCTGATAGGCTGTGGTCGAAGTATAAAACTCTCTCCTGACGTATCGTCTCCGACTGTGGGAGACATCCTCGGAGGTAAAGCGGTGAACTGTGAAGAGAAATCGAGGAAGCGCTGATTATATAGGCAGTACAGAGGGCGCCACTGTTGATCATGTGGCGTCGGCTATGAGATTGTCTCTGGTAATGCCAACATCCTCGATTGGAAGTAATCGATCGTCACTCTTGCGGTGCAACGCTGACATCCAAATTTTATCCAGTTTAACACCTTCGTCTTTCCTGTTAACATTATTACGATGTTTATCAATCTCGATAGCCTCTCTACACAAGGTTTTTGATATGATGCGAGACGAGCGTCATATCAAAAACCTCACATTATTATGCACGCTTGTAAAGAGAGGCTATCGAGATTGATATACATCGTAATAATTTTAACAGGAAAGACGAAGGTGTTAAACTGGATAAAATTTGGATGTCAGTGTTGCACCGCAAGAGCGACGATCGATTACTTCCAATCGAGGATGTTGGCGTTACCAGAGACAATCTCATAGTCGACGCCACGTGATCAACAGTGGAGCCTTCTGTACTGCCTATATAATCAGCGCTTCCTCGAGTTCTCTTCCCAGTTCGCCGCTTTACCTCCGAAGATGTCTCCTGCAGTCGGAGACGAAACGTCAGGAGAGAGTTTTATACCTGTACTTCGACCACGGCCTATCAGCCCGGAAGTTTTAAGTGAAGAGAATTTGATTAGATTGATTTACAAAATTATGTGAATATTATAATCGACTCAAATCTGGTGTATAACGAAAGCAATCAAAATAAAAGAAAATAAAGTAAAAGAAGTAAACTTGTTAATTTGATTTTTTAGAAACAAATCTTAATGACCCATTTGCCAAAGTTAGTGAAGGTTTAGTTAAAAAAAATACAGAAAACCCAATCAAATATATTTGGATGAATGATGTTCAACAATTAATTGACAGATTAGCAGTTATTCATGGGGAAAAATTAGCAGGAAATAAAAATTATCATAATGAAAAAGTTGGCATGGGAAAATGCTCACAAACAACAACAATCCGAAAGTTATTTCATAATCGGATTTTTGAACAATTTATCACATCCAATTTCGAAATATGAAAAACATGGTAAAGGAGTAGTCAATTCGCCTTTAAATAATTTACTAATGCCAAAGATAAATCTACCATGATATTTGTACTATGGGTCTTTCACTAACCTAGACAAATGGCTAGAACATGGAATAAATAAATTAGATGAAGCTTGTAAAAAATATATTGCCTATCAAGATCATAGAGATTTAGAAATAAAGACATGAAGCAGATAAAGAACTTCAAATTAGCTTCAAAAGAAAGAATACATGCAAGTGATTATTCAGTTGGAGAAGAATTAGCAGCAACAGCAGTTAGAGGCATTAGTATGGAAAAAGAAAATTAGGAACCGGTTTAGAAATAAAAAAAAAAAGGCTATGGATTACAAAACTTTTTATTATATTTTAATCTATATAAATGAACAACTTTTGGATTGATTATACTTTGAGCATAGCGACAAAACTATGTGAAAATCAATAATGAACAACTAAGTGCTATTGAGCCATTTTTAATTGATATTCACCAAAGAAATAAAGAGAAGAAAACTGGCACAAATTTCCTTGTTTCTTTAACTATTCTTGTTGTGGAAAAATTATTGAATATCTAACAAAAAGAAAGAAGGTATAGGTTTAACAAAAAATGATGGATTTCTTCCATTACTTTTGCATTACTTTTGGCTACTACCTTACCTAACAACTATTGGTACCTTAGCTGGTGGATCTAAAGAGATTATAAATGAGAAGACAGGTGATAAACAATTAGAGGAACAGAAGAGTCATAATTTAGCGATGGAGGGAAAAACTAGCTAAGAAGTAAAAAAAATTTCAAAGAAATGATTACATCATTTACAGTCATTTATCCAATTTTGACATAGAAGATTTAGTTAAACAATTAAAAATTAAACATTTATGTCGCCTTTTTTATGGTTGAATTACCAAATGAACCAAAAAATTAGGATGTGCAATGTTAAATTTGGATACAGTACGTCTGATCATTTTAGAACTCTCTGGATATGTTACTATAAAAATGACAAAAATTTGTTCTTGACTCACATGGAGTAAATATTCCTAACCTATTAGTAAATTATCTCATTTAAAATGACCTGTATTGTAATAGTCAAAGATTTCAAAATTTTGATGAAGTAATTTGTGGTCATCTGTGTTGGTTTGTTTTAAAACTATTATGTATGAATTACAAGTTTAGTGATGTTTTACATTTACTACATGGACATTTTTGGAAATAATTTGAAGCCTGGATACTGCCAGATAAAAAGGCAAATTTATACAGATGCCAAAATCAATTCAAAAATATCTAATATAATTACATAACTTTATAAAGAATTAAATAAAATTTTTTAATTTGTTAAAAATTATATTTATTTTAAAAATAGAAGAATTGTTAATATTACCGATTGGATGCTATTAGTAAAAGATATTTGGAAACAAGGCTTTTAGAAGCTAAACAACAATATATAGACGTGTGAACTATGCTTCAAAACTTCATTCCAAGATAGATATTGAGAAAGTTTTATCAGATTACTTTTCAAAAGGTGATTTAACTCCATATTTAAATGAATTAAGTAATCTTAAAAATAATGTTGATATTTATGATGCTATCATAGAACATCACATGAAAGAAAGAAATAAAAACAAAGACAAGATTATTTTGGTAGAAAATATTCTGCAATCTATAGTTCCAAATTTGAATGGAAAAGTCAGTAAAGATTTATAAATAGTAAAATCGTTAGACTCAAACAATTAATTAAAATATATTTTTATTCTATGTAAATGATAACTGTATTCTAATCTACTGTTTGTAGTGCAAAAATTTTACTGCACATAATCCCCATAGATTGACAACCAAAAATTGGAAACAAAAAATCGAAGACCTTTGTTCAATCTGTAAAACGAAAAAGACCAAATTTGTTAAAAAAAATTTGTAGGTAAGGTCTAAATATTTGTGAGCAAATAATTAATCAATTTCATAAGCCAATTAGCAAAAATTTTAAAAGACGAAACATAATTTCCTTGGAATAGTTGACCTCTGGCAAGCTGATTTAGTCAAAATGTACTCTGGAAAAAGGAAAGGAATTTCGATGATACATAGAGGATATAAATATTTATTGACTGGTTTTGTTCGAAATTTGCATGGGCTATTCCAGTTAGATAAACAGGCAAGAATGTAGTTGATGCTTTCGAAAAAATATTCATTGCTCAACCACCAAAAAATTTGCCAGTAGATAAATGAAAAGTATTTTATAAGAAGGAATTTCAAACACTGATGAAAAAATTTAACATTGATCTTTATTCAAATTATAGTGAATCAAAAACATATGTTGATGACTAATTTAACAGAAAACTGAAAGGTAAGATCTGGAAGAAATTTACTCTTCATGGAAATTATAAATGGACTGTCTTAGTCCCTATAGTAGTTGATGAATACAACAACACAAGACATTCATCTATAAAAATGACGACAAAAGACGTAAAGAAAGACACTGAAAAAGTTTTATTGAAAACATTTACATAAAAAATTTGGTAAATGCTGAGCCTTCTCTTGTCACATTCGAGTCACCATTTTGCGTACAGTAATTTCCTAAATCTCTTAAATCCAAGCCCTGCTTTCCTTTACAATAATTTTCTATGCTCTTTTTTCTACTGTATTTATAGAGGAGGAAATCTGATATCTTTTATTTAATCGTTTTCGGGTAAAAAGGCATATTTGATATTTGAGGTTTGGTTGTTCACATTTGTAGAGAACAAAATTTAACAGTTCTAAAATTTTTAAGATCTTAAATACAACTAATTTTTATGAGATGAGCAAGTGTGGTTTGGCAGTTCTAATTTGCCGGCCGCGGTGGTCTCTTGGTTCTAGGCGCGCAATCTGGAACCGTGCGACTGCTACAGTCGCATTTTCGAGTCCTGCCTTAGGCATGGATGTGTTTGATGTCCTTAGGTTAGTTAGGTTTAAGTACTTCTAAGTTCTAGGGGACTGATGACCACAGCTGTTAAGTCCCATAGTGCTCAGAGCCAATTGAACCATTTTTTTTAGTTCTAATTTATGGAGAACAAAATTTAATACTTTCAAAATTTTTAAGAATGAGAAAATTGAGTATTTTTTTTTTCTAGATAGGCAAATTAGATTTTCGGTTGGGGGGGGGGGGGGGAGGAGGAGGAGAACTGAGAAATTGAATTCTTGATTTGCAAAGTTCAAATTTAACTTGGAGATGCATTTTGGTCCATAATCGGCATAGATATACTACTACTGTAGTACCACTATGTCTGCGCCGCAATATACTTGCCCTGCGGATCGATATGCAGCGTGGTAAGCTGTTTTGGCAGACTGCTGTTGCTGTTATGGTAAGCATGACTCACGGCTGCTTTCTTCTATTGTAGTGATACCCATTATTTCGTTTCAGTGTTGGTACCTATTATGAAGACAGTTTTATTCAGCAGCTACATTCTGTGAGTAATAAATTATGGAAAGTTTTGACTGGGCCACCTCTCATTTATGTGTTAATTTTTTAATAGATGTTGTGTTTTGTTTCATGCAGAAAATGGTAGTTTTGGTAATATTTTGTATGTCACATGGAGACATAAAGTGTCAATAGCATCTGAGCAATAGCAGGCAACATCTCTTCAGAGAGGTTGTATTGTGAGAGACTGTTAGTAGAACCTTTGCCGTTGAGTGAGGTGCAGCCTTGAAGGGAGACAAAGAAGGTAGAGAGATAGATAGAGATAGAGATAGAGATAGAGATAGAGATAGAGATAGAGATAGAGATAGAGATAGATAGAGATAGAGATAGATAGAGATAGATAGAGATAGAGATAGATAGAGATAGATAGAGATAGAGATAGATAGAGATAGATAGAGATAGATAGAGATAGATAGATATAGGGATAGATAGAGATAGATAGAGAGAGAGAGAGAGATAGAGAGAGAGAGAGAGATAGAGAATCTTATGATGGAGTTACCCTGTGCTGTTTGCATACAATAATTTTGTTATATTATTTTTAATTTATGGAGACACATTTTGTAAATTCGTTCAGAAGACTTCAAAAGGTACTGCAATAGCGCATTTGCCGAGACGTCCAAGCATAGAAATTAATTTGCTCAGAGGAATTGGAGACTTTTGTGATAACATAACAATGTGTGATTTACTGCTTTATCCTCAAAGATGGATAGCATACATATTTGTAAAAAAGTAAAGAGAATCTGTGCAGCTTCTTCCACTATTAATGTAAAAAGTTCTGTTTATACAGTTCCTTTATTGCTTTTCCATCAAACAGCATTCATCTCTCTATTTCAAGTCTGACATACATAATTCTGCTTCCTGAGCTTCTCAGTAGCAGTACTTTCATTAAAAATTGTCATTGCAGTAATGAGATTTATTAGCATAGAAGTTTTATGGATGTCTCTAAAGTTTAAAGCACACATTGGACATCATATTGCTACAATTTGAATTCTTATTTTTTAACTAGCATGACAGCAGTAATCACAGTAGTTTGGAGCTAGCACCAACATAGCATTAATTCATTGCACAAATAGGTAAGCCATTTATAATTTTTGTGTGGTACAAATAATATTTCAACAGTGACATACTTTTCAGACAGGGCATGTTTGGTAGATATTTTATTTTCATATTTTTATCGCAGTCAGATTGTTAACAGGACAGTTTTCTTAAATTAGACGAAACTGACTGTACTATCGCCACAAGCTTTGCAGTACATAGTTTAACGTTGCATTTCTGATTAATTTCGCATTTCCGATCACTTTTCAACAATTACGAGATTAATTACAAACTTAAATACGAGCTCAACTGTTTCTCTATCTCGAGTACAAATTCACATTACCACACAGAGGAAATTGTTGTTGTTGTGGTCTTCAGTCCTGAGACTAGTCTGAGGCAGCTCTCCATGCTACTCTATCCTGTGCAAGCTTCTTCATCTCCCAGTACCTACTGCAACTTACATCCATATGAATCTGTTTAGTGTACTCATCTCTTAGTCTACCTCTACGATTTTTACCCTCCACGATGCCCTACAACACTAAATTGGTGATCCTTCGATGTCTCAGAGCATGTCCTACCAACCGATGTCCTCTTCTAGTCAAGAAGTGCCACAAGCTCCTCTTCTCCCCAATTCTATTCAATACATCCTCATTAGGTATGTGATCTACCCCTCTAACCTGCAGCATTCTTCTGTAGCACCACATTTCTAAAGCTTCTATTCTCTTCTTGTCCAAGCTATTTATCGTCCATATTTCACTTCCATACATGGCTACAATCCATACAAATACTTTCAGAAACGACTTCCTGACACTTAAAACTATATTCGATGTTAACAAATTTCTCTACTTCAAAAACGATTTCCTCGTCATTGCCAGTCTACATTTTATGTTCTCTCTACTTCGACCATCATCAGCTATATAGCTCCCCAAATAGTAAAACTCCTTTACTACTTTAGGTGTCTCATTTCCTAATCTGATTCTCTCAGCATCACCTGATATATTAAGACTACATTCCATTATCCTCGTTTTGCTTTTGTTTATGTCCAACTTATATCCTCCTTTCAAGACACTCTCCATTCCGATCAACTACTCTTCCAAGTCCTTTGCTGTCTCTGACAGAATTACAAGGTCATCTGTAAACCTCAAAGTTTTTATTTCTTCTCCATGGATTTTAATACCTACTCCGAATTTTTCTTTTGTTTTCTTCACTGCTTGCTCAATATACAGATTGAATAACATCGGGAGAGACCACAACCCTGTCTCACTCCCTTGCCAACCACTGCCTCCCTTTCATGTCCCTCGACTCTTATAACTGCCATCTGGTTTCTGTACAAATTGTAAATAGCCTTTCGCTCCCTTTATTTTACTCCTGCCACCTTCAGAATTTGAAAGAGAATATTCCAGTCAACATTGTCAAAAACTTTCTCTAAGTCTACAAATGCTCGAAACGTAGGTTTGCCTTTCCTTAATCTAGCTTCTAAGATAAGTCGTAGGGTCAGTATTGCCTCATGTGTTCCAATATTTCTAAGGAATCCAAACTGATCTTCCCTGAGGTCGGCTTCTACTAGTTTTTCCATTCTTCTGTAAAGAATTCGCGTTAGTATTTTGCAGCAGTACTTACTAAACTGATTGTTCGGTAATTTTCATATCTGTCAACACCTGCTTTCTTTGGGATTGGAATTATTATATTCTTCTTGAAGTCTGAGGGTATTTCGCCTGTCTCATGCATCTTGCGCACCAGATGGTAGAGTTTTGTCAGGACTGGCTCTCCCAAGGCCGTCAGCAGTTCTAATGGAATGTTGTCTACTCCGGGGGCCTTGTTTGGACTCAGGTCTTTCAGTGCTCTGTCAAACTCTTCACGCAGTATCTTACCTCCCATTTCGTCTTCATCTACATCCTCTTCCATTTCCATAATATTGTCCTCAAGTACATCGCCCTTGTATAGACCCTCTATATACTCCTTCCACCTTTCTGCTTTCCCTTCTTTCCTTAGAACTGGGTTTCCATCTGAGCTCTTGATATTCATGAAAGTGGTTCTCTTTTCTCCAAAGGTCTCTTTAATTTTCCTGTAGGCAGTATCGATCTTACACCTGGTGAGACAAGCCTCTCTATCCTTACATTTGTCCTCTAGCCATCCCTGCTTAGCCATTTTGCAATTCCTGTCTATCTCCCTTTTGAGAAGTTTGTATTCCTTTTTGCCTGCTTCATTTACTGCATTTTTATATTTTCTCCTTTCATCAATGAAGTTCAATATTTCTTCTGTTACCCAAAGATTTCTAGCAGCCTTCGTCTTGTTACCTACTTTATCCTCTGCTGCCTTCACTACATCCCTCAAAGCTACCCATTCTTCTTCTGCTGTATTTCTTTCCCACATCCCTGCCAATTGTTCCCTTATGCTCTCCTTGAAACTCTGTACTACCCCTTTTTCTTTTAGTTTATCCATGCCCCATCTCCTTAAATTTCTTCAGTTTTAATCTGCAGTTTATAACTAATAGATTGTGGTCAGAGTCCACATCTGCCCCTGGAAATGTCTTACAATTTAAAACCTGGTTCCTAAATATGTCTTACTATTATATAATTTATCTGATACCTTTTAGTATCTCCAGGGTTCTTCCGTGTATAAAACCTTCTTTTATGATTCTTGAAACAAGTGTTAGCTATGATTAAGTTGTGCTCTGTGCAAAATTCTACCAGGCGGCTTCCTCTTTCATTCCTTCCCCCCAATCCATATTCACCTACTACATTTCCTTCTCTCCCTTTTCCTACTACCGAATTTCAGCACCCATGACTATTAAATTTTCGTCTCCCTTCACTATCTGAATAATTTCTTTTATTTCATCATACATTTCTTCAATTTCTTCGTCATCTGCAGAGCTAGTTGGCATATAAACTTGTACTACTGTGGTAAGCGTGGGCTTCGTGTCTATTTTCGCCACAACAATGCGTTCACTATGCTGTTTGTAGTAGCTTACCCGCACTCCTACTTTTTTATTCACTATTAAACCTACTCCTGCATTACCCCTATTTGATTTTGTATTTGTAACCCTTTCTTCGCCTGACCAAAAGTCTTGTTCCTCCTGCCACCGAACGTCACTAATTCCCACTATATCTAACTTTAACCTATCCATTTTCTAATCTACCTGCCCGATCGAGGGATCTGACATGCCACTTTCCGATCCGTAGAACGCCAGTTTTCATTCTCCTGACAACGACGTCCCCCTGAGTAGTGCCCGCCTGGAGATCCGAATGGGGGACTATTTTACCTCCGGAATATTTTACCCAAGAGGACACCATCATCATTTAACCATACAGTAAAGCTGCATGCCCTCTGGAAAAATTACGGCCGTAGTTTCCCCTTTCTTTCAGCCGTTCGCAGTACCAGCACTGCAAGGCCATTTTGGTTAGTGTTGCAAGGCCAGATCAGTCAATCATCCATACTGTTGCCCCTGCAACTACTGAAAAGGCTGCTGCCCCTCTTCAGGAACCACACGATTGTCTGGCCTCTAAACAGATACCCCTCTGTTGTGGTTGCACCTACAGTACGGCTATCTGTATCGCTGAGGCACGCAAGCCTCTCCACCAACGGCAAGGTCCATGGTTCATGGGGGGGGGGGGGGGGGGGGGGGGAGGGGCAGAGGAAATACCAGTGAAAATAAATTACACATTACCATACAACAAAAACTAATGAGCCACTTTCAGTGTTTCTCCAGTTATCCCGACTTTCACTGTCTGTAGCCTCCCTGATGTCCCTTTCGCAAATAAGTTCCTCATTAAACGTTGAAGTATCTGCTGTAAGAAACAAAGACCGATGCGTGAGACAGAATGTCCGTAGGTGAGTGATCTGGTGGGGATCAATGTGAGTCGGTGCTTCTTTGCTAATCTGATCAGTTACATCTGCTAACACGCAAAGGCTACAATGCTCAACAAATTACAGTGGGAAGTGCTACAAGAGAGGCGACGTGCATTACAGAGAGATCTACTGTTACAATTTCGAGAACTTACGTTCCGAGGAGAGCCAGACACCATGTTACATCACCCACGTACGTCTCGTGAAATGATGGCGACGAGAAAACTAGAGAACTTAGATATCTTACAGAGCTTTAGCGACAGCTGTTTTCCCTACGAGCCATACTTCAATGAAACAGGAATGGGGAGAAAAAAATAGTAGTATCAGAAGTACCTTTCGCCACACACCGTAAGATGCCTTGCGTAATATAGATGTAGATGTACAAAGCACAGGCAACTTCATATGTAATGCGTATGACACACATCATGTGTCAAGCTGAGGGTCGCAACGTCAGGGTTCTTGCCTCAAGCGAGCTATACGTCTGAAGTATTGCTCAACACGTTGTTGATTTAGTATGGAAGCCAATTTACTGTTCAGTTCATATATTCTGTGAAAGAAAAAAACCATCAAAGACTGTCATTACGTCATACATATAAATCACGTTTGTAAGACACTAGCTGTTACCCACAGCTGCTGTTGCACATCGTAATGAAATGGATCCTCACAAGAAGACTCCCAGGTTCTGCCCCTAGGGGCGTGACGTCTTTCTGGTTATCGTATAGCATTTAAATGACTGTCGTTGTGGGTTTACATATATCTCAGAAGCTATAAGAGAAGTATGACACTCAGCGGCTAAAATGCGTCAGGCTTATGACTGACTTTAGTATGGAAGTATGGATTAAACACGCTGTGGGTTGCTTAAGCATTGTATTTGCTAAGTTCAATAATATTATGTAGAACATATCAACTAATAAAAGCATTTTTGCAAATATGAAAATTTCAAAAGTCAAAGAGAAAATAACTGTTTTAAACAGTAAAATATTTTCCCATCTTTCCTATTATATTCTTCAAATTAGTAACTGCCTTCTACAACACACTTTCTAAAGCAGTCTGTGTCCTTCCTCACCGTTCAAGCTATCTACATGCCAAATTCCATCAAATTCTGTCCAGAGTTTAGACTTGAAAACGTAAAAGACAGTTACTTTCATATTTGTAATATTAGTGTGGATTTATTGAAGCGTTTTTACACAAGAGCAGTAATGGTAGAAATGAAAATAAAATGACATAATGTTACCAAAATCAAAATTAAATCAAATTTCATCGTAATTCATATAAAATGACAGTAGTTGCTCTGTGCTGTAATGATCTTGCAGCATATATTGTTTGGGAGAATGTACGTGAAACGTAAACTGTATTTTGTATCATTATTTTTATCAATTCTTATCCATGAAAATATTAACGGTGCAGTCCATTGGAGCTGATTATGTCACTGTTTTGCAGTAATCAGGTCGGGGGTGGGATTATGGCTCGAGCTGGCGAAGGTGCTTTAAGCTGTGTAATTTATCTATACGTGAAACAGTAAATAGCCTTTTTAAAAGACTTTCTCCTCGTGTAACATGTTCTTAAGATACCGTATTAACTGCTGAGCTTTACTGCCTGTTGGTTACCCCTGTATCGTACTTGTAAACAGTGCCGTGAAACAAAACTTTAATCTTAGAGAAATGCTGTGTTTGAAATAATGAAAATGAATGTAATTAAATCCCAAAATAAGCTAATTGCATACTGGGAGAAAACTATATGACTGAAACTCAATACTGAAGTAGGTTATGGAAGCTACGTAACATTGTAACATTTAGTGCAATGCCTGACTTTAAATATCCACAAAACAAAATAATGCCCAACTCAGAAGGAAATAACTGTTCAAGACTGTCTTCACTGTTCACTGTAAATTAATCTGCTTAATCAACACAACATTTGAAAATTCTGACTACGTACTGTTTGCTCACAATACTCCAAGGTAAGATCAGCCCTGAAAGAAAAATAATTTACATCATGTTGAGCATGCTTTTTTTGCGTCTGGTGTACTGACGTTCTCGAAAGCAAATTGGAATCAGCAAATGCAGTATCTAAAGAAAAATAATTTACTCACTACTAAATTTTCCTTTGCTTGCCAGAAACAGTCTGTGGCTTAAGGTGTAATTAACACACAACAAAATATTTAAAACTTTACTAAGGATGATGGAGGAGGGTTTTACATTAAAGAAAAGCGTTCTTGTAAAGCTAAACTCTGATTACTGTCAAAACAGGCTGTGCAGCATAAGAAGCTAACAATTATGAAATTCACTCACTATAAAAATTACAGACATTTAAACAAATTGCACTATTTGTGACACCATAAAATCAAAGAGATCAAATTAACACTAATCATGAATATTATTAGTTCTCTAAGGAACAAAGATTTTCTTCAATTAGTAGTTCTGACAAACAAACACTTTATTCTTGTGTGTGGCTTGGTTATTTTGAAAAATATTCCTCCATAAATTTTCTCAATTCAAACACTCAAGAAAATATCTTTATAAAGAAGTTTTCGGCTAAAATGGCTCTGAGCACTATGGAATTTAACATCTGAGGTCATCAGTCCTCTATAACTTACAACTACTTTAAACCTAACTAACTTCAGGACATCACACACATCCACGCCCGAGGCAGGGGCAGGATTCGAACCCGCGACCATAGCGGTCGCGCGGTTCCAGACTGAAGCGCCTAAAACCGCTCGGCCACACTGGCCGGGAAAACAAGTTTTCGTTTCCATAAGAAAGTATTCCAGATACTTTCTTCCAGATTCACAAATACCAGCTTTCAATCTGTAAAACCCAACTGCTCGCTGCTATGCGTCTAATAAGAACGTCCTAACGCTCACAATTGACTGGCAACCAAGCACACAACATATTGAACACAGAGTTAAGGATCTTATCCACTGCTCGTGCAGCGCTCTCGTTCATCTTTGTCTCGGTACAGTAAAGGTTGACTTTTTTTAAATGGCAGAAAACGTATGAAAAACCTTACAGTGGTTGTATGATAAACTAGATGTCTAAATCGAGGTTTTTTATCTCCTTCGACTAAGCCAACTTATCTCAGAAAGTTCATGCTGACTGAAGTTGTCTTGCACAAAGCTAGTTATCTCATTGGTAAATAAAATTGGTAAATAAATTGACTGTCAAGGCCACCCATTCCTATGAAAGACGTCCGAAAAATGTATTAATTCACTAGCTGGCCACTTTTCGTCTGATACGCTTTGTGCTCTGCGGACAAAGACCATTACGAGCAGCATAAATTCAGCCGGCGCGAGGTTAAAGCCTGTGAGATGCAACAATTCCACGTACCTGCATACATCAATACACAATCCACCATTCTCATCGACTTCAGGTTGCCCAAGTGGCATCACATTGGAAGACCGGTGCCCGGCGAACGGTGTGCCCGATGGGGGACCCTAGCTTACGAATAAATAAATCAGGTTCAATTCTTTTAAACTGGCTTCTCACAAATTTAACTGGGCTCAAACTGACTGATATGTTCAATGCTTTCATAAATTTTGTTATTGTCTGGTACTGGTATTCCTTCACCATATCTTCATGTTCTTTTTTGGGTGGACGGGGGGCGAGAGAGAGAGAGAGAGAGAGAGAGAGAGAGAGAGAGAGAGAGAAACAGAAACATGGGGGGGGGGGGGGGTCAAGTGGATGAGTTTTCTGATTTGATGCAGCCTCCCACGAATTTTTCTCCTGTGCCAACATCTTAATCTCAGAGTAGCAACCAACGTCTCAGTTATTTGTTGAACAAATACAAAACTCCATTTTATCCTACAATTCTACCCCACACAGCTCCTTTAGGTACGATGGAAGTTACTGCTTGATGACATAACATGTATCCTACCATCCAGCCCCTTCAACTTGTCAATATTTTCCACATGTTCCCTTCCTCGCCGCTTCAGCGGAGGACGTCACTCCTTATCTCATCAATAAATTTTGAAATTTGTGATAAGGTCTTATGGGACCAAACTGCTGATGTCATCGGTCCCTAAGTCTACACACTACTTAGCTAACTTAAACTTACTTACGCTATGGACAATACACACACCCATGCCCGAGCGAGGACTCCAACCTCCGACGGAGGGAGCCGCGCTGACCGTGACAAGGCGCCTAAGACGGCGCGGCTAACCCGCGCGGCTATCTTATCAGGCTACTTAATTTTCAACGTTGTTCTACTTAACTACGCTTAGATTCTCTTCTTTTCCTATTTATATCAGTTGCTAAACACCCGCTGTTTGTAAACTGTCGGCAGTGTGCATCTCTGGAGCAGCCACCCGCGATTCTACATTTTCTGCTTTCGCGTGTAATTATATTTGTAGTTGGCTTCTTTCTAGCATATAGGACTATCTGTCAGATTCTTGCTGTGATCGTCGCTTGTTTGTTCAATCTTATCGAAACGATCATGTCCGATCTTTCTGTGTTTTGCTGCCAACTCTCTCCTTCTAGACGCTTGAAATACTGTGTTCTAGTTCGTTACGGTTTCTTCTTGTACTTTCCGCAATTGTTTATAGTGGGTGTTCTTTTTCTAATTTCTTCACGGTCGCATCCCGACACCGAACGAACGCTCCCACCGTCCTTATTGCCTTGGCAATGAATTCCATAAGATTCACCAATCTGATCTTCGGTTGGCATTACTGCACTTCTACTTTTACTCATTTGTGATTCTCGGTCTGATGTTCTCGCCACCGGGTCCTTAACTGTTGTATAACCCTCAGTTAGAGTTCGTGCTCATTTTTGTAGTTTGAGTCTTTATCCGCGATTCTATTTTACATGCCTGTTTCCTGGCACACCAAACATTGAAGAGACTACATCACTGCCGACAACAGCAACATTATCACTACATATTCGTTTCATTCAGTGGAGCAAAAAAAAAAAAAAAAAAAAAAAAAAAAAATGCCTAACACGTCACATAAAAATTCATGCTACCCTGTTTCTTCCTTACCTACTGCTTACTTGGCGACTTTTCGATGATCTCAGATACTACCTCCTTAGAGATGTAGAAATACCGTAAACGGTTTAATTGCAGTGGACGTTGCTCTAAACAGTAATACAACAGGTTTCCTTGGTTGCTTAAAAAAATGGTTCATGTGGCTCAGAGTACTATGGGACTTAACATCTCAGGTCAGCAGTCTCCTAGAACTTAGAACTACTGAAACCTAACTAACCTAAGGATATCACACACATCCATGCCCGAGGCAGGATTCGAACCTGCGACCGTAGCGCTCACGCGGTTCCAGACTGAAGCGCCTAGAACCGTTCTGCCACCGGCGGCCTGCTTGGTTGCTTCAGTTGCAGGTTTTGAAACCTGGGTAGAGAAACAACCCTAGATGGGGAAACACTCGTTACAGGAAACACAGGAGTTTTATTTTGAGCCAATGACTCGCTTGATAGCTCGTTTCGCGGTTATATAAATCCGTAGAACTTGTGGCGATTACGCCACAATTCGGCCTGCGTTCTATAAAATACTGTATTAAGGATTACGCCGCTGTAATTTTGCGAACTAGCAAAACGTTCAACTTCGCGCAAGCGCAACATTTCTCGAAGCGCAGCTACGCAAGCGCATTTGTACATGCCTCAGTTCCTCGAGATGGAAGCCGTGCGTGAAAGCGCATTGCGTCCCGGGTTCGGTCGATATCTCTTGCTCTGTTTAGCAGGCGACAAACATCTGGTTTCCATGTGTGTTCCGTAGCGTGGTGTATTGAGGTTATCCATTAATGCAATTTTTGTGCAATAATGTACGTTGACTCCAGAGAAAGCAAGCTGAAATGTGGCAACACAACGTCGGCGTCGCTTTGTATTTCTAGTACCTCTGCTGTTTGGATACTATTTAATCGTGTCGTCTTTTGTTTACCTTTGCTGTTACTTTTATAGCAATAAACACAGCACAGATCGCCGAGCAAAGTAATACATTCACAGCAGACCGCTTGCGCAATGACACAGCGTCTGGATACGAGAACGCGCGTGTTTTTTCTACCAACTTTTGAGGGTGCCCTTTTATTCCTGTGCGGCAGCAGTTGCGCACGAGGAAAGGCATATCGTGTGGACATGCCTCACGTAACAGATGGTCAACTAGCGTGACAAAAGAGTGAGAATATACTGCATTGTGCTTAAGAACAGTGAACCCCTGTTAAACCTAGCGCCAAGACGAGCAACTTAGTATTTGTACTAACTGATTAATTTCTGTATTACCACATATTGGTAAGAATACTGGAGCTCTTCTCGAGTCTGACAAATTTCTACATACAGTTTCAATCATTCAAAATTTACTTGCTACGATTAACATAAGAATTTTTTTTTTAATGTTACAAGTGATTGGAGAATTAGGCCTACCAATCACGAAAGCGCCCTAGCAGACCAGGGTGAAAGAGTTAGGAATTCACTGTCTACTGATCCCATGTTACGAACTGCCAGCAGATGGTGGTCTTGTGGTTGGTGTTGCTGCCTCTTGAACGCAGGGCTTCGGGTTCGAGTCGCGGCCGGGCCGGGGACTTTCTCCGCTCGACACTGTGTGTGTGTGTGTGTGTGTGTGTGTGTGTGTGTGTGTGTGTGTGTGTGTGTGTGTATGTGTGTATTTCTCATTTTCGTTTCATCATCATTGACACACAAGTCGCCGGCATGCTGTCAAACAAAAAGACTTGCATAAGGCGGCCTAATTACCCAGAAGGGAGACCCCGGCCATAAACGCTTTACACACATTCGTTTTCATGTTAGAGGCCAACGGAGAAGAAAAGCCACTGGGGACACGGAGAAAATTTTAGAAGAGACGAGGTAAGTAAACCAGCTGCTGATGAGGTAGGGAAGAATCAGGTGAAAATTGATAGACCTCTTCCTTCTGCACTGATCAACGTAGCCTTCCACATGCAACCATTCGCAAAGTACAACTTTCGCACTTAGAATCTCCGACGCAGTTATCTGTCTCGGCACAAACGATCACCTCTTCTCAAAGAAATATGTAGAAGTCGGATCGCTACAAAGTGTCTGTACGCATGATGTGACTTCTTTATGGTATGCAATCAGTATGAAATATGATCGTGGAACAGCAAAGCTGTACGTAAATATCACAACAAGTTTTATCATTACGCACTGGTGTCACGACCGTGCCAGCATCTCAATGAATGTCAGGTATGTGCGCAATAACCACATCGTTTCGGCACAACCGACCATAAGAAAAAAACAGAGGCATTGCAAGGAGTAATACCGAGCCTCCAGCTTCTACCTCAGCGAACACGTCGCGGTCTCCAAAGGCCTCTAAAGCTGATGTGACGTTGTCCTTCGCGTCATATGGAGTTCCATCTACTACTGTCACACACGAAATGGTTGCGAAAGTATTCCTAGAGAAGCGTGTGCGACAGGTGTATCGCTTTCATTGTTAGAATCAAAATACTAGCAAGATGCTTTCCAGAAGGTATTAGCATGGTGCATGATTTCTTAGCGGTTTTGCTTCTGGTGTTGGTATTCCGCTTTCTATAGGTTTATTTATCGATTGTAATTTTTTAGTTGTAGTTTACTGTGCTATCTGAGTTCACATTTCGTCATTTTGTTATTTTAGATAGTGAGTGGAGATGTGGACTCTAGAAATTGAGTACCAGGCGTATAAAATCGGAATATTTCTGACATATGAGTTTAATAGATGGGTGAAAGCAGCGGAGGAATCCAGAAACGTTTGCACCATTTATGGCGATAATGTGATTGGATACAGCACGCAAGAAAATGGTATTTTCGTTTTGACATTAGTGACTCTACGGAATGCCAACACCAAAAGCAAAACCGCTAAGAAATCATGCACCATGCTAATACCCTCTGCAAAGCACCTTGCCAGTATTTTGATTCTAACAATGAAAGCGATACACCTGTCGCACACGCTTCTCTAGAAATACTTTCGCAAACCATTTCTTGTGTGACAGTAGTAGATGGAACTCCATATGACGCGAAGAACAACGCTACATCAACTCATTTAAACGCATTAATCCACCGTGATCTACGTTAATGTACACGAGAACTGGGAAATGTGATGAAATGTGACAATTCCACCATCCTGCAACACTTGAATGCAATGAGGAAGATTCAAAAATCGAGTGTATGGGTACGGCATACTCCAAGCTTGATCAAATGTGTGTGAAATTTTATGGGACTTGACTGCTAAGGTCATCAGTCCCTAAGCTTACACACTACTTAACCTAAATTATCCTAAGGTCAAACACACACACCCATGCCCGAGGTAAGACTCGAACCTCCACCGGGACCAGCCGCACAGTCCATGACTGCAGCGCCTAAGACCGCTCGGCTAATCCTGGGCGGCATACGCTAAGCCAGAACCGGCCAAATACGTAGTTCTCTGTTTTCTCGTCATCAGCCGACTCGTGAACAACACCGACCATTCCTCTCCTGCATCGTGAAGCTGAAGAGAAATGGTGTCTTAATGTTAACAAATGGAAAAGAAAGCAATGTTTGAACCCAAACAAAGCATGAACTCTCGTACAAAGACATGCGCAGATACAGAAAAGATAATGTTACACATCTGGTGGAATAGGGGCGGCGTGGAGAGGTACGAGCTGCTTCCCCGAGGTGCAACCACCACCGTTGAGCCGGCCGGTGTGGCCGCGCGGTTCTAGGAGCTTCAGTCTGGACCAGCGCGACCGCTACGGTGCAGGTTCGAATCCTGCCTCGGGCATGGATGTGTGTGATGTCCTTAGGTTAGGTGTAAGTAGTTCAAGGGGACTGATGACCTCAGATGTTAAGTCTCATAGTGCTCAGAGCCATTTTTTGAAACATCACCGTTGACAAAATGGTTCAAATCGCTCTTACCACTATGGGACTTAACTTATGAGGTCATAAGTCCCTTGAACTTAGAACTACTTAAACCTAACCAACCTAACGACACCACACACGTCCATGCCCGAGGCAGGATACGAACCTGCGACCGTAGCGGTCGCGTGGTTCCAGACTGTAGCGCCTAGAACCGCTCGGCCACCACGACCGCCGTTGACATTTACTGTCAACAGCTGAGAGGTCTTGCAGGGGCAGTTCAAGAACAGCGATCAGCAAGACTTGATGAAGTGGTAGTATACCACGATAATGCACGTCCACATTCTGTTAGACTGACAAAAAACACTATACAGAAGTTTGATTGGGAAATCATTCCGCATCCACCTTATTCAGCTAATCTTGCAGGCTCTGATTTTCAACGTTTCCGCTCTCTATCAAACTACCTTCAACGAACTTGCTTTCCGGATGAAAATGCGCCCCGAACATGCCTCGACGAGGTTCTCGCTTCAAAAACGTGCAGTGCTGTAAAGGAGAATATATTATTGATGACTATAGTCTCTGTTAATGTTAATGTTATCTGTTGTGTTTATTAAACTTATCGAAGAAAGCTACGAACTTACGCAACAATCCCGTACAACCTAATCATGAGTCACCTATGCCGCACGCGCTTGGAGGAGGCCTTCTAGACGCTCAATACTTGACACGTGCGGACAGCTGTTACGCAATAAGATCCGGAGGTCACATTCACTTGCATTAATTGTGAATTGCTGGAAGCTTGTCGCAGGCCGCAGTGTGGTTAATTTCGTAACAAGCACTCCGCACCCATTATTTTACAACAGCATTCGTTATACGAGCAAAATAAAACTGCTAAATAATGTGCGGGTACTATCACCGATGTCATGGCTGAGATTGGCATTGAATAGGTCGTTGCTATTGTAATAGACATTGCTCGACATACGCTGATTGCAGGCACCATTTTACATCTACGATGTCTACGTATCGTCAGGATAGGCTGCGCAACTCGTCCTACTTGCAAAAGGTGTTACAGCGACTGAAGTACTTCATGGGCTTAATACTAAAGCAAAAAGATAATTCAATCTTTGAAATACATTCAGTCTTTGAAATACCGCCTTGTTCCCAATGCAATATTGGCGGCTAAGAGGAAAGAGATATACGGCACAGCATCTGTCACACACAAATATCTCTCTGACATTTTGGATTGCTGTACAAATGTTTTTATAGCTTCTCAAAGAACAAGGAAGCTATACTGGGAACGAGTGCTTCTTCCCATGCGCGATTAGACAAAGGTGTGTAGACAACCATGATGGAGGATGAGACATCACTGGAGACGGCTTTTCGAATGCTGAAACTCATGTATGACGCTATGACGTGAACGGATGCAGATAATACTGTTTTGTCGAATGTACGAAGGATTTTTTGTATGGTTCCAGCTAACTACACTCCTGGAAATTGAAATAAGAACACCGTGAATTCATTGTCCCAGGAAGGGGAAACTTTATTGACACATTCCTGGGGTCAGATACATCACATGATCACACTGACAGAACCACAGGCACATAGACACAGGCAACAGAGCATGCACAATGTCGGCACTAGTACAGTGTATATCCACCTTTCGCAGCAATGCAGGCTGCTATTCTCCCATGGAGACGATCGTAGAGATGCTGGATGTTGTCCTGTGGAACGGCTTGCCATGCCATTTCCACCTGGCGCCTCAGTTGGACCAGCGTTCGTGCTGGACGTGCAGACCGCGTGAGACGACGCTTCATCCAGTCCCAAACGTGCTCAATGGGGGACAGATCCGGAGATCTTGCTGGCCAGGGTAGTTGACTTACACCTTCTAGAGCACGTTGGGTGGCACGGGATACATGCGGACGTGCATTGTCCTGTTGGAGCAGCAAGTTCCCTTGCCGGTCTAGGAATGGTAGAACGATGAGTTCGATGACACTTTGGATGTACCGTGCACTATTCAGTGTCCCCTCGACGATCACCAGAGGTGTACGGCCAGTGTAGGAGATCGCTCCCCACACCATGATGCCGGGTGTTGGCCCTGTGTGCCTCGGTCGTATGCAAACACGCATACGACCGTCATTGGCACCAAGGCAGAAGCGACTCTCATCGCTGAAGACGACACGTCTCCATTCGTCCCTCCATTCACGCCTGTCACGACACCACTGGAGGCGGGCTGCACGATGTTGGGGCGTGAGCGGAAGACGGCCTAACGGTGTGCGGGACCGTAGCCCAGCTTCATGGAGACGGTTGCGAATGGTCCTCGCCGATACCCCAGGAGCAACAGTGTCCCTAATTTGCTGGGAAGTGGCGGTGCGGTCCCCTACGGCACTGCGTAGGATCCTACGGTCTTGGCGGGCATCCGTGCGTCGCTGCGGTCCGGTCCCAGGTCGACGGGCACGTGCACCTTCCGCCGACCACTGGCGACAACATCAATGTACTGTGGAGACCTCACGCCCCACGTGTTGAGCAATTCGGCGGTACGTCCACCCGGCCTCCGGCATGCCCACTATACGCCCTCGCTCAAAGTCCGTCAACTGCACATACGGTTCACGTCCACGCTGTCGCGGCATGCCACCAGTGTTAAAGACTGCGACGGAGCTCCGTATGCCACGGCAAACTGGCTGACACTGACGGCGGCGGTGCACAAATGCTGCGCAGCTAGCGCCATTCGACGGCCAACACCGCGGTTCCTGGTGTGTCCGCTGTGCCGTGCGTGTGATCATTGCTTGTACAGCCCTCTCGCAGTGTCCGGAGCAAGTATGGTGGGTCTGACACACCGGTGTCAATGTGTTCTTTTTTCCATTTCCACTAGTGTATAAACAAATGGTTCAAATGGCTCTGAGCACTATGGGACTTAACTTCTGAGGCCATCAGACCCCTAAAACTTAGAACTCCCTAAATCTAATTAACCTAAGGACATCACACACATCCATTCTCGAGGCAGGATTCGAACCTGCGACCGTAGCGTCCAGTGGTTCAAGACTGTAGCGCCTAGAACCGCTCGGCCATAAGAGCCGGCAACTATAAATAGTGCTGAAAGAGACTAATCTCTTATAAAAGCTGATGTGAAACGAGCAAAATGATGCGAACAGTAGCAAACATTTCGGACCCGCGGTATAGGGAGCTCTTACTGTAAATGACGAAAGCAATGGAGAACGAGGCAACACTAAGATATTTGCATCAAATTAATTCCGGTGCTATTGCTTCTAGCCTAGCGCAGTTTCGAGGTATTGTTGCTGTCTTTTCGAAAAATTATTTTTGGGCTGCTGCTTATCACACGTCGTCATCGTGTCTGTGGCTAGGAACCTTTGCGCACTTTGGCATTGGGGATTTTAAGTGTGGCATCAATGTCAGCTGCGAGGGAACACAACTGGTCCGCTCACGGCACGATTCACACAGGAGGAGGATTCCATTACGGAGAGAGAAACTGCAGTCATTGCAGTGGAACCTCTGCAGTTATGATCTAGCAGATATAAAAGATACTAAAACAAATACCATTCTTCCATCGATTAAGGACTCATTGTAAAGACCGTCTGTACATTGTAAATTGAGCCAATCTATAAAACCATCTCAGTTTACAAAGGAGTGACGTAGCTCCTAGCTCATTCTCACCGCAGGACCGAATGTCGTCAGATAGCGCTAGTGGCCAGCACTCAGTTTGAAATTGCCGGTTCCCCTTCCCTACAAGCGTCAAGCCTACGTCTTTGCTTTCGCTCAGTTTCGAAAACCCGTTCCTATGTCTTACTGAGTGCATATCCCTGACCTCTGTTAAAAGAGTTGCTGTTCTTTCTAATTTCGGCTGCTTCATGTATAACAGAATCAAGGAATGATGATGTCTGAGCCAAAACTCTCCTATTTTCAAATTATATTTGACGCCCGTTTTCTTGAAAAGTTCAGCTACGGCCGTCTTCTCAAGTTCTGCGCAACGAGCATGGCAACAGTGAGAATAGTTTGACCTATGTAAATGCTACAACATTCACAGGGGACACACCGTACACGTCAACGTCCTTTCGTTAGTTTATGTAATACTATGTACCGCATCTTCTTAAGTAATTGTTCTGCTGTCTTGCAACTTTTACTGTGTGGGCTCTACAGATGACTGACTCTATTGAAGAGTCCAAATTCGTAGCCCAAATCAAACCTATAAAAATAACGGCTGTTGGAATATTGTTCTTGCGATTCATCGACCAGCTGCAGTCCCACTCCTTCATTGCAAGATGAAGTTACGTGTAGACTGTATCATTTGTTGTTTTAGAGTTCAGAACAGCTGAGGTCATAAGCGCCAGTGTCACAACTTAAAAAGATCAATTACCGAGTGAATTTGAAATCGATGATACTCAGAGCCTAATCGACTGGATTAGAAGGATAGCTATAAACGATCTCTTCTCCTTCAAGGAGGTAGATCAAACGGTTGAAAATTAAATTTTCTACGCTACATTATTCCATCTAATAAAAAGTAAAACAAGAGCTAAAGTTCGTGCTGTATCTGCTAAAACATCTTATGTTTGAGATGACAAACGTACCTCAAAACGTAAAAGGTTACAAAAAAGGATTTGGATCAGAATATAGCACACAGTCAATGACTGATTGCAGTAAGCTCAGAGTGGTGCGGGATCTCCACTTAACAAATGACGGTGACTGAAACTACAGTGCCCAATACGGACGGAGCCGAGTTAAAGGCATCTTCTCGCGACGATAGGGGTGAGAAGAAGTTGTCCAAGTCGTTGGGTGTTCTCCTATAGAGAAGACCAGTGTTGATGCCAGAGTGGCACATGAGGCAACACAGAGATCAGCTGAAGGGACAGAATAGCGGCATCAGTAGCTTCATTCCTCGACTCACAGATATGACAAGGGACCTACATGAACATCACGTTGGCTCCAGCGTCTGCGAGCGAGTACAGGCATTCTTGGATTCTTTGTACTACGTGCTGGTATGTGTATAGCACATAGAGGCTCTGGGGGAGGGGGGACGGGGGGGGGGGGGGGAGCACTAAGTGAATCTGGACATGAGATATGGTACACAGTTGAGAAGCCTGTCTCGTCGGATGTACTGGGTGGCCTAATAGAGGGGGGTGGGGGGGGGGGAGGGGAACCTCTGCAGTAAAAATCGAGCACTGTTGTGGATGCTGGTATCTAAATTTTTGTTGCCAGTGACTTAGAGTGATAGATCAATCTGGAGAAGTGTCGTTGGGAAGCGAGGTAAGTCGAAGGTGAACGCAGAGCTCTGCGCAAAGTCACGGCGGTGGAGAGCTCTCACCCATCAGGAATGTGGCAGGTAACACGAACAGAAGCTTCCAAGCACTAGACGAAAGAGAACTCCGGCAGGCGACAAAGAAGTTGCGCTTCCCCCCTGTTGGTGGTCAAGGGAGTCATCAAAAAGGACTCTCAGGATAGATACTTGTGGGTAGAGAACAGACAGCACGCGTATCTGCTGAGGAGAATATCACGCCGGTACGACAGCGGTAGTTCGGTAGCGCCTGCATAGAGACTCATAACTGTGCTAGTGTTGAAAGCTCCAGTGGCTAAACGTATTCCTCGATTGGGGATTATGTTGAGACGGTTTGAAATAGACGATCATGCAGATGAGTAAACGAGAAACTCATAGTCCATTTTTCATCAGATAATGGAGTGGTACAAGGGAGGAGGATTTCCCGATCCGAGACAAGGGACTGGTATAAGCGGAGGAGGATATTCCGATCCGCTCTCCATGAAGTACCGTTTAAACCACGTAGGATATTTAGAGATAGTGTACAGCGAGCTGCTACATAAGATAGGTGGGAGTCCCAATACAGTTTTCTATCGAGTGTGAGACGCGCCGCAATAGCAAATACGTTGAGGGAGAGGGGGGGTGTGGAACATTCTGCGGCGTTAAGGATAACAGTCGTAATGTACTCTACCTGATCGTCACTGCTGTGGAAATGTTGTTCGTGGAAGATTGCCAGTGAAGAGTAGAGCTTCCAGCCTTAGAAAACTTTCAGGTGGTCTTGCACACAGATGGGACATGTGTTAACAGACGAATGACGCACGGGAAATGGTCGCTCGAGGAGGGCAGACCATTCTAAACGATAGACAAGTTGCGCATCACAATATTCCATCAGCCGTTATTTTTATAGCCTTTTATTTAGGCTACCAGTTTCGAGTCTTCAATAAAATCATCTTCAGGTCCTACACAGTAAAAATTCCAAGACATCAGACAATTATACATGAAGATGTGATCCATAGTACTATATAAACGAACGAAATCGTACATATTATTATACACTGAAGCGCCAAGGAAACTGGTATAGGTATCGGCATTGTTGTTGTTGTTGTCTTCAGTCCTGAGACTGGTTTGATGCAGCTCTCCATGCTACTCTATCCTGTGCAAGCTGCTTCATCTCCCTGTACCTACTGCAACCTACATCCTTCTGAATCTGCTTAGTGTACTCATCTCTCGGTCTCCCTCGACGATTTTTACCCTCCACGCTACCCTCCAATGCTAAATTTGTGATCCCTTGATGCCTCAAAATATGTCCTACCAACCGCTCCCTTCATCTAGTCAAGTTGTGCCACAAACGTCTCTTCTCTCCAATCCTATTCAATACCTCCTCATTAGTTATGTGATTTACCCATCTAATCTTCAGCATTCTTCTGTAGCACCACATTTCAAAAGCTTCTATTCTCTTCTTGTCCAAACTAATTATCGTCCATGTTTCACTTCCATACATGGCTACACTCCAAACAAATACTTACAGAGACGACTTCCTGATACATAAATCTATATTCGATATTCACAAATTTCTCTTCTTCAGAAACGCTTTCCTTGCCATTGCCAGTCTACATTTTATATCCTCTCCACTTCGACCATCATCAGTTATTTTACTTCCTAAATAGCAAAACTCCTTCACTACTTTAAGTGTCTCATTTCCTAATCTAATTTCCTCAGCATCACCCGATTTAATTTGACTACATTCCATTATCCTAGTTTTGCTTTTGTTGATGTTCATCTTATATCCTCTTTTCAAGACACTGTCCATTCCGTTCAACTGCTCTTCCAAATCCTTTGCCGTCTCTGACAGAATTACAATGTCATCGGCGAACCTCAAAGTTTTTACTTCTTCTCTATGAATTTTAATACCTCCTCCAAATTTTTCTTTTGTTTCCTTTACTGCTTGCTCAATATACAGATTGAATAACATCGGGGAGAGGTTACAACCCTGTCTCACTCCTTTCCCAACCACTGCATCCCTTTCATGCCCCTCGACTTTAATAACCGCCATCTGGTTTCTGTACAAATTGTAAATAGCCTTTCGCTCCCTGTATTTTACCCCTGCCACCTTTAGAATTTGAAAAAGAGTATTCCAGTCAACATTGTCAAAAGCTTTCTCTAAGTCTACAAATGCTAGAAACGTACGTTTGCCTTTTCTTAATCTTTCTTCTAAGATAAGTCGTAAGGTCAGTATTGCCTCACGTGTTCCAACATTTCGACGGAATCCAAACTGATCCTCCCCGAGGTCTGCATCTACCAGTTTTTCCATTCGTCTGTAAAGAATTCGCGTTAGTATTTTGCAGCCGTGGCTTATTAAACTGATAGTTCGGTAATTTTCACATCTGTCAGCACCTGCTTTCTTTGGGATTGGAATTATTATATTCTTCTTGAAGTCTGAGGGTATTTCGCCTGTCTCATACATCTTGCTCACCAGGTGGTAGAGTTTTGTCAGGACTGGTTCTCCCAAGGCCGTCAGTAGTTCTAATGGAATGTTGTCTACTCCGGGGGCCTTGTTTCGACTCAGGTCTTTCAGTGCCCTGTCAAACTCTTCACGCAGTATCGTATCTCCCATTTCGTCTTCATCTACATCTTCTTCCATTTCCATAATATTGTCCTCAAGTACATCGCCCTTGTATAAACCTTCTATATACTCCTTCCACCTTTCTGCCTTCCCTTCTTTGCTTAGAACTGGGCTGCCATCTGAGCTCTTGATATTCATACACATGGTTCTCTTCTCTCCAAAGGTCTCTTTAATTTTCCTGTAGGCAGTATCTATCTTAACCCTAGTGAGATAAGCTTCTACATCCTTACGTTTGTCCTCTAGCCATCCCTGTTTAGCCATTTTGCACTTCCTGTCGATCTCATTTTTGAGACGTTTGTATTCCTTTTTGCCTGCTTCATTTACTGCATTTTTATATTTTCTCCTTTCATCAATTAAATTCAATATTTCTTCTGTTACCCAAGGATTTCTAGCAGCCCTCGTCTTTGTACCTAGTTTATCCTCTGCTGCCTTCACTAGTTCATCCCTCAGAGCTACCCATTCTTCTTCTACTGTATTTCTTTCCCCTATTCCTGTCAATTGTTCCCTTATGCTCTCCCTGAAACTCTGTGCAACCTCTGGTTCTTTCAGTTTATCCAGGTCCCATCTCCTTAATTTCCCACATTTTTGCAGTTTCTTCAGTTTTAATCTACACGTCATAACCAATAGATTGTGGTCAGAGTCCACATCTGCCCCTGGAAATGTCTTACAACTTAAAACCTGGTTCCTAAATATCTGTCTTACCATTATATAATCTTTCTGATACCTTTTAGCATCTCCAGGGTTCTTCCACGTGTACAACCTTCTTTCATGATTCCTAAACCAAGTGTTAGCTATGATTAAGTTGTGTTCTGTGCAAAATTCTACTAGGCGGCTTCCTCTTTCATTTCTTAGCCCCAATCCATACTCACCTACTATGTTTCCTTCTCTCCCTTTTCCTACACTCGAATTCCAGTCACCCATTACTATTAAATTTTCGTCTCCCTTCACTATCTGAATAATTTATTTTATTTCATTGTACATTTCTTCAATTTCTTCATCATCTGCAGAGCTAGTTGGCAGATAAACTTGTACTACTGTAGTAGGTGTGGGCTTCGTTTCTATCTTGGCCACAACAATGCGTTCACTATGCTGTTGGTAGTAGCTTACCCGCATTCCTATTTTCCTATTCATTATTAAACCTACTCCTGCTTTACCCCTATTTGATCTTGTGTTTATAACCCTGTAGTCACCTGACCAGAAGTCCTGTTCCTCCTGCCACCGAACTTCACTAATTCCCACTATATCTAACTTCAACCTATCCATTTCCCTTTTTAAATTTTCTAACCTACCTGCCCGATTAAGGGATCTGACATTCCACGCTCCGATCCGTAGAACGCCAGTTTTCTTTCTCCTGATAACGACATCCTCCTGAGTAGTCCCCGCCCGGAGATCCGAATGGGGGACTATTTTACTTCCGGAATATTTTACCCAAGAGGATGCCATCATCATTTAATCATACAGTAAAGCTGCATGTCCTCGGGAAAAATTACGGCTGTAGTTTCCCCTTGCTTTCAGCCGTTCGCAGTACCAGCACAGCAAGGCCGTTTTGATTAATGTTGCAAGGCCAGATCAGTCAATCATCCAGACTGTTGCCCCTGCAACTACTGAAAAGGCTGCTTCCCCTCTTCAGGAACCACACGTTTGTCTGGCCTCTCAACAGATACCCCTCCGTTGTGGTTGCACCTACGGTACGGCCATCTGTATCGCTGAGGCACGCAAGCCTCCCCACCAACGGCAAGGTCCATGGTTCATGGGGGGAGGGGTATCGGCATACGTATTCAAATACAGAGATACGTAAATAGGCAGAATACGGCGCTTCGGTCGGCAACGCGTATATAAGACAACAGGTGCCTGATGCATTTGTTAGATGCTGCTGCAACGGCAGGTTATCAAGAGTTACGTGTTATAGTCGGTGCCTGAGCGATGGGACACAGGATCTCCGAGGTAGTGACGAAGTGGGGATATTCCCGTACGACCGTTTCACGAGTGTGCCGCTAATATCAGGAATACGGTAAAGCATCAAATCTCCGACATCTCTGCGGCCGGAAAAAGATCCTGCAAGAATGGGACCAACGACGACTGAAGAGACAGAAGTGCAGCCCTTTCGCAAATTTCTGCAGATTTCAATGCTGGGGTCATCAACAAGTTTCAACATGCGAACCATTCAACGAAACATCGTCGATATGGGTTTTCGGAGCCGAAGGCCCTCTCGTGTACCCTTCATGACTGCACGACACAAAGCTTTACACCTCGCCTGGGCCCGTCAACACTGACATTGGAATGTTGATGACTGGAAACATGTTGCCTGGTCGGACGAGTCTCATTTCAAATTGTATCGAGCGAATGGACGTATACGGGTATGGAGACTATCTCATGAATCCATGGACACTGCATGTCAGCAAGGGATTGTTCAAGCTGGTGGAGGCTCTGTAATGGTGTGGGCCTTTTTGTGCAGTTGGAGTGATATGGGACCCCTGATACGTCTAGATACGACACGTTCCTAAGCATCCTGTCCACCTTCATCCATTCAAGTCCAATGTCCATTCCGCAATTCCAGCAGGACAATGCGACACCCCACACGTCCTTAATTACTACAGAGTGGCGCCAGGAATACTCTCCTGAGTTTAAACACTTCCGCTGGCCACCAGAGCCTCCAAACATGAACATTGTTGAGCATATCTGGGATTCCTTGCGACGTGCTGTTCAGAAGAGATCTCCACCCCCTAGTATTCTTACGGATTTATGAGCAGCCCTGCAGGATTCATGGTGTCAATTCCCTCCAGCACTACTTCAGACATTAGTCGAGTCCATGCCTTGTAGTGTTGCGGCACTTCTGATTGCTCGCAGGGCCTCATACGATATTAGGCAGGTGTACCGGTTTCTTTGACTCTTCAGTGTGTATAAATAAAAGGAAACCAGTTATTAAGCAATTCATTCAAGATATAGTATGAATATATAACGTACACTGTACACATAGTGCAAGACACAAGTCACAAGTCACCTACCAGAAATAGTTCATAAAGACAGTATTGTTATTACAGTGAAAACGTTAATCCTATACGTTCATTGTCGAAAAATATGTAAGAATGTAAGTAAAAAGATCCTATTTCGTAATTAAATAAAATGAGGAATAACATCAGATAACTAATTTGTAATTATAAGAGACGATAAAAGTTTAATAATTAGGAAGGTAACAATAATAGTTACCCGACAAACGTTGTGAGGTAAAGGTGTCAGAATTATATAATACGAGTAATTAAATAAAATAGGCATTAGAGTTATTAACCATCAGAATAGGATCGGGGCAAAGAAGTATAAGAAACGTGATCCAGCTTTAAATGAAAGAGAAGCAGGTAAGATACTGAGCATGTAGATATCCTATGAGCACTAAGTGAATCTACAGATAAGGAAACTCACGAGGTCAATGCGATGCTATAGCCTAAAAGTAACAGTTTGGAAAAGCTTCAACAAGATATCCATATTCTCTAGTTTCCTGACGAGCGTCAATGAAACAAGAAGGTCAATCAGTATAAATGAAAATATGAATTATGCACATACAGGAAACATTCGAGATATAATCTGGGTCTGGAAGAGTTTATGTTTTTTATATGTATATAATAATATGTATCCTTTCTTCATTTATATGATACTATTTAAGACATCTTATTATGTATTTATCTGATGTAATTTTTACTGTTTAGGAAATGAGACACTTAAAGTAGTAAAGGAGTTTTTTTATTTGGGGAGCAAAATAACTGATGATGGTCGAAGTAGAGAGGATGTAAAATGTAGACTGGCAATGGCAAGGAAAGCGTTTCTGAAGAAGAGAAATTTGTTAACATCGGGTATAGATTTAAGTGTCAGGAAGTCGGTTCTGAAAGTATTTATATGGAGTGTAGCCATGTATGGAAGTGAAACATGGACGATAAATACTTTGGACAAGAAGAGAATACAAGCTTTCGAAATGTGGTGCTACAAAAGAATGCTGAAGATTAGGTGGGTAGATCACATAACTAATGAGGAGGTATTGAATAGAATTGGGAAGGAGTTTGTGGCACAACTTGACCAGAAGAAGGGACCGGTTGGTAGGACATGTTCTGAGGCATCAAATAATCACCAATTTAGTATTGGAGGGCAGCGTGGAATTGTAGAGGGAGACCAAGAGATGAATACACTAAGCAGATTCAAAAGGATGTAGGTTTCAGTAAGTACTGCGAGATGAAGAAGCTTGCACAGGATAGACTAGCATGGAGAGCTGCATCAAACCAGTCTCAGGACTGAAGACCACAACAGCAACAACAGATGAAACTGGCAGCCTAAATAAAAAGCTATGAAAATAGCGCCTCTTGGAATATTGTTTTCACAAAATATACGCTGCTGGCCAGCAACCTTATTAAACACTAGGGTTAATAATAATTCTTTTGTTTTTTTTTCCATTATGATTTTTTCTGCTATGTATGAAACATAATGTGAACCCGATTTCTCGATAGAAATTTTCCAATGCATACGTAAGCAAAATGCGCATTTAATAGTCCCATCGCGACGGTTAGGATGCCACAAGTTACTGCATAGGTGTCTCAGAACGTTTATCTTAGTACAGTCGACTTAATAAATTCTCTCTGCGCAGGTAAACTCTACTACCATAAATAGTACGTCATTACTGAAATTATTCGCAGCATTTAGAGAGAAGGGTGACAAAAGTATCCTTTTTATTCATACAGCATCTGCTGGCTGCTTCGAGTCTTCGACAGGTGACCCACACTTTCTGTCTTGTCAGTCACTAGAGACGGCGTCGCTAGTGCACCGGCAGCCCTCAGCTACTGCTTCTTTACTGGTCGCACAGCAGCCACCGTGTGATGCAATGGAGATTCACAGGAGTGGGGAAGGAATTCGATCATTGTCAAAAATGGCCATGGTTTGTGGATTCTCAGACGAGGATTCTCAGACGCATAGGAAGATTTTCCGCAGTTACTGCATCCTACGTCTGCATATTGAGGCCACAGTGCTTCTTGCCCAGGGTTAGCCATTTCTCTCTCTCTTTCTTATTTTTTTTTCAGGGAGTGCCATTGTAACGAGATCTGTGAACTACCTCGAGATGGTCGCAGCAATCGTGAAGAAATGTTGGTGATTCTGCTTTTATCAGGCGTCTGCAGGTTGTTTTTTCTAGCAGGGACTGCATGTGTATCTTTCACAAGTTGAATCCCGGTGCTGCTGGTAGGTTAATTGTTCATCTTTAGAGAATCAACAGACAGTGTGCGAACTCTTCACCTCTCTCTAAGGCCTCATTTTATTTTATAGCAAGAGAGGTTCTGTGACCTCTGTTAGTCTACAAATGAGTATATAGAAATAGTTTATTTTGCTCCACTGTGGCCATTGCTCAGTCTTATTTGGGGGCTGGGGGGGGGGGAGGGGGGCGGGAACGTGTTCTTTACTATGTATCTACTTAAACAAGTCTTACAATGATGTCGTACACTCTTAATACGTGAGCTACATTATTCTGCTTTGGAAGTCCTGCAGATTTCACCTACAATCAGTGTGTTAACAGGATTTTAGTTAAGAGTGCACAGGATTGCCGCAAAATAACAACATTGCAGGATTAATTTGCATAAATGATGTGTTGTGCCATATTAGTAGTAACTCTTTGTTTCCCACTATTGAAGCATATACGTGAGATGTAACTTATTATCGATGTACAGATAAGTTTTGCGTAGTAATAACTTTTTTTAATGTTGCAGTGTGCTAGCAGTACAGCTCGTGTCTTTGGGATTCTATGCGCCAGCCAAAATTACGTTAATAGCTATGATTATACTCGAATTTCCTGTAGTCAATAAACAAGATGTATAGTAATGTCGCAAATATTAATAATATTGCAGGGTTTACTTTTTTTGTTTGGATACTGTAGTTATAACTTCATGTCTTCATTCCACCTGAGACTACTGCCTGCCTGCAAATGGGTTGCCCACGCATAAGCCCTAGTTTTAAAAACATACTGGTTGGGTGATGCGGGGAGGCTTGTTTTTTATTAGACCAAACGGAAAGGGGCAGCGGAAGTGAGAGCTTGGCACCTGACCTGTCAACAACGTTTATCCGGAAAGCAGTCCACAGATTTCCACAGGTGAACGTGTAGGTATCTACGATAGTTTTGCCGTCGTGCGACGTCCCGTCAGCGAAAGACGAATTTCGTAGCAGTGCTTTTTGTGCCAGCCACCAGATCGAGGATGATTACACCTACAATTACGCCAGTGCTGGTTTGGAGCAGTTTTCGCGGCTATCCTTCACAGGTCGAATTTCGACTGCTGCTCTACACAGAAATCTACTTGAGGCATTGTTTAAGATATTGCTCACATCTCTAGGTCCGTATTTTTCTAGCGCTGCGCTGCTTTTTTTATACACACACAGTAACTTGGTTAGACACCTTATAATTTCACTTTGACTTCATTATTTCCACCATTATGATAAAGAGTTCGTTTTAACACACTCTAGTTTTGTAGGAATGACTTTGCAAGAGTATATATATATCGAGATACGGCATTTCTGCTAGGTCTTTCCACCACGCTAACCTCACCAATGTATTGGATACCCCAATTCATCTAGATGCGTGGATAGACTAACATTTCGCAAAACATCTGATAACTTGCAAGAATCAAATTCAGAAACAATGTCACGGTTGCTAGACGTATATTTTGCGGCGCTGTGCAAATTCTTATAGACACAGAGTATGTCTGGTTGTAAGTATCAGAATCCTGCTATGACGTCACACAATTTTCTAATGTAGTGGTGACTTAGCAGGGGTTTATCTAATTGGAGAAATATCGAAAAATACCAAAAAATATGTGAAACCTCCATAAAATTGGAGAATACTTCAACATCTATATATATGTAGTCTTTGCTGATGTTTCAAACCACGCAATATTAAATTGTTACTGACAAGTACAATCCGAATGAAATGGCTTAAGGTAATTTGTAATTAACAAATAGATAAAAGTTGATCATCTCCCTATACTGCCTATCTCCAGAGTTAACCTCACCCACACAAGTGTCCCAGTTATAAAAAATGGAGATGGCGAGAGGATGCCCCAGTATCATCAGTCCAGAGTTCAAGAAAATGGTTCAAATGGCTCTGAGCACTATGGGACTTCTGAGGTCATCAGTCCCCTAGAACTTAGAACTACTTAGACCTAACTAATCTAAGGACATCACCCACATCCATGCCCGAGGCAGGATTCGAACCTGCGACCGTAGCAGTCACGCGGTTCCAGACTATAGCGCCTAGAACCGCTCAGCCACTCCGGCCGGCTCCAGAGTTCAAGAAAGGGGATGGGGTAAAGGGAGTAGGGGAAGGATAGGAGGGGTTGGGTTTCCTTGGGTGACCTCGATCAATTCTCAATTGTTCCCCAGAGGGAGGGGTGTGTGGGGTGACCTTGTATATCTGTTGTGTAATCTGATACCAGTTATCATCAACCTTGTCATAAGTTCGTTATCTCGCTCCCTATAGCTCTTTCTATTCTACTCAATATCTAGTCAAAAGTATCTGGATACCTATTAGTGGACATTAATATGGGCGGTATCGATCTTTCACCTTTTTGATGGCGTGAACTCTCCTGGGGTCACTGTGATGAGTCTTCAGTTCTATAGAGGAGTAGTAGCTCATTCTGCCTCAAGGCAAAACCAGAGAAGGTAATGATTATGGACTTTGAGGACCTGGACT
The DNA here is from genome assembly GCF_023897955.1 of Schistocerca gregaria. Classification (NCBI taxonomy): domain Eukaryota; kingdom Metazoa; phylum Arthropoda; class Insecta; order Orthoptera; family Acrididae; genus Schistocerca; species Schistocerca gregaria. The sequence goes on from NC_064925.1 coordinate 157,227,473, forward strand.
GAAGTCGACGTTCCAACTCATCCAAAAGTTGTTCCATTTTGTTGATGTCGGGATTCTGAGCAGGCCAACCCATTTCAGAAATGTTATTGCCCACCAACTACTGCTTACAGATTTTGCTTTGTTACAGGGTGCATTGTCATGTTGATTTATCATCATCCCAGGACTCTTCCTCTACTCTCAATTGTACACAGTACACAATGCAGTAAAATGCCTTCGTACCCTTCCGCACTTAGCGTATTCTTAAGTGCAATAAGGGGACCAAATCATAACCACGAACCTCCCTCCTCTCCCCATACTGCAACAGCACCTCCTCCATACTCGCTGTTAAGACTACAGAGTAAATGATGACAGGTAATGCTCTACAGTCCTTCACCAAATCTAAATCCTTCCATCTGTTTGCTATATCGTGAGTATCACTCCAAAACACTCTTTTCCAGCCATTACCATCTTTAGACCACCTGATGCGTCACTTAGAAATGACTCCAGAAATGTGTGGTTGACGAAGAACTGCTCTGTCACTGTACCCCCATTCTTTTGAAAGCTCTGTGTACAGTCAGTGTACTAGCTGGACTGCTGGTAGCACTTTGGAACTCAGGCTTCAGTTGATTTCGTGGGATTTTTTTACAACTACCCTGTACAATGCTCGACGGCCTGTCTGTCACATGTGCCTGATCTTGCGTCAGCTGTGGTTATTCCTTCGCATTTCCACCTCACTGTAACATCGCCAGCAGCCAACCTGGGCAGCTTTAGATGGCTTAAAATTTGACATGAAACGACTCTACATGTTTGAAGTCATTGAGTTAGTACCTTAGTTAATTAGTCAGTTTAAAGTCCCATACATCATCTGAACATTCTTATACCGAAAAGATGCGGAACGAGTCAGTTTACTGGATATGTACACCTGATTAATGTAAACGTTAATAAAAACATTATACACACATTAAAAAAGTTTTGCATCGCTCCGATTCCCAGAACTGCTGAAGACAGACGTTGACTGTGGATATTTTATCACAGACACAGTCCATTTGACTGTTCAGAGATGTCCCTAAACCCGCCCAAAGATGTAAACAACCATGCATGAGCAAAGTCTAATAGGCGAAGGGGGTCCGACAGCTGATCAGTTGCAGTTATTCCACCAGGAAGGAGGTGCACGGATCGTGTTGTCTGTAGTTCAACTATGCCTAGACGGTCAATATCGCGGTACGATCGCGTCCGCAATGTTACTTTGTGCCAGGAAGGGCTCTCAACAAGGGAAGTGTCCAGGCGGATCTGAGTGAACCAAAGCGATGTTGTTCAGACATTGAGGGGACACAGAGAGACAGGAACTGCCGTCGATGACATGCCTCCCTCAGGCTCCCCAAGGGCCATCACTGCAGTGGATGACCGCTAACTACGGATTATGGCTCGGAGGAACCCTCACAGCAACACCACCATGTTGAATAATGCTTTTGGTGCAGCCACAGGACGTCGTGTTACATTCAAAGTATGCGCAATAGTCTGCATTATGTGCAACTTCGCTCCCGACGTCCATGGCGAGGTCCATCTTTGCAACCACGACACCATGCAGCCCATCTGCAGATGGGCCCAACAACATGCCGAATGGACCGCTCAGGATTGACATCACGTTCTCTTCACCGATGAGAGTCGCATATTCCTAGAACCAGACAATCGTCGCAGACGTGTTTGGAGGCAACCCGGTTAGGCTGAACTCATTAGACACGCTGTCCAGGGAGTGCAACAAGGTGGAGATTCCCTGCTGTTTTGGGTTGCATTATGTGGGGCCGACGTACACCTTGGTGGTCATGTAAGGCGCCGTAACGGCTGTACGATACGTGAATACCATCCTCCGGCAGATAGTGCAACCAAATCGGCAGGATAACGACATCGCTGTACTAGAGTGGTCAGCATGTTCTCTAGACACGAACCCGATCGAACGCGCCAGGGATACATTGAAAAGAGCTGTTTATGGACGACGTGACCCACCGACCATTCAGCGATCTAAACCGAATCGCCGTTGAGGAGTGGGACAATCTGGACCAACAATGCCTTGATGAACTTGTGGAAAGTATGCCATGACGACACGCATCAATGCAAGAAGATGTGCTACTGGGTATTAGAGGTACCGGTGCAATCTGGACCACCACCTCTGATGGTCTCGCTGTGTGGTGTTACAACATGCAATGTGTGGTTTTTATGAGCAATAAAAAGGGCGGAAACGATGCTTATGTTGATCTCTATTTCAATTTTCTGGGCAGGTTTCGAGACTCTCTGAACCGAGGTGATGCAAAACTTTTTTATGTGTGTATTTTTAGTTCTACTCATGCAACTACACTTAAATTGTTTCTGCTGTATTTTGTTGTTTACTTTTATTATACTTTATACCATTTCTTAAGCAGAAATTCATCATTGGAATGGAAGTTGTTCAGAAGTAATTACTTTCAGTTAGATTTAAAACTTACTTTGATACTAGTCAGACTTTTATGTTTGTGGGCAAATGATCTAAACTTTAGTTGCTGCATATTAATCCTTTCTGAGCCACTGACAGCCTTAATAAAGGCTAGCAGAAAATACACTTCCCTCAGTATTATTACAATATGTTCATTGGCTAACAATGCGAGTCCCTGACCGCACCTGAATTGCACTTATCATTTCCACCTTTCAGTCTCCCCATCTTTGCGCAGAATTGGCTTGTCATCAGTTCATTCATTACACCATTGGAGATCATGGGTTACTGGGACTGTTTCCTAAGACATGCCATCAAGTATCTGAGCCCCTGATTCTCACTTAGTTGCTTCTCTGCTTTTATTTACTTTCATATTTATGTAGAGGATATCTATCTCTTCTATAGTCACGCACACTTCTACAGCTTCGCACTTCTCCTCTGTCCATTTCTGATTCACCATTTTTCACTTTTACACATCTGCGTTCCTTTTGTCTGCGTCATATTCTTACATTTTTTTCGCCAGTTATATTCCATGTGTTGTCCAAGGATTTCTACTCAGCTTAGTATTTGTGCCTCATAATTACTCTGGTGCCCTCGGTACTAAATCTGTCAAAGCAATTGCTTGGCCTCCTATTCGTTTCCTCTGTTGCAGTCAGTAGTTTCTAAGGGTACCTCTCAAATTCTCAAGAAACACATGTCCTTTGAGTTTATATACTTTAATTTCTAACCTTTCTGCAATTTCTTCATTTTCAATCTACGGTCCATAACCAATAAATTGTTATCAGAATCCATATCTACCTCTGGAAATGCCTTGCAGTTTGAAATGTGAATTCGATACCTCTGTTTTACCGATATATAGTTTACCTGAAACCTTTCTCTGTCTCCAGATCTGTAGCACGTATACTATTTTTTTTTCATGTACCTACAACAAATATTAACAATGATTAAATTATGCTATCTGCGAAATTCTACTAGCCGACTCCTCCTTTCACTCATTTCTTGTTTTCCAAGCTCTCCCACTATTCTCCGATATCGTCCTTAGCCACTGATCAAACCTACCACCACTGTTAAACATTCGTTTCCCTTGGCAGTAAGAATAATTTTTATCTCATCATTTGTTATTTCAATTTATTCATCTACAAACTAGAAGAAATTTAAACTTGTGGTGGGAGTTGTGTTGGTTGTATCTTGATTGTGATGATGTCACTAGTAACATTTTACTACTGACTGCTTGCCCCTTTCTCTAATAAATAAATCTCAGTAATTTACCATTCCAAGTCCTCATCAGTGCCACATCGTGCAACAGAAACATCATCAATACTACTAATGATGCATCATTCACTACAGATTTGTGGAGCACCATCGCCACACACAATTATTGCAGCATTGCCTTACCGCAGGGCATGAAATTTTGTATGATGAGACATAGATGGTGACCCATGCGTCTCGCTATTGAAACTGTGTTCTAAAGGATTTTATTGAATTTAGACAGACAGACATTATCAATAGAGACAAGGTTTATCTTTCAAGTAAGATTTAGAAACATGTTTCGCAGGGGTACAAAAAACAATGGCCGTTGTCCCGGCCTGCAGAATGTATTGACGGTGGTATTCGATAGTGATTCATAGACTTTGCCAACTTACGCCACATGCGTTGGTGGGTAGCAACGACGATTTCTGGCGCTCGCGCCATTAGCCATCCACGGTGAATAAAAGGGCCGCAATTCACGGTATGAATCAGTTCCAGCGAAACTAACAAACAGTGTACTCAACTAAATACACTCCTGGAAATTGAAATAAGAACACCGTGAATTCATTGTCCCAGGAGGGGAAACTTTATTGACACATTCCTGGGGTCAGATACATCACATGATCACACTGACAGAACCACAGGCACATAGACACAGGCAACAGAGCATGCACAATGTCGGCACTAGTGCAGCGTATATCCACCTTTCGCAGCAATGCAGGCTGCTATTCTCCCATGGAGATGATCGTAGAGATGCTGGATGTAGTCCTGTGGAACGGCTTGCCATGCCATTTCCACCTGGCGCCTCAGTTGGACCAGCGTTCGTGCTGGACGTGAAGACCGCGTGAGACGACGCTTCATCCAGTCCCAAACATGCTCAATGGGGGACAGTTCCGGAGTTCTTGCTGGGCAGGGTAGTTGACTTACACCTTCTAGAGCACGTTGGGTGGCACGGGATACATGCGGATGTGCATTGTCCTGTTGGAACAGCAAGTTCCCTTGCCGGTCTAGGAGTGGTAGAACGATGGGTTCGATGACGGTTTGGATGTACCGTGCACTATTCAGTGTCCCCTCGACGATCACCAGAGGTGTACGGCCAGTGTAGGAGATCGCTCCCCACACCATGATGCCGGGTGTTGGCCCTGTGCGCCTCGGTCGTATGCAGTCCTGATTGTGGCACTCACCTGCACGGCGCCAAACACGCATACGACCATCACTGGCACCAAGGCAGAAGCGACTCTCATCGCTGAAGACGACATGTCTCCATTCGTCCCTCCATTCACGACTGTCGCGACACCACTGGAGGCGGGCTGCACGATGTTGGGGCGTGAGCGGAAGACGGCCTAACGGTGTGCGGGACCGTAGCTCAGCTTCATGGAGACGGTTGCGAATGGTCCTCGCCGATACCCCAGGAGCAACAGTGTCCCTAATTTGCTGGGAAGTGGCGGTGCGGTCCCCTACGGCACTGCGTAGGATCCTACGGTCTTGGCGTGCATCCGTGCGTCGCTGCGGTCCAGTCCCAGGTCGACGGGCACGTGCACCTTCCGCCGACCACTGGCGACAACATCGATGTACTGTGGAGACCTCACGCCCCACGTGTTGAGCAATTCGGCGGTACGTCCACCCGGCCTCCCGCATGCCCACTATACTCCCTCGCTCAAAGTCCGTCAACTACACATACGGTTCATGTCCACGCTGTCGCGGCATGCTACCAGTGTTAAAGACTGCGATGGAGCTCCGTATGCCACGGCAAACTGGCTGACACTGACGGCGGCGGTGCACAAATGCTGCGCAGCTAGCGCCATTCGACGGCCAACACCGCGGTTCCTGGTGTTTCCGCTGTGCCGTGCGTGTGTTCATTGCTTGTACAGCCCTCTCGCAGTGTCCGGAGCAAGTATGGTGGGTCTGACACACCGGTGTCAATGTGTTCTTTTTTCCATTTCCAGGAGTGTATGATAGCCAGATGGGGCACTAGCGGTTGTACTAATCAGCTGCAGTACCGGTAAGAATATTATCAATGCAAAATGTCATCGGAATAAATAATATACAACTTAACAACATTTTGGGCAACGGCTTTGCTGCAGTGGATACACCGGTTCCCGTGAGATCACAGAAGTTAAGCGCTGTCGGGAGTGGCCGGCACTTGGATGGGTTACCATCAGCCGCCATGTGCTGTTGCCGTTTTTCGTGGTGCACTCAGCCTCGTGATGCCAATTGAGTAGCTACTCGACCAAATAGTAGCGGCTCCGGTCAAAGAAAACCATCATAACGACCGGGAGAGCGGTGTGCTGACCACACGCCCCTCCTGTCCGCATCCTCAACTGAGGATGACACTGCGGTCGGATGGTCCCGTTGGGCCACTTGTGGCCGGCAGACGGAGTGCCTAACACCATTTTTTTAAAAATGTAAATCATTTTCGTATGCGGAAGTAAGGGCTGCCCTCTGTCAGCGCCTCTCCGCCACCCTCCATGTGAGTATGGCAAGTGGGGTTGAAATTACAATAAAGAAAGAAAATTGTAAGAGGGCTGTCGCGTATTTCAAAAATGCAACGCCTGAAAGGCAACAGAACAGCAGCCAGAACGAATAAGTTTTATATAAAGTACTCAGAGTACAAAGGAGACGCCACAGGAAGGGCGCTGGTTTGGGTGATGGCCGGAAATGTTACCTAGACTCACGAGTTATCACGTGACCTCATATGAAGAGCCGCGAGGTGCAGCAGTGCTTCGACAGTGACCGTATATGGTCACATGAGACCCCACAGGTCAGAGGCCGGCAGCACCAATGTGGAAGGCGCGGTGTGGCCTACCGCACAGTGTAAAGACGGAGGCAGCAGCGTCCGGAAAAGGATTTCACTACAGACAGTGGTCCAGGAGGTACGTCTGCGTAGGTGAGGCCGAGGGCCTGGTCTTTTAGTATTCACTCTGGCTCTGCTCGCTCTCATACTAAGCCATGTACCTCCCTCCACGAGATTTTACAATCAGGAGTAGTGTACTTTCATTCAAGGCAAACCTACATTTTCTGCATTTGTAGACATAGAGAAAGCTTTTGACGATGTTGACTGGAATATTCTCTTTCAAATTCTAAAGGTGGCAGGGGTAAAACACAGGGAGCGAAAGGCTATTTACAATTTGTACAGAAACCAGATGGCAGTTATAAGAGTCGAGGGGCATGAAAGGGAAGCAGCGGTTGGGAAGGGAGTGAGACAGGGTTGTAGCCTGTCCCCGATGTTATTCAATCTGTATATTGAGCAAGCAGTAAAGGAAACAAAAGAAAAATTGGGAGTAGGTATTAAAGTCCATGGAGAAGAAATAAAAACTTTGAGGTTCGCCGATGACATTGTAATTCTGTCAGAGACAGCAAGGGACTTGGAAGATCAGTTGAACGGAATGGACAGTGTCTTGCAAGGAGGATATAAGAGGAACATCAACAAAAGCAAAACGAGGATAATGGAATGTAGTCGAATTAAGTCGGGTGATGCTGAGGGAATTAGATTAGGAAATGAGACACTTAAAGTAGTAAAGGAGTTTTGCTGTTTGGGGAGCAAAATAACTGATGATGGTCGAAGTAGAGAGGATATAAAATGTAGACTGGCAATGGCAAGGAAAGCGTTTCTGAAGAAGAGAAATTTGTTAACATCGAGTATAGTAATAAGTGTCAGGAAGTCGTTTCTGATAGTGTTTGTGTGGAGTGTAGCCATGTATGGAAGTGAAACATGGACGATAAATAGTTTAGACAAGAAGAGAATAGAAGCTTTAGAAATGTGGTGCTACAGAAGAATGCTGAAGATTAGATGGGTAGATCACATAACTAATAAGGAGGTATTGAGTAGAATTTGGGAGAAGAGGAGTTTGTGGCACAACTTGACAAGAAGAAGGGACCGGTTGGTAGGACATGTTCTGAGGCATCAAGGGATCACAAATTTAGCATTAGATGGAAGCGTGGAGGGTAAAAATCGTAGAGGGAGACCAAGAGATGATACACTAAGCAGGTTCGAAAGGATGTAGGTTGCAGTAAGTACTGGGAGATGAAGAAGCTTGCACAGAAGAGACTAGCATCGAGAGCTGCATCAAACCAGTCTCAGGACTGAAGACAACAACAACAACTATCCAATTCTTGCTAACACGAGCAACTGAAGTTGGTAGTTATTCAAGTCGTGTCTTTGTTCGATTATTTGTAACTTCACTGCAGCCAAAAGAACGAAATATAAGTAATACATCTCTTGAACTACGCTTAATTTTTACATGTCTAGTGTCAGAATCTTGCGTTATTTCCAGTGTCCCATACCCTCGCGCCCGAGTGTTGAACTTTAAAAGTCTGGTACCATTTCTGAACTATATTTGTAGTTATCTTTCAGAATGCATTAATACGCGTTCAATCAAGTCTTCGCCTTCTCGTTACGGCAAACTATTTCTTAACTGAAAATCTAGCAACATTGTAATATATTAACTACTCCCAGGCGTTGTTTCAAGGGAGTCGACATAATAATTAAATTGCAGTTTACATATCCTTTCTGACAGCCTTATGCAAATTTCGAGGTTACTTGTCTGCTGCGAATATTAATGTGCAGCGAGGCTAGGGCAGATATTTATTGTCGGTAAAGAAACGATTAAGACACAGAAATTATAGTTCTACTTGTTTTATTATTGTAAGAGAGAAATATGCACGTTAGCGACTGGGAAATCCTCTACAGCAAGAAAAGTGTCAAGAAATTAAAACTGCAAGATAAGTAAGCTGTACAGCACGCTACTCGTACGACTTGTGTGTTGCAGCTCAGAACGTTACAGATTCGTAAGAAATGAGGAACGTGTCCCATCAACGGTAGACACTGATTTTAATTACAAGGACATCGAAAGGTTTAACCTTCTGTAATGTCTGATGCTCATATCTCTTATTATCAACATGCCAAATATGTTTATTTCGTGGATTGCATAACAGGCTATAGGTATGTTAAGATTCCATTCCCACTCTCTTATTACATTTCAGGGAAGCAATCGGTCGCAAGTTTGTTTCAGGCAATCAAATTTTATTTTGCTGGAGGCTAAAACTTACATCCAGGTAAACAAGGAAAGATGAAGAGCTGTGCCCTGTCCTTATTGTCCAACCCATGCACCTGTTTCGACACAAATACAGTTCGACCACTATGAATGTTTATTTTAAACAGTCAGTAAAATGATAGTGACTGCGTGGCATCATTCAGGAGGAGAAAAAAAATCATAAATAAGTCACTCTCTTGATGTTTTCGGGGCGTAATAATTGATCCGTTAAATTTAAGGAGTGTAGTCCCATCAGCTGCCTTTCTTCTGATATTCTGGCCGTACACCTTCCTGCCATCTTCAGAGTGAACCGATAGTCTGAAGATGCAGTAGGCCGCAGACTATTCTCGTTAGAAATGCTATGTGCTCTATTAACTGAAGTTCTGAGGACACTCTCACCACAAAGACGAGAGCACCTTGGGACACGCAGTTTATCAGAAGCCGACTCACAGGCTAGAAACTTATATTTACGTGCTAGTAGTTGCCACCGTTATCCCTGGTCAGCGGGTATTCTCAGAATTTTAGTTCACAGAGCTCAAAGCACTGCTGACAGGGACAGTCTGAAGGACGAGATTCTTCAGGTAAAGGGAGTTTGCCAAGTAAGTCGTTACCGTCCACAACAAATACGTAAGGCGCAACCAATAAAACCTAAGGCAGACATAAAGAACGAAGGAGAAAAAGTGGAGAGATCTAAATGTATGACTTCTTGCCATACGTGGGTGACCTATCGTTAAAAATAGTTTGGATACTGGCCAAACGAAAAGTGATTTTTCGCCATTCACCGAACTTGTGTTCTGTCAAAGATGACTTGATGCTCCGCTTGGCTGGTGTTTACAACGTCCTTTGCGAGTGTGGCCTTTTTTATGCCGGCAAACGACTCACACAATCCAGAAAGATACATGGAACGCCGTAGGTACATCCGTTCTCTTATAGCCCACGAAATTACTGTGGCGGTTTACTGCATCGAACCGGTCACTCTATGCGGTATGAAAGTGCCGAAACTCACCTTTTTGGAACTCGGTGGTAAAATAATTTAACTAACTGAGATAGCCGTTCCACCTTTCTTTAATACAAATGCCAAAGATGTCTCTACAGTGCAGCTAATCATGACACACAGGTATTCTAGCGTGAACTGACCGCATAGCCACAGAGTGAATTTGAGCTACTCTTACCGAAGATCAACGTTTCTGGTACTTTTGTTTTCTGTGGTTTAAACCAATGGAACGGTCGCTGTTACTCAAGTCGCCGGCTCAATCTGCAGATGACCGAAATGTCATAAGAATAAGAAATAAAATTTATACTCTGCAATCCCAAAATTTAGTGGATAAAGTCGCTATTTGGCAAGCATTTCAACGCCAGCAGGTAGATTGGCTCTCGCATTCCTCACTGCTGTTATAATAATACATTCGTTATTAATACTGTCATTCTAGTCCGCATCTCGTGGTCGTGCGGTAGCGTTCTCGCTTCCCAAGCCCGGGTCCCCGGGTTCGATTCCCGGCGGTGTGAGGGATGTTCTCTGCCTCGTGAAGATTGGGTGTTGTGTGATGTCCTTAGGTTAATCAGGTTTAAGTAGTTTTAAGTTCTAGGGGACTGATTTCCATAGATGTTAAGTCCCATAGTGCTCAGAGCCATTTGAACCATTTTTTTTGTCATACTAGTTTGTTTCCCGCGGGACCAACTAAAATTTGGCTGAAGCATTATATACAACAATTAATGTTTGTTATTGTTCCTGTGCAATTTTTAACTTAACACATGATAACCATATGGGACAACCAGTAACTTTCATAAAATATTTCCAGGCAATTTTCACTGCACGTGTAATGGCTGTGTTGAATTTTATCCTGTAGCTCAGTTGTTCTATGCCTGGGAAACATGTTTTCTACCTATGTAAGTCTGCAGGCTTTCGTGTCCGTTGTCACTGAAGTTAAAATCTTCTAGGTTATTAGGCCGCGTCATGTTTCTTCTAAAATGTTCGAAGTTTCGACCCCTCTGCTGGGATATTCCTCAGGATATTTGGTGCCCACTGCTGCTAGAACACTGTCAGAGACGATTGTCGCGTCCAGTTATGAAGGGGGAATTTTCTGGCGTTCGTGCTGGAGAAGTGATCGTATTGGTTAAAATACAGTTTTGTCAGGGCTAGCTCTCCAAGGCTGTCAGTAGTTATAATGGAATGTTGTCTACTCCCAGGGCCTTGTTTCGAATAAGGTGTTTCAGTGCTCTGTCAGAATCCTCACGCAGTATCATATCTACTCTCCGACTATAGAGACGTAATTGAACTGGCCACCTCCTGTCGAATTATAGCGGCTCTGGTCTCTGTCGACTTTGATCAAGATTTTGACCGGATTAATCATGGCTTTCTGACATCAGTCATGCGCTACCTGGCTTTTCCACCCGCTCTCACTAAGATCGTCATGTGGCTGCTACGGGGTGCCACTTCAGGGTGATAGTGAATGGCCGACATGCGAGTCATACACCGCATGTGAGACAAGGCTGCCCACTGTCAACGGTCCTCTTCGCGAAAGCGCTTGAACCGCTGGTGAACGGGCTGCGGAGGATGGTCACTGGAATTGTGCTGATGCGCAACACTTCCATCAGTCGACCATAAGCGCACTACCTGCTGTTCCTCTTGTGATCGGCAGAGGAGGTGCCAAGCTCCCTCGATTGGACCACACAATATGAAGTTGCGGGGAGTAGTGTTCTAATCGGGGATAATTCCCGTTGGACGAGAGCTGGATGGGAACCTAGGGTTCAATTATATGTGGTGGGAGATGGCTGGGCATTCCATTCACCCGTGATCTATGGAGGACAGCTGCTCCAGATGATCCATGTTCGGATAATTTCTTACGAGTCCTGAACATGATACAACGTGGGATATGTCAAAGTTAATCTTGCATCGCAGGTGTCACTTGTTTCACAGCCACCGGGAATTGCGGATCGCCTGCTGGCGGATATGGCAGCCACGGGTTGGTACTCAAGATTCGTTATGCCACTCTAAATATTGACCCATGGAACGGTGCTCTTGGCCTTATGAATATCCACCTTAAGTCTTCAGCCCTGTTCATGAGAGCGATGTTCAAAACATGGCACCGTCAGGTGCATACGATAACATCGGCCTTGCTCTTATGTGGCACATCTTCCAAGGGCTATTGTCGTGCAGAGAAGCGACGGTGCGAGACATTTATCGTCTCCTAATGCGATATCATTACAAGAATGTGATGAAAGAGAGATACCCTATGAGAGCCTAGTCAACCCTCCGGTGTTCTGTACATCCCCCCACCCTCTTAATACTTGATCTCGGTGGCTCAATCCTGAGGGTATATTCCAGTTAATCAAAAGTACATGACACGCGCCAGACTGCACGTGATAAACGTGGTTGATATGCCCCTTTGCACAGGCTGTGGGCTGATGGACAGAGGTGAACACTATTTGGGACTCTGACACGTCGTATCATAGCCATTCTTAGCCGTAACACTTACAGAGAGGTCACAGCCGCGGTAATTCGTTATCTAGATGTGACATATTTCCCCCGACAAAAAGCCAATGCATCGCACAACGCAAGCTGCACTGGTGAACGAAATATGGATCACATTAAGCCAATTGTTTAACAAGAGTATTCATGGATCCTCCCGATCGTTGGGATGTCCCAGTGCCAAGAAGTTTTACTGTGTACATACTTTTGATTAGATACACAAACGAACTCTTACGGACCATGGATTCTGAGAAACTTCCCGGCTCTCCTCTGTTCGAGTATTGGAAACTCGGATGTTCTTCTATTTGGCATTATGCTGCAATTCAGTTACCTTCATTTATTGCAGGAATACGTGTTTGTAATATTTTCTACGTGGTTCCTTGTGGAAAGAGTGAAATAAACTTCAGAAATGTTCCTGGTTTCTGTTTGTAAAAAAAAAGTATTTTGTCATACAATGTTTTGCCTTTTAAGGCATTTTATAATGTTGTGTGTGTTTCATTGTGGAAAGTATGTAATAACGTAAGGCGACTGCTCGCAAAAAAAGTTGCCAACATGGCTGATTCTCATGCCGTGGATCCGGGTTCTGTTCCCGGTATTGCCATGGATTTTTCCTTGGAGGAAGGGCTGGAACCGAGTGCACTCAGCCTGCTGAGGCCACGTCAGGAGCTACTTGACCGAGTAGCAGGAGTTCCAAGGTCAAGAAACCCGAGAACGACGGTGCGAGTGGTGTACTACCAACATGCCCACCATAGCGCATCCAAAGACGCCGTTGGCAGAGGGTAACATGGCAGTCTCTCGGGCCTGAATGGCAATTTTACACTCTTGCTTTGTCAGTTTGCACTTCCTGTCAATATCATTCTTTAAACGTCTGCACTTCCTTTTGCATGCATCGTTTGCTGCATTTTTATGTTTTCTCCTTTCATCAGTTAAATTCTCTTTGTTATTCAAAGATTCCTTAAAGGCCTTGCCTTTTTGCCTATTTGATCCTTTGCTGCCTTCAATATTTGTCTACCCATTTGCATGCTCTAGCCGTGTGTCAGTCAGCCATATACAGGGTGGTTCATTGATAGTGACCGGGCCAAATATCTCGCGAAATAAGCGTGAAACGAAAAAACTACAAAGAGCGAAACTTGCCTAGTTTGAAGGGGGAAACCAGATGGCGCTAAGGTCAGCGTGCTATATGGCGCTGCCATAGGTCAAACGGATGTCAACTGCGTTTTTTTTAAAAAATAGGAACCCCCATTTTTATTACATATTCGTGTAGTATGTAAATAAATATGAATGTTTTAGTTGGACCACTGTTTTCGCTTTGTGATAGGTGGAGCTGTAATTGACACAAACGTGTAAGTACGTGGTATCACGTAACATTCCGCCAGTGAGGACGGTATTTGCTTCATGATACATTGCCCGTGTTAAAATGGACCGTTTACCAATTGCGGAAAAGGTAGATACCTTGTTGATATATGACTCTTGTGATCAAAATGCAGAACGGGCGTGTGCTATGTATGCTGCTCGGTGTCCTGGAAGACATCATCCAAGTGTCCGGACCGTTCACCGGATAGTTACGTTATTTAAGGAAACAGCAACTGTTGAGCCACATGTGAAATGTCAACCACGACCTGCAAACAAATGGTGATGCCCAAGTAGGTGTTTTAGCTGCTGTCGCGGCTAATCCGCACACCAGTAGCAGACAAATTGGGCGAGAATCGGGAATCTCAAAAACGTCGGTGTTGAAAATGCTATATCAACATCGAATGCACCCGTACCATATTTCTGTACACCAGGAATTGCATGGCGGCGACTTTGAACGTTGTGTACAGTTCTGCCACTGGGCACAAGAGAAATTACGGGACGATGACAGATTTTTTGCAAGCGTCATTCACTAACAGAGGTAACGTAAACTGGCATAATATGCGCTATTGGGTAACGGGATATCCACGATGGCTGCGACAAGTGGAACATCAGCGACCTTGGTAGATTAATATATGGTGCGGCATTATGGGAGGGAGGATAATTTGCTCCCATTTTATCGATGGCAATCTAAATAGTGCAATGTACGCTGATTTCCTACGTAATGTTCTATCGATGTTACTACAAGATGTTTCACTGCATGACAGAATGGCGATGTACTTCCAGCATGATGGATGTCCGGCACATAGCTCGCGTGCAGTTGAAGCACTATTGAATGGCATATTTCATAACAGGTAGATTGGGCGTCGAAGCACCTTACGATGGCCCGCATGTTCACTGGAACTGACGACCCCGGATTACTTTCTGAGGGGAAAGTTGAAGGATATTTGCTATCGTGATCCACCGACAACGCCTGACAACATGCGTCAGCGCATTGTCAATGCATGTGCGAACATTACGGAAGGCGAACTACTCGCTGTTGAGAGGAATGTCGTTATATTTATTGCCAAATGCATTGAGGTTGACGGACATCATTTTGAGCATTTATTGCATTAATTTGGTATTTACAGGTAATCACGCTGTAACAGAATGCGTTCTCAGAAATGGTAAGTTCACAAAGCTACATGTATCACATTGGAACAACCGAAATAAAATGTTTAAACATACCTACGTTCTGTATTTTAATTTAAAACATCTACCTGTTACGAACTGTTCGTCTAAAATTGTGAGCCATATGTTTGTGACTATTACAGATCACAAAGCAAAAAAAGTGGTCTAACTAAAACATTCATATTTCTTTAGGTACTACAAGAATATGTAATAAAAAATGGGGGTTCCTATTTTAAAAAACGCACTTGATATCCGTTTGACCTATGGCAGCGCCATCTAGCGGGCCAACCATAGCACCATCTGGTTTCTTCTTTCAAGCTAGACAAGTTTCGTACTTTGTAGCTTTTTCGTTTGACGCTTATTTTGTGAGATAATTGGCCCGGTCACGATAAATGGACCACCCTGTATGCACTGCTGAAAGAAAAAAAATAGTAGACCTGGAAAGTCGACGTCGATTCTGATCTGATGGTATCTGCCACCTGGGGGTAGTAGATGTACTGATAATGGTTTAATCGTCGTCTACAAACAGATACCGTATTGATACAGCACTGTCTGTGTCTACACTTCAAAAGGGAATGCTCACAGCCAGAAGGCTCAGTGTCGTGTAAATGTGTGAAGCAAGCAGGCAATCATGCCACGGAGACGCACTCGTGCCTCCTACAGCCAACTGAGCGTCTCTGAAATGGATCAAATTGTGGTCTTCCGAGTGGCTGGATGATCCTTTCGGAGAATTTCATACACGTACGGCGTGCTGTATCCGCTGTGCAATGATGGAGGTATCAGTAGTCACGTGAACATTCTCACACTCGTAGACGAGGATTTGGGCGTCCACGCAGCACAGACGCCCGCCAGGATCGTCATATTGTAAGGGCAGCAGTGGCAGATCGAACAGCTACCTTAGCACAGATATTTACATCTACATCTACATGGATACTCTGCAAATCACATTCAAGTGCCTGGCAGAGGGTTCATCGAACCACCTTTACAATTTACATCTATATCTTTCCGTACGAGCTCTGATTTCCCTTATTTTATCGACTTGATCGCTCCTTCCTATGTAGGTCGGTGTCAACAAAATATTTTCATATTAGGAGGAGAATGTTGGTGATAGGATTTTTGTGACAAGATTCCATCGAAACGAAAAACGCCTTTCTTTTAATGATGTCCAGCCAAAATCCTGTATCATTTCTGTGACACTCTCTCCCATATTTCGCGATAATGCACAAAGTGCTGCGTTTCCTTAAACCTTTTCGATGTACTCCGTCGGTCCTATATGGTAAGGATCCCACACCGCGCAGCGGTATCCTAAAAGAGGACGGACAAGCATAGTGTAGGAAACTGTCATAAGCATCTCACATTGAAGTCCGCGCTAAATTTCGAGCTTCTGTAAAAGATCGCCAACATTGGTGATTTTGCGTCTGTTCAAATTTGGCATGTTCGTTTCGTTGTTTCTCAACAGTGTTCTAACTCGTTTTGTTTACCAAGGAGAGTCAGCTCCGTCGTTTGTTAATTTATTTGGTATAAATCTCTCAATTGCTGCCGATACTATTTCTTTGAATGTAAGCCACATCTGGTCTACATTTATATTATTAATTTGGAATGAGTGGAGATTGCCTCTAAGGAAGACGTCAAGTGAATTTTTATCTGTTTTTTTTGAATAGGTCTATTTTTCGCTTATTTTTCGAGGATTTGGAGATTATAATATTCAATCTCGCTACGACAACTCTGTGTTCACAAATCCCTGAAGCGGTTTTGATGCTCGTTATTAACTCAGGATTAACTGTTGCTAAGAGGTGAAGTGCGTTTTCACAACCGTTTGCTATTCGCGTGGGCTCATGAACTAACGGCTCGAAATAATTTTCAGAGAATGGGTTTAGCACAATTTCGGATGATATTTTATGCGTACCTCCAGAATTAAACATGTATTTTCGCCAACATATCGAGTGTAAAGTAAAGTCACTACCAACTATTGTCGTATGAGACGGGTACGTATTTGAAAACAATCTCAAGTTTTCTTTGGACCTTTCAGCAACTGTATCATCTGAACTGGGAGGTCGGTAAAAGGATCCATTTATAATTTTATTCCGGTTACCAACAATGAACTCTGCGCATACTAACTCACAGTAAGTATCTACTTCAATTTCGCGACAAGATAAACAACGCCGGCCGCGATGGTCTAGCGGTTCAGGCGCTCAGTCCGGAACCGCGCGACTGCTGCGGTCGCAGGTTCGAATCCTTTCTCGGGCATGGATGTGTGTCATGTCCTTAGGTTAGTTAGGTTTAAGTATTTCAAAGTTCTAGGGGACTGTTGACCGCAGATGTTAAGTCCCATAGTGCTCAGAGCCATTTGAACCATAAACAATTTCTGACAGCATCAAACACGCCACCGCCAATCATGTTTAGCCTATCCTTTCGGAACACCGTTAGGTTCTTCGCAAAAATTTCGGCTGAGCTTATATCCGGCTTTAGCCAGCTTTCAGTGTCAATAACGATTTGAACGTAAGTGCTTTCTATTAGCGCTTGGAGCTCTGGTACTTTCCCGACACAGCTACGACAATTTACAACTGTCATACCAATGGTTCCTGTATCTACGTTGTTCCTGTGTTCAGCCTGCACCCTTTGTGAGGGTAAGAGGGCTTATGACCCCCGACGTATCAACATTAACAGCTAAGATCCGGTAATTAGCAGTTGGAACAACGGACACACACACACCTCTAGCCGGTCTTCCATTCACGCTACAAAATCGACGTGCATCGATTGGTGCCATCAGAGGAGCACTTGGAGGATCGAATAGCGCACCATGGGCTTCGGTAATGAAGGCAGATTCTGCCTGCAACCAAGTGATGATCGTTGTCATGTACGACGTAGAGCCGGTGCGCGCGCTCTCTTAGAGTGCAATTGTGCAAGAGACACTGCCCCAACCCACACCTAAAGGTCTCGGTAATGAAGGCAGATTCTGTCTGCAACCAAGTGATGATCGTTGTCATGTACGATGTAGAGCCGGTGCGCGCGCTCTCTTAGAGTGCAATTGTGCAAGAGACACTGCCCCAACCCACACCTAAAGGTCTTGGTAATGAAGGCAGATTCTGTCTGCAACCAAGTGATGATCGTTGTCATGTACGATGTAGAGCCGGTGCGCGCGCTCTCTTAGAGTGCAATTGTGCAAGAGACACTGCCCCAACCCACTCCTTAAGGTCTGGGTATGAAGGCAGATTCTGTCTGCAACCAAGTGATGATCGTTGTCATGTACGACGTAGAGCCGGTGCGCGCGCTCTCTTAGAGTGCAATTGTGCAAGAGACATTGCCCCAACCCACACCTAAAGGTCTCGGTAATGAAGGCAGATTCTGTCTGCAACCAAGTGATGATCGTTGTCATGTACGATGTAGAGCCGGTGCGCGCGCTCTCTTAGAGTGCAATTGTGCAAGAGACACTGCCCCAACCCACTCCTTAAGGTCTGGGTATGAAGGCAGATTCTGTCTGCAACCAAGTGATGATCGTTGTCATGTACGATGTAGAGCCGGTGCGCGCGCTCTCTTAGAGTGCAATTGTGCAAGAGACACTGCCCCAACCCACACCTAAAGGTCTCGGTAATGAAGGCAGATTCTGTCTGCAACCAAGTGATGATCGTTGTCATGTACGATGTAGAGCCGGTGCGCGCGCTCTCTTAGAGTGCAATTGTGCAAGAGACACTGCCCCAACCCACACCTTAAGGTCTTGGTAATGAAGGCAGATTCTGTTTGCAACCAAGTGATGATCGTTGTCATGTACGACGTAGAGCCGGTGCGCGCGCTCTCTTAGAGTGCAATTGTGCAAGAGACACTGCCCCAACCCACACCTTAAGGTCTTGGTAATGAAGGCAGATTCTGTTTGCAACCAAGTGATGATCGTTGTCATGTACGACGTAGAGCCGGTGCGCGCGCTCTCTTAGAGTGCAATTGTGCAAGAGACACTGCCCCAACCCACACCTTAAGGTCTCGGTAATGAAGGCAGATTCTGTCTGCAACCAAGTGATGATCGTTGTCATGTACGATGTAGAGCCGGTGCGCGCGCTCTCTTAGTGTGCAATTGTGCAAGAGACACTGCCCCAACCCACACCTAAAGGTCTTGGTAATGAAGGCAGATTCTGCCTGAAACCAAGTGATCATTGTTGTCATGTACGACGTAGAGCCGGTGCGCGCGCTCTCTTAGAGTGCAATTGTGCAAGAGACACTGCCCCAACCCACACCTTAAGGTCTTGGTAATGAAGGCAGATTCTGTTTGCGACCAAGTGATGATCGTTGTCATGTACGACGTAGAGCCGGTGCGCGCGCTCTCTTAGAGTGCAATTGTGCAAGAGACACTGCCCCAACGCACACCTTAAGGTCTCGGTAATGAAGGCAGATTCTGCCTGAAACCAAGTGATCATTGTTGTCATGTACGACGTAGAGCCGGTGCGCGCGCTCTCTTAGAGTGCAATTGTGCAAGAGACACTGCCCCAACCCACACCTTAAGGTCTCGGTAATGAAGGCAGATTCTGCCTGAAACCAAGTGATCATTGTTGTCATGTACGACGTAGAGCCGGTGCGCGCGCTCTCGTAGAGTGCAATTGTGCAAGATACACTGCCCCAACCCACACCTTAAGGTCTGGGGTGTGATAACTTACAACTCTCGTTCACCTTTGGCATTTCTGGAGGGTATGCTAACCAGCGTTTGTACGCGCAGAATGTTGTTAGACCCGTTCGTTTTCCGTTCTAACAACATAAAGATGATGTGTTGCAGACACTGCTCGTGAAACTCAGCGTGGTCTGTTGAGGCCACGTCAGGAGCTACTTGACCGAGTAGCAGGGGTTCCAAGGTCAAGAAACCCGAGAACGACCGTCGGCACGGTGTGCTACCCACGTGCTCACCATATCGCATCCAAAGACGCCATTGGTAGACGATAACATGGCGGTCTCTAAGGCCCGAATGGCATTTTTACGCTCTTGCTTGCATTTCCTGTGAATATCATTCTTTAAACGTCTGCACTCCCTTTTGTGAGCATCGTTTGCTGCATTTTTATATTTTCTCCTTTCATCAGTTAAATTCTGTTTGTTATCGAGAGATTCCTTAATGACCTTGTCTTTTTGCCTATTGGATCCTTTGCTGCCTTCAGTATTTGTCTACCCGTTTGTATGCTCCAGCCCTGTTTCAGTCAGCCATATATACACTGCTTCGAAAAAAAAGTTAGTACACCTGGAATGTCGACGTCGATTCTGACCCGATGACAGTATATGGCACCTGGGGGATAGCAGATGTACTGATAATGATTTCTTCGATGTCTACAAACAGATGAGTAGTGGCACAGCACTATCTGTGTCTACACTTCAAAAGGGAATGCTCACATTTTTAGACCCGTTCTTTTGATGTTCTAATAACAGAAAGGTGATTTGTTGTTTCAGCATGATAATGCTCGCCCAAACACTGCCCCTGAAATTCAACGTGGTCTGCAAGACGTGCCGAAACGTCTCTGACCAGACGATCTCCAGTCGCGCACGTGTGGGATATGATGGGATGACAAGTGACTCGTGCGACTCTTCAGCGAACTGCTCTGTCAGAACTACATAAACACGTTGAGCAGGCATGGCACAATGTATACCAGGACAGTATTCACCATCTGCGCGATCAACTGGTCACCTGTGTTGCCACCCGTGAAGTCTACATCGCATACTAATATGAGTGAAACTGCCCGGCAGATTAAAACTGTGTGCCGGACCGAGACTCGTGCTCGGGACCTTTGCCTTTCGCGGGCAAGTGCTATACCAGCTGAGCTACCCAAGCACGACTCACGCCCCGTCCTCACAGCTTCACTTCTCCCAGTACCTCGTCTCCTACTTTCCAAACTTTACAGAAGCTCTCCTGTGAAGTTTCGTAAGGTGTGCAGGAGAGCTTCTGTAAAGTTTGGAAGGTAGGAGACGAGGTACTGGCAGAAGTAGAGCTTTGAGGACGGGGCGTGAGTCGTGCTTGGGTAGCTCAGTTGGTAGATTACTTGCCCGCGAAAGGCAAAAGTCCCGAGTTGGAGTCTCGGTGAGCCACATAGTTTTAATCTGCCAGGAAGTTTCAAATCTATTAGTATCAAACATTGGCACTAATCTGAGGAAGAGGTTTCTGAGAATGTACGTTTGAAGCACAGCATTGTATGATAGTGAATTATGAACTGTTTGAAAAACTGAAAAACAGACAATCAATAACCGAAGCGTTGGAGATTCGTCACAGAATCGACGAAGAGAGGAACTTAAGGCAAACATGAACAAGAGGAAGGAACAGGATGATATAACATTTGTTAAGACATGAAGAAATAAGTTCCAAGATACTTGGAGGGGCTGTAGAGGTTACTCGTAAGAGATGCAAGGGAAGCAGGGGAAGACAGAGATTGGAGTGGAGCAAAGAAATAATTGATAAGATTAGATGCGAGTTCTACTCTGAGAGAAAGTTGGCAAAAGAAAGGGGTTTTGGCGGGCAGCGTTAAAACAATCGGAAGACTGATGACCAAAAAAACGAAACGCTACATCAACGATGTCCCCGTCGGGAATGCATTATGCCATTTGCTACAGTAGATACCGCGGGAAAAAGTACATAAGTAATGGAAAAACCATAAAGCGTCTGTAATATAATGCTTACACTTTCATGCCTGATATTAATTTTTTTTTATAAACGCAGTCTCTCTCTCTCATTTACGACTGCTTCGCTAAGCAGTGATGGAGTTGTCCACTCAAAATGCAACTTTGATCGTACTGTACATTTTTGTTGTAATAAACCAATATCACAACAGTTGATGGAATTTTCACCAACTACACAAATGTTTGACGTATGACATAGTCTTGACAGTGTAGTTTTTCACTACTAATAATGATGATTTAGAGCAGGTCTGGGAACTACTCTAGCTATATCTATGTGACATTACAATTAATCTGCTGCTTGACTGTCTTCTGTGGCAGTATGTTGTAAAACAACTGAAGCTGTCACAATTGTTGAGACAGGAATACTTACAAATTACTTACATAGTTCGACAAAATCTGTTCTGCGAGGTTCATCAGAAATTCTTTAATAAGTTTTGCGTCGGATTTTTAACACCAAAACAAGAGAACTAAGCTGTATGCCCATGTGACATTTTTGGCTAATTAGCCCTATGCTGAGACCTGTGAGATCTGAAACACGATCTTAGTTTATCGGATGACGATGATGATGTTTGGTTTGTGGGGCGCTCAACTGGGCGGTCATCAGCGCCTGTACAAAGTCCCAATTTTCACACAGTCCAATTTTTTTCACTTTCAAATCTAACCAATGTCATCCATGATAATGACGATGATGATGAAATGATCAGGGACAACACAAACACCCAGTCCCCGAGCAGAAAAAGTGGTTTATTGGAAGGAAGTTGTTCCAGTGAAATAATACGGTATATGGAAACTGCAAAGTTGTGCAATGTGAGATAAACACAACTGCGTGAAACATACTGCGTCCTGGTGACCCACTGAGGGCGTGGCCGAACATGTGGAGTAAGACTGAGTAATACGTACTGGCTGGCTATAATAAAAGTGCAGCTACTCGCAGAGTTCTAATGTGGGATGTAATTATCGTATGGCAGTGGAACTTGGTACATAATCTAATGGGTTAATGCAGAACCGATTTATGGTGGAAAAAAAATATTTCAAATTTTGGCTAACAGGTACAGATCTGGTGTTGTGAATGCGAGAAACCGTATAGTATAGTAATTTTACCGTATGTAGTGGATTAGGAATGGGATATAGGCAGCAAAGTCAAACAAGTGAGAAAGGCGAAATGCTGAGTTTATTATTAACCGCCACTTACACATTTTGTTCAATATGAGCACCGGAGTCATCGACGAGATGCTGTACAGCGCAAAATTTACATCTGGTGGCCAACGTTCGAACTATTTTTTTTTTCAGCTTAAATCGATCCGCATTAACACATTAACATCTCTACCGAGATTCACTGCCGTACCATAAGTATAGCCCACACTGGAGCTCCATAAGTTGCTGCACTTAAATTATAAACACCCGGTATATCGTCTCTTATTGTCCGCCCAGAGAACGCTCTTCAAAGGAAATGTTCCCTTTTTGTGGCCTCTGATTGGTTAATATTCTAGAGCAGAGACACCAGAATGGTCTGAGTCTAAGTGGTGGCCACAGTTCGGTACGGAGAAAGGCGTGCATAATTTAAGCACTTGTTATAAATAGTATAATTGTAATTATGTTTTACTTCCGTGGAACTTCATTATTAGTCAAAGTGATTGTGAATATCAATGGTACACATTCCACAAGAGTAATTCTCTAATAAATAAAAAGTTTCTTGGCTTACCTAAAAACTTTTACACTACTGACCATTAAAATTGCTACACCACGAAGATGACGTGCTACAGACGCGAAATTTAACCGACAGGAAGAAGATGCTGTGAATTGCATATGATTAGCTTTTCAGAGCATTCACACAATGTTGGCGCCGGTGGCGACACCTACAACATGCTGACATGAGGAATGTTTCCAACCGATTTCTCAAACACAAATACCAGTTGACCGGCGTTGCCTGGTGAAACGTTGTTGTGACGCCTCGTGTAAGGAGGAGAAATGCGTACCATCACGTTTCCGACTTTGATAAAGGTCGGATTGTAGACTATCGCGACTGCGGTTTGCCGTATCGCGACATTGCTGCTCGCGTTGGTCGAGATCCAAAGACTGTTAGCAGAATATGGAATCGGTGGTTTCAGGAGGGTAATACGGAACGCCGTACTGGATCCCAACGGCCTCGTATCACTAGCTCTCGAGATGACAGGCATCTTATCCGCATGGCTGGAACGGATCGTGCAGCCACGTCTCGATCCCTGAGTCAACCGATGGGGACGTTTGTAAGACAACAACCATCTGCACGAACATTTCGACGACGTTAGCAGCAGCATGGACTATCAGCTCGGAGGCCATGGCTGCGGTTACCCTTGATGCTGCATCACAGACAGGAGCGCCTGAGATGGTGAACCCAACGACGAACCTGGGTGCACGAATGCAAAACGTCATTTTTTCGGATGAATCCAGGTGCTGTTTACAGCATCATGATGATGGTCGCATCCGTGTTTGGCGACATCGTGTTGAACGCACATTGGGAGCGTGTATTCGTCATCGCCATACTGGAGTAACACCCTGCGTGATGGTATGGGGTGCCATTGGTTACACGTCTCGGTCACCTCTTGTTCGCATATCCACAAGCCTATCAAGGAACTGGTGGTCCAGATTGTCCCACTCCTCAACGGCGATTCGGCGGTGATCCCTCAGAGTGGCTGGTGGGTCACGTCGTCCATAAAAAAACCCTTTTCAATCTATTCCACGGCATGTTCGAAAGGGTTCATGTCTGTAGAACACTGGCCACACACTAGTCGAACGATGTCGTTATCCTGAAGAAAGTCATTCGTAAGATGTGCTCGATTAAGGGTGGCGGGTGGTGTGGGGTGGGGTGGGGTGGGGGGGGGGGGGGAGGCTAACCGTCGGCCATTAAGACAAATGCCTCGTCTGTATCCTGCCGATACGGTTGGACTATCGGTCAGAGGATGGCATTCACATATCGTACATTACGGCGCCTTCCATGAACATCCACCTTGCCGGCCGGTGTGGCCGAGCGGTTCTAGGCGAACGAGACCGTTGCGCGCGTCTATTCAAGTGGCCCCACAGATACATTAATGTCAGAAGCTCTCACAGCTATCATCTACGCGCACGAGGCTACTCAGCCTCTTGCTCGAGTTCGAGTAGTTCTACCGCCCCCTGTCCAATTTTTGTATCGCTATCTTCTTCGGTTTTAGGAAACTAAACACATTTGACTACTCACTTCCGGTGGGCTATTTGACCCTGCGCAGGCAGTGACCTGATTGACTAACTTCTTTCAAAATGGCTCTAAGCACTATCGGACCTAATATCTGAGGCCATCAGTCCCCTAGACTAAGGACTACTTAAACCCAACGACATCACTCACATCCATGCCCGAGGCAGGATTCGAACCTGCGACCGAAGAAGCAGCGCGGTTCCAGATCGAAGCGCCTAGAACTGCTCGGTCACAGCGGCCGGCAGGACTAACTTCCTTACTCGGAAATGTCGCAACGTATAGAACTTATATCTAATAGTTGTTTCTCAACATATCTTATTCTGCAATTTCCTTACAAGCTTTTTATACTGTTTCTGACCATCCTGTCGGTCGCTTTAAAAAAAGAAAAAAAAAACTCCACCATGCTTCTCTCGCTGGACAGTGTATCTAAGGCATTCAACCGGATCGGGTTGCTTCCAAACACGTCTCCGACGATTATCTGGTTGAAGGAATAAGCGACACTCATCGATGAAAAGAACGTGATGCCAATCCTGAGCGGTCCATTATGCAAGTTGTTGGGCCCATCTGTACCGCGCTGCATGGTGTCGTGGTTGCAAAGATGGACGTCGCCGTGGATATAGGGAGTGAAGTTGCGCATCATGCAGCCTATTGCGCACAGTTTGAGTCGTAACACGAAATCCTGTGGCTGCACGAAACGCATTGTTCAATATGGTGGCATTGCTGTCAGGGTTCTACCGAGCCATAATCCGTAAATAAAGGTCACCCACTGCAGTAGTAGCCATTGGGCGGCCTGACCGACGTATGTCACCGAAAGTTCCTGTCTCTCTGTGTCTCCTCCATGTCCAACCAACATCGCTTGGACACTTCACCTGTTGAGAGCTCTTCCTGGCACGAAGTAACAAAGCGGACGCGATCGAACCGCGGTATTGACCCTCTAGGCATGGTTGAACTACAGACAACACAAGCCGCGTACCTCTTTCCTGGTGGAATCACTGGAACTGATCGGTTGTCAGACCCCCTTCGTCTAATAGGCGCTGCTCATGCATTGTTTTTTTACATCTTTGAGCGGTTTAAGTGACATTTCTGAACAGTCAAATGGACTGTGTCTGTGATAAAATATCCACAGTCAACGTTTATCTTCAGGAGTTCTGGGAAGCGGGGTGATACAAAACTTTTTTGATGTGTGTATATTTAGTTTATTGTTGATAGTCAAAAAGGTTATGCGTGTTTTCCAGTACTCGGTGAATTTTTACTTTTGAAAAAGATGGATCAAAGAATTTGCATTAAATTTTGTTTGAAAACCGGAATAAAGCGCACCACCATATTTAAAATCTTGACTGTGACGTTTGGCGAACCTATTATGAGTAAGAGAAGTGTTTGCGAGGGGTGTTAAGGTTTCAAAGTGGGTTGACAAGACGTTGAAGACAACTGCCCTGGATGCCCTAGCACATCAATTACTCACGAAAATTTAGAAGAAGTAAAGAAAATAGTTCCGAAAAATCGCCGAATTACTATCAGCGAGGTTGCTGATGATGTCAGCATATCCCTTCGCTCATGTGAACCAATTTTTTCGGATGTTTTGGGCATGAAACATGTAGCAGCAAAGTTCGTTCCGAAATTTTCGAATTTCGTCCAATCACGACGTCGCATCGCTGTCGCTAATGAATTGTTAAATGATGTCGTCAACGTTCCAGAACTTCTAAAGAACGTTATAAGAGGTTACTAAACATGTGTATACGTCCGAAAGAAACTGCTGAAGAGCCAAGAGCGAAAAAAATTCGTCAGGTTCAAACACACATGGACGTTATCTTCACTGTTTTCTTCAATTACAGTGGGACAGTGTATATGGCTGAATTATGTTCGTACAGTCAATAAGAAATATTACCTGTAAGTTAAGCGCCGTTTGCATGAAGCAATCCGAAGAAAACAACCAGAATAGTGGCAAAACCACTCGTGGAAATTGCATCACGATAATGCTCCCGCTTAACCTCAATGCCAGTTCATTAACTGTAAGAAACAGAACTGTTACGTCTCCTTAGCCACCGTATTCGACGGACACTCGCCTCTGGGACTTCGTCCTATTCCCTAGGTTGGAGAGAACAGTTATTGACCCTGAGGGGGATGGTATTGGAACAAGGCAATTATGGCGCCAATGCACCGTTATCCAAGATGTCAGGTATGACGTCACCCAAGATGTCAGCCGTGACGTCAATCAAGATGACGGATTTTGGTGGGAAGTTTGAATTTTGGTGGGAAAGTAGGTCATTTGGTCTACCTCCACTAACCAAAACCCTCCCCAAGAAAAGTGGCGGGAAGTTCAAATTCCTAACATGAAACCACACTTATCTCTACTAAGCAAAGAAAATGGGGGAAAAAAGGACTTGCCTTTATTATTTAACCAATTTCAAGCAGGTGTGTTTGCCACTGGGTGTGGACTCCCACTGTCTTAGTTCATATCAGTGCCAGCAGAGGGCACTATCCTGATGTCAGGCGATGACGCAAGTGCCATTATTCGAGATGGCTGCACCCAGTGTATCTACTATGAGCTCCAGAGCCCAGCTGGCTTAGGTCATATCGTCGCTGCCAGAGTACGCTACTGTGACGTCGGGTGATGACACAAGATGGTCCGCTCTCTCTTGCGCTGCGTCACCGGCCTGCGGACGTCCGACCGCTCTCGTCACACACCCTCGGCCGCCACCTCCATACACACGCCGGACATAGTCTTTCGTAAATATTCTAACTAAAATAACGCTCACATCGCGCATCTAACATATTAATTACACAAGTACTTAATTCCATTTCACTTTTAATCTACCACTTTTATATTTACTGAACAGATCAAAATTTTCACATTTTCCCACTAGGGGCATAGCGATCCTTCATAATGTACCAACCCCCAGAATGTTGCTCTCCTATTGGCTACTACACTAGTCACGTGACTCTACGTCGTACAACCCATATAAACCAGACCACAACCCAACTCGCCCTCACTTTGCTCCTATACTTTATTCGATACACATGTGTGTGCAGACGCGACTGTGCATTCAGTCATTATGAAGCAAGGATGCAGCACCAGCGACTGTTACAGTGGCAGCAGCAGCAGGAACAGCAGCAAACGGTCTTGTGTGGGTGAAGTTCCATTACCAGGTAAGAGCATTTTCATTGTTCCGATATCTGTAACCTTTGACTCCATGTATGAGTGCTAAATCCGTTTTGGACCGCTCTCTATAAAGATTATATGTCTTTTAACGGATTGCGTGTGTTTGTGTCTATAAGTTGCTTGTTACATGTTATATCTGTTGTGGACTGCTCTCTATACAGATTGAGTGTCCACGTGTTGTGTGTCTCCATGTTCTGTGTCTATATGTTGTGTGTCTCCATGTTCTGTGTCTATATGTTGTGTGTCTCCATGTTCTGTGTCCAAGTGTTACGTGTCATATCCGTTTTAGACCACTCTCTCTGAAGATTGCCAGGTCTTTTAACGGATTGTGTGTGTGTTTGTGTATATACGTTATATCTGCTTTGGTCCGCTGATTTCTGTGTCATTTAAGTCACTGCGCCTCTTCTACAGACATTTTTATTTCCATACTCGATATTATACGATGTCTCATGCAACTTTCTAGATTACATCCGTCCAGAACTTAGGCGCTTGATCGGCAGCTCGAGATCGAGAGGGCGCAGGCGCACCTCAAATGTAAGTACATTTGTAATAAAATCATAGTTCCTAAGATGAAATAATTTCTTCTAATATATATACTCGTCTTCCAATATTGAGCTTTCTTAAACTTATTCGTTGCTTTTCTTTCTAGATTATCCTAATTTCACGCATAGGGAGGGGTGTTTCGAGGAAGGCGTGCAAGGTGGGGCTCAAATGGCGGCCGCTGCAGAGGACAGCCATATTCTAAACATACATGGTGGTGTCTGTTTGTACTATATCGTGTCTCCCTAGCACTTTCGCGCAACGACGCTCTGAGCGTGTTTTTTTTTTTAGGGAATTAACTAGTTTGAACCTGGGACCTGTTTCTGGTAAGGAGACGCCAGACCACACATGACATGTAGAATTCAGAAGAGTTCAGTGAGACTAGCGATGATATAACCAAATACTAAATGATCTCAGCATCAGCTCCACTGCACTCCCTGTAAAAGAATCTTAATACTAACTAAATTTAGTGGAAAGGGTTCAAGGCTTTCCTATTTTTAGTTAGCTGGTAAAATAACGTCGAAAAGCAGTTAAGTTTACCATTGATAATTTTATTCTACTCTTAAAACATTATAAATTGCAATATTGATAAAAGGAAGTGTTTCAATACAGGATGGTAAAAACCAACTGCGTTCAACAAAAATGTGAACGAATATTCCCTGAGTGGTTTTCCAAGTTCTACAATTGATCGAAGGATGACCTATGCCTTATCACATCTACAATCTATGTTTAAATTAAGTTTCACAAAAGAGAAAACTATCAAAATGGTCTACAGTGACCCTCAATTATCTTTAATTACTTATCTAACTTGTCGTAAATTACAGTGGCTGATGTTGCTTCTCAATAACTATATAACAGAAAAATTATCGCGTTTCAGATTTTTACTTCAAGTGGCAAATGTGAACATCATGAGTTTTAATTAACGATCGACACTAGTATTACGCAAAAAAGGGGGTGTAACAGATGAGACTTCTGCACTTCTGAGTGAAGCCTTATGCGCTCAAAAATGCGGCATCGCGTGCGTTCATTACCTTGTCGGTGTTTAAGCAGCGTCAGGGCGGCAGCGGCCGGCGCAGCAGCCATCCAGCTCGCCGTCTCGGAACCAACTCCCTTCTTAACTTCCTTACTACAATTTACCGAAGTTAGTTTAAAAAAAACTATCTGGCTATGTTTTCATCTGACCAATCAGGGTGTCAATGTTAACCTTAAGCTCCGCCTACAAAAATTCTGTCTATCCAATGAGAAACGTTATACTTTTCGTGGTGGGGCAATGTTTTTAAAGTTTGCAACGTAACAGAGACGCTAAAAAGTCTCACGCTAAAACCAGCAGCTAGTGTGGTCCCTTTAGCGTTATCGTAACATCTATACTGCTCTTCTGGAGGGCTCTATCTTTTAACATGGGCTGGGGAGTGATCCTAATGTAACAGACACGCGAAAAGGCTCACGATAAAACTTGCGGGTGGTAGTGGCCCTTTTTGTGTTATCGTAAGATCTATACTGTTTTTCTGGAGGGCTCTAGCTTTTAACATGGGCTGGGGGTTGTCCTTGACATACCTGAGATGCGAAAAAGCCTGACGCTAAAACGTGCGGGTTGTATAGTCGTACAGGTAGGCTCGCGGCGTGGGTGCCCAGCCCCTCCAATATCTAGCTTAACACGGTTCTGCTCTCGGCTTCTGTCCTCGTTTCTCCCCTCGGAACTGCGTCTGCCTCACGGTGGGAAGGTACGACATGCATTTAGGCATTCTTGTGTTAGTCTGTGGTATTCCATTTTTTCACACGTTACTCGTATTACTTTGGTTAATTTAATGTCACGATTTATTCCGAGCCATGTGACATACTATTGGATTTGCTTATCATGTCAGGGTTTTTATGTAAGGTATTGGATTTGCCTGACACCTTACAATATCATCTAGTTTTTAGAGGAGGAGGAGGAAATCGATCAGCCTGATTGGTTTGGAGACCCTGTTGAATGTGGCAATGAGTTGAATGAAATTTTCTCTCTACAGCGGAGTGTGCGCTGATATGAAACTTCCTGGCAGATTAAAACTGTGTACCGGACCGAGACTCGAACTCTGGACCTTTGCCTTCCGCGGGCAAGTGCTCTACCAACTTAGCTACCCAAGCACGACTCACACCCCGTCCTCACAGCTTCCCGACTTCTAGTCTCGGTCCGGCACACAGTTTTAATTTGCCAGGAAGTTTCATATCAGCGCACACTCCGCTGTAGAGTGAAAATATCATTCTGGAAACATCCCCCAGGCTGTGGCAAAGCCATGTCTCCGCAGTATCCTTTCTTTCAGGAGTGCTAGTTCTGCAGGGTTCGCAGAAGAGCTTCTGTAAAGACGAGGTACTGGCACTGGCAATGAGTTGCTCAAAACATGGAGCCAGAGTGGAGAAGGTGAATAGTTTTGAATATTAACATTATTGCAAATAATTGCCATTATTTAGTCTTATTATTATTTCTTGCTCTTTTAAATTTACACCATTAAACTTATTTTTCTTGTGTATGTTACAGGTATATCACACAGCATAGCCCGTATACCTAGAGCGGTGGTTGCGGGGGCGAGAATCGAGGGCACACAGCCACAAAGACATGCGACGCCCTGTGTAGCCTCTATCAGAGCTGCACGAGAGGCGGCAGCAGCAGCAGCAGCAGCAGAAGACCCTCAAGCACCACCCCAGGCCCTCTGGCATCCCTGGGCAACTCAAGCAGAGGGCCACGAAGAAGAAGAAGAAGAAGAAGAAGAAGAACTGTCTCCCACCCGACAGGCAGGTAGCGGGAGCAACGCAGCCCGGGGGTCGTCGCCGCAGCCCGGCTGCTCCCATCTGCTATCACCGCCTCCTCCTCAAGCAGCTCACCCCCGCCACTGCCCGAGCAGTTACAAAGACAAAGGTATTAAGAGACAGTATAACTTTGATGGTATAGAGTTCCCTAGTGGACACTGACATATCCAGCAGTGAACGAAAGAATTAGCGTAGCGGATAACGTCTTATTAAGTATAAATTTGACAGGAGTAGGCCCATGTTTAAAAGTTAGTAGTCATGAGCGATATACACGAGGTCACTCACAACATGATAGAACATTTCAGTTTGTGCACTGAGGATGCTGTGAAGGAAACCAAGGAGAAATTTGAAAATGGAATTAAAATTCAGGGAGAAGAAATAAATACTTGCCAATGACGTTATAATTTTTCCAGGGACGCGTAAGGGCTTTGAAAAAACGTTGAAAACAATGGACAGTGGTTTGAAAAGAGACTGTACGACAAACGTCAACAAAAGTAAAAGAGGATAATGGAATGTTGTAGAATCAAATCAGGTGATGCTGAAGGCATTAGATTAGAAAATGAGACACTAAAAGTACTAGAGGAGTTCTGTTATTTGAACAGCAAAATTACTGATGACTTTCGAAGCAGAGAGGAAATAAAATGCAGATTGGCAATAGTAACAAAAGCACTTTTGAAAAGAGGAATTTATGACCCAAACTAGTATTCAATGATCTGTGGATGAAGCCCGACCAACAGGCATTAAATGCATTGAGCGAAAATAATAGTGCATTCAGAATGGCTAGCTTCTAGCCGAAATCTAGATCTGGACAATAAAATTTAAAAAGGACGACTGATCGCTGCAATCTATACTTCACACGCACAATTGCACCACACGCCACACTTCCTTAAGTGTAATGTGCGGTCGTGTGGTGATTAACCTTACGTATATCATGCATGACTATTAACTTTTAAGGGTGGGCCTACTCTTGCTAAATACAGACATCATAACACGTTATCCGTTGCGCGATTTGTTTCAGTAACTTTCCACTCAGGGTCGATTTGGTTGTGCATGAAATACAGCCAAATATTAATTGTATCCAGCGTAGGATTCCAGTTAGTTTATACGTAAATAAGGTCACGAGCCTATAAATACGCCACAGTGGTTGGGAACGAGTGTTCAAACTTTGCGCGTAGAACCGCGCGACCGCTACGGTCGCAGGTTCGAATCCTGCCTCGGGCATGGATGTGTGTGATGTCCTTAGGTTAGTTAGGTTTAAGTAGTTCTAAGTTCTAGGCGCTTATGACCTCAGCAAAAAATGGTTCAAATGGCTCTGAGCACTATGGAACTTAACATCTATGGGCATCGGTCCCCTATAACTCAGAACTACTTAAACCTAACTAACCTAAGGACATCACACAACACCAAGCCATCACGAGGCAGAGAAAATCCCTGACCCCGCCGGGAGTCGAACGCGGGATCCCGGGCGTGGGAAGCGAGAACGCTACCGCACGACCACGAGATGCGGGCTGACCTCAGCAGTTAAGTCCCATAGTGCTCGGAGCCATTTGAACCATTTGAACCTTGCGCGTACTTTACTATTTCCCAGGTTTTCCCTAGTTAAGTAATGGCGAGAAGTCGTTGCTAAGTGCTCCTCTACTGATCTTCCACAAAAGAACTTCCTACAGCTTTGCCACGCGTGAGTCGTTACTTCAATCATACCAGGTGCTGACACTTTTCTGTCCTGTGTGCACGGTGGATAGAGTTATGAAAGAAAAAGATTTTATATCCTACCATTACCTCCGCCTCCACACATAGTCGAACTGATTTCCAACATGATCAGACAAAACATTGTAGCAAGAAATATCAACAATACACCGTCGAAATGTTGAAGAGACTGACGTAAACGTGAATAACGTAAATGACATGACTGGGTGAAAGCTAGCGAACACTTTAAAAGTAATGAAAAGAAACATTGGCGTCTGATGCTTTAATGAAGTGTAGTTTTGAAAAGCTTGTAATGTTGGCTTGATTTGAAAACAGTGACGAAGAGACTGACCATGAGACCAAAAACGTCTTATCCTGCTGATCAGAAGGAATTTTTACCTATCTGGTCCGATATTGGTACAGGTGACTGAAATTCAGTATAAAGAATTAAACTGTAGTATGTAATTTACAACTGCGTACAATTGCAATTAAGAGAGATTATTGTTAAATAATAAGTTTGTCGGTGACTATCGCAAACACCCACACATGCTTTTAAATTGCTGTATTTCAGTGTTGTATCCGGTTTTGCGTCATCATGCCCATCTTCAGATGGCTAACATTTCCAATTAGATACTGCTGACCAAAATATCAATGTAGTCACCAATGTTAGCCATCCAAAGATAGACATCGTAGCCCGAAACCGGTTATGGCACTAAAATGAAGTAATTTCAAAGCATTTTTGGCTGGATGCTTTATTCAATAATATATCGCCCGGTGGTATTTTTTGTGATCTCCCCAAGGCCTTAGATTGTGTAAATCATGGTGCTGTCTTAGAAAAACTGAAACTTTATAGAACTGTTGGCTTTCCACACAGCTGGTCTGAATCATACTTGATAATCAGAATGCAAAAGATTTTACTGAATAATTCAGACAGTGTCGGAAAGGTAGAAAATACACTCCTGGAAATGGAAAAAAGAACACATTGACACCGGTGTGTCAGACCCACCATACTTGCTCCGGACACTGCGAGAGGGCTGTACAAGCAATGATCACACGCACGGCACAGCGGACACACCAGGAACCGCGGTGTTGGCCGTCGAATGGCGCTAGCTGCGCAGCATTTGTGCACCGCCGCCGTCAGTGTCAGCCAGTTTGCCGTGGCATACGGAGCTCCATCGCAGTCTTTAACACTGGTAGCATGCCGCGACAGCGTGGACGTGAACCGTATGTGCAGTTGACGGACTTTGAGCGAGGGCGTATAGTGGGCATGCGGGAGGCCGGGTGGACATACCGCCGAATTGCTCAACACGTGGGGCGTGAGGTCTCCACAGTACATCGATGTTGTCGCCAGTGGTCGGCGGAAGGTGCACGTGCCCGTCGACCTGGGACCGGACCGCAGCGACGCACGGATGCACGCCAAGACCGTAGGATCCTACGCAGTGCCGTAGGGGACCGCACCGCCACTTCCCAGCAAATTAGGGACACTGTTGCTCCTGGGGTATCGGCGAGGACCATTCGCAACCGTCTCCATGAAGCTGGGCTACGGTCCCGCACACCGTTAGGCCGTCTTCCACTCACGCCCCAACATGGTGCAGCCCGCCTCCAGGCGTGAATGGAGGGACGACTGGAGACGTGTCGTCTTCAGCGATGAGAGTCGCTTCTGCCTTGGTGCCAATGATGGTCGTGTGCGTGTTTGGCGCCGTGCAGGTGAGCGCCACAATCAGGACTGCATACGACCGAGGCACACAGGGCCAACACCCGGCATCATGGTGTGGGGAGCGATCTCCTACACTGGCCGTACACCTCTGGTGATCGTCGAGGGGACACTGAATAGTGCACGGTACATCCAAACCGTCATCGAACCCATCGTTCTACCATTCCTAGACCGGCAAGGGAACTTGCTGTTCCAACAGGACAATGCACGTCCGCATGTATCCCGTGCCACCCAATGTGCTGTAGAAGGTGTAAGTCAACTACCCTGGCCAGCAAGATCTCCGGATCTGTCCCCCATTGAGCATGTTTGGGACTGGATGAAGCGTCGTCTCACGCGGTCTGCACGTCCAGCACGAACGCTGGTCCAACTGAGGCGCCAGGTGGAAATGGCATGGCAAGCCGTTCCGCAGGACTACATCCAGCATCTCTACGATCGTCTCCATGGGAGAATAGCAGCTTGCATTGCTGCGAAAGGTGGATATACACTGTACTAGTGCCGACATTGTGCATGCTCTGTTGCCTGTGTCTATGTGCCTGTGGTTCTGTCAGTGTGATCATGTGATGTATCTGACCCCAGGAATGTGTCAATAAAGTTTCCCCTTCCTGGGACAATGAATTCACGGTGTTCTTATTTCAATTTCCAGGAGTGTATTAGTGACTGGGGGTAAACCAGAAGGGGAGCTCCATAGGACTCAATTTTGGGTCCACTCCTATCCCTTAAATACCTGAATGACATTCCACTTAACATTCAACAAGTGAAGTTGGTATTTTCTGCAGACAATACCAGGTTATAATAAATCGCATCAGAGAGGAATTAAAAGAAGAGAATGTTAACGTTGTTTTCCAAAGAATTATTATCTGAAAATGGACTCTCTCTAAATTCTGAAAAAATCACTATATTTAGTTCTGTACAACAAATAGTCATACGAACGATTGATGTAGGACGTATTTAGAGACACATGAGCTGGAAGAAGCATATTACTGAGCTACTTTTGCTCTTTGTACAATTGGTAATCTTGGAAGCAAACGTATCAACCTCCTGACATGTTTTACGTATTTATACTCAATAACAGCGAATAGTTTTTTGGGGTAACTCATCAAGTAGAAAGAAAAGATTCATTGCTCAAAAACGGGCAGTAAGACCACGGACGTTATATAGGTACCTCTTCAAGGAGCTAGGCTTTTTAACTGTGCCGTCACAATACTTATTTTCGCTAACGAGATTAACCATTAATAATCCGTCACAGTTTGAGAAGTACAATGATGCACACACCTACAGCAGCAGAGGCAAAAATTACCATTATTATTCATTTTTAAAGCTGCCATTGAACCGTAGAGGAGTTTAATGTGCAGCAATAAACATTTTTGATCGTTTGCCCAATAACATAAAGCGTCTGACAGTTAGCGAAGCGAGTTTGAAACTACATTTAAAATCATTTCTCCTGGGCGACTCTTCCTCAATTGACGAATTTCTGCTTAAAAACTGATAGCCACATTAAAAAAGACTTGTTTTTAGTTATAGTTGCATGAGTAGGAATAAAATGACAATGTGTTAATTAATGTTAACAGTGATCATATATCCATGTCCTGTAAAATGACTCGTTCCACATCATTTCGATAAAAGAATCGTTCAATTTGTTCGTACAGCTTACAAGAGTGTGAAGTATTCGGTTATATATTTGCGCAGTGCCAGTAATGTTTGTAAATGTTGTGTACTTCCAGTCACTTCAGCCCGCTCCCCTTTATGCCTTATGAAATTAAATAATTGGAGTATAACTTGCGCATTGTAGAGCCAATTCAGTGAATAAATGGAAAATTAAAAGAGAATAAAAAATCCAAAAGATCGGCGAATGACAATAACATTCCTAATTGAAAGTCAGACAGTTTGTGAAATTACTGAATGGGTAGGGTGGATAGACGTAAAAAAAGCACAGCAGATAGAGTAAGGTGCAGGAAACAAGCACAGAAACATGCTAAACCAAAATCTGTAGTTTAAAGTAGATAAATGAAGGAAATGTAAACGCTTGGCTGAAATTTATGTAACAAAGCTACCGATTGCAGATTAAGAAGGAAATAAACTACTGCAATCAAAAATGGTTTTTTTGTGGAGAGAAATCTAATGCTCTCGTACAATGTGGGGGAATACCAAGAACAGAAACGGAGGAATGATGACACATTTTCTAGCTAACGGGAACTGGTTAACGTGAAGATGGAGGCAGCAACAGGAAGTCCAGATTCTAAACGACACATAAGTAGGAATGGATACCAAGTTCATCTAAAGAATATACAGAAAATATAATAATTAAAAGACTACTCGTGTCCGAATTACGTACATCATTATGAGTAATATTTGAGAAGTGATGTATAATGTTGTACATACTTGACTTCAGCCAGTTGAATTGCGTAGGAATGCTAGTGTCAGAGTTAAATGGAATAGGGCATAAACAACAAATTTCGTTACAGGTGTGGAAAACCCCTATGGAGACGCAAGGAATATTAGTGTATGTGTACGGAACGGATTCCATGTTAACGAAATGTGTTTATGTCTGGTCCAAATTCTTTCTGAACGAAGGGGAAACTGTTAACACTATGCCGTCCGGCGACACCGCAGTGGTGTCGTCTGCATAGTACCGGTATCGCTCAGTGGCCAGCGACACCACAGTGGTGTCGTCAGCATAGTATCGCGGAGTAGCCAGCTACAGCACTTAAGGATCTTTTGCATTCTGTTGGTGTTTTGTTCAGGTAACAATAAGTTACACACAACAAATTTTGTTTTTGTTTTTATAAGTACTTGTGCGCATTCAACATGGAGGACGAAAGAGACAATAGGATTATTTACGATGAATGCGCGGACGTCTTGTATAAGGTTACGGACGACTTGGCCTATTGGGAAAAAGACACTGGATATCAAAAAAATGAAAGTGAAGCAGAATCGTCGGAAGATAGTGAAATAGGTCCTAGAAGAATTCGGCGAACTTTACGGTTGCCAACTGTTTCGGCTGAATCAGACGAAGAAGACAGTGCAAAGTGGTCAGACTTTTATTTACCGAGGACCAATAATAAATTTGAAGGATCGCCGGGTCCAAAAATATTTCCAAAAGATACACAGAGCCTCAAGGATATCGTAGAATTATATATTGGGAACGATCTATTTGAATATATTAGCAACGAAACCAACAAGTACTACAGTCAAATTTACAATAGAAGGAAACTGGATTTTAAAAAAATTCCAAATTTGTCGACCTTACGGGACCCGTTCTTATAAAATGGTTTGGTTTTGCTATTCTTACTGGAACTGTAAAAAAAGCTAGGATCGAATCTGTTGATACACACACCGATATTTCGCAAAACGATGTCCCGCAACAGATTCAGACAAATATTATCATTTTTACATTTTTCCGACAGCAACAATAAACCATATAATGCCGGCCGGCTTGTCAAAGTGCAGTGCGTAATTGGTTATTTTTCCAAAAAGTTTAAAGAAACTCTTAATCTAAGTCAAAACATCTCAATTGATAAAGGAATGATACCGTGGAGTGGACAGTTAAATTTTAAAGTTTACAATCCGTGGAAAATTACGGCATACGACATACTCTTTCGGATTCTGTGTGATTCCAGTACGGCATACATTTCCTCATTCAAGATATATTCCGGCGCTGAACAGCCTTGAGCAAAAACAGTGATGGAATTATTGACACCTGATGGAAAGTGGCATCACCTCTGCATGGATAATTATTATAACAGTGTAGAACTTGCAATGGAAGTTACTTGAAAGGAAAATTCGAGTTTGTGGGACGATACAGCAAAGAAGAGGATTTCCGGAAAATTAAAGCGCACAGAAGTCAAGGTGTTTGAAGCTTGTCATCAACGGAAAGGTGACAAGCGGCTCGCGACAACCCAAGTAATCCGAATTAGCGCTTCCGGCGCCAATCGAATAAATGTGTACGAGACGTGCCGACGGCAAAGTGTTAATAATGAGATGTGTTCCTATCGACTGTCAGAAAACATAACAACAGAAGCATTCAGCAAGTGTGGCACCCAAAACTATCTTTCCGGCTGGTGTCTAGCGGATTGCAGATTAATAACTACAACAACAAAACCGTCGGTATCAAAAAACTTGTAAGCGGCAAAAACCTTGGTAAGCGGCAAATTTATTCTTTCCTTTGTGCAGCACAAACTGTCAACTGGGCACTTGATTAATAAGATAACAAATTTATACACATATATGACAGAGATCTCTCATGAGAACTCTTTTCAAAATTGAATTAAAAACAGTCTTCAACGAAGTAAAATACTTACTGGCAATAAATTCAGTTTCAAAAATATTTTATGGAGGCGCTGATGTTCTCCACGATAAATGTTCTCAAAAGTTACAATATTTCTGAGACTCATTATCACAGGAAGTTCAACACGGCGTAGGCTAAACTAGCATAAAGGTAAAGTACAGATGTCTCTTCATCATCATGACTACATAAAAAGACGTATGATAATAGTGCTTTCTCACAAATGTTTCCAAGACTTTATTGTGGTCAGTGGCGATTACTTTTTGGCATATTGATCAAATCTGTATCTCCTGTTTCGTTCATTTTCTGCTGACATTTACAGAAATGCTCCGAAAATCCTGAAGTTTATAGTGACGGCAATACCAGTTTTTTTAATACAGGGAGGATTACACTGAGGTGAAAAAAGTCATGAGATACCTTATAATATCATGTCGGACCTCCTTTTCCGGTGTAGTGCAGCAACTCAACGTGGCATGGACTCCACAAGTCGTGGGAAGACCCTGCCTCTATAGCAGTCCATAACTGCATAAGTCTGACCGATGGAGGATTTTGTGGTCGGCCGCTGTGGCCGAGCGATTCTAGGCGCTTCAGTCTGGAACCGCGCGACAGCTACGGTCGCAGGTTCGAATCTTGCCTCGGGTATGGATGTGTCTGATGTCCTTAGGTTACTTAGGTTTTTAGTAGTTCTAAGTTCTAGGGTACTGATGACCTCAGATGTTAAGTCCCATAGTGCTGAGATCCGTTTGAACCAGGACTTTGTGCACGAACTGACCTTTCGATTATCTCCAATACACGGTCGATGAAACTGATTTTAGGCTATGTGGATGGCCAAATTTGACGGAGAAGTTCCGAGGATATTCTTTAAACCAATCGTGAATAATTGTAGCCCCGTGAAATGCCGCAACGTTATTCGGGAACACGAGTTTCATGAATGCCTCCAAATGGTCTCCAAATAGCCGAAGGTAAATCAGTTCCAGCCAATCATCGCTTCAGTTGGCCCATAAGACGTAGTCCATTCCATTATGGAGTCACCACCAGCTCTCACAGTGCCTTGTTGACAACTTGGGTCCATGGCTTCATGGGGTCTGCACCATACACGAAACCTACCATCACCTCTTTCTAATGGAAATCTGGACTCATCTGACCAAGCTACGGTTTTCCAGTCGTCTAGCTTCCAATCGATATGGTCACGAGCTCAGGACAGGCGCTGCACGCGATGACGTGTTATTAGTAAATGCAATCGCGTCGGTCGTCTGCTGCCAGAGCTCATTAACACCAAATATCGCCGCACTGTCCTAAAGGATACGTTCATCGTACGTTCCACATTGATTTCTCGGGTTATTTCACGCAGTATTGCTTGTCTGTTAGCACTGACAACTCTACGGAAACGCTTTGCTCTCGGTCGTTAAGCGAAGGCCGTCTGCGACTGCGTTGTCACTGATGAGATGCAATGCCTGAAATTTGGCCTTCTTAGCACATCTTGAGTCTGTTGATCTCGGAATACTGAATTCCCTAACGCCATCCATAGTGGAATGCACCATGTGTCTAGCTCCAACTACCGTTCCGCGTTCAGAATTTGTTAATTCCCGTCGTGCCGCCATAATCACATCGGAAACACTTACAAACGATTCACCTGAGTACACACGACAGCTCCACCAATGCACTGCCCTTTTATACCTTGTGCAAGTGGCGCTACAGCCACTTGTGTATGAGCACGTCCATATCGCTTGACTTCGGTCACCTCAGCATAAATCCCGCCGCTGTAGGGCAGCATTCCAAAGCAGACCAGTTTTAGAGAAAAATATGTAAGCCATTTAATAAATCGAAGAATCCTGTTGCGTAATACCATAGCTAAGACAAATTGCGCAAAGAGATACGGCTCGGTGGATTGGCGTTTCCGTCAATCCACAAGGTAGCTTCAGATACGATCACCCGCTTGGGAAGGTTAACGAGTTGCCAAGGCGACACGCAATCTGCCACAGACACCGGTCTGACTCGTTCTACAGCCAGTTTTCCTAGATTTCGAAAGCGATGGCGCAATCTTTCAAGACAAAGAACAGGTCCTCTGTAATAAATTATGCTCAACATTGTAACGCCAACATTACTTGTTTGGCATCTGTCAAGTGTAGAAATAAACTTCCGAAATAATACACTTGATACGGCGACGGTGATAACATTAATTTAATATGCTTCTTAAAAACTGCCGACAGCTTGAGAAATGTATTTGTAACGAATACGAAATAGAATTAAAAGGCTTGAAAATCTTCATATTTTGTTAAAATTCTAACTGGCAACTCCTCCAAGAGCTATAGCATAACCATATATTCCGCAACCACTCAAAGATCGGAAATCGTACATTATACATCAAACGTTTTTTGGTTCTTTTTGTTTTTGTTTTTTCAATTACAAGTTTTCTGACTGGTTTGGTGTGATCCGCAACGAATTCTTCTTTCGCGCCAACCTCTTCATCGCATAGCACGAGCACACTTTCACCTTACTCTAACGAAATATTAGTATTTTTTCTTGTTTTTTCTGTGTTAGCAAAATAACTTTTTCCTGAATATAATGAACTAACTGTCCCCTGTGTCTTTGATGATAAAGAAAAGAGTCTTACATATAAAACATAAATCCATAGTGAAACTTCTTGGCACATTAAAACTATGTGCCGAACCGAGACTCGAACTCGGGACCTTTGCCTTTCGCGGGCAAGTGCTCTACCAGCCCGTGAAAGGCAAAGGTCCCGAGTTCGAGTCTTGGTGCGCCACACAGTTTTAATCTGAGAGGAAGTTTCATATCAGCGCACACTCCGCTGCAGAGTGAAAATCTCATTCTGGATAAATCCATAGTGTTTTAAAATTTAAAAGAATAGGATGACATTACGATATCTTTGTGGAGTGATAGCTATAATTTGTTTGGCATTCTTTGATCGTTACTTCCTTCGTTACCTTTCCTCTTCCTTGTTTGGTCTGTTAAGATGTATGTACCGTATATTTTGAAGCTGATATAAGTGAGAATAATTTCTTATTTTCGTTAAAGCATTGACTCATGGCTTCTTATTTATCACCGCTAATGTCTATAATACTGAATGTTATTGACATGTTCCCAAGCGGAAATGTGGATGAGTCGTGTTGTATAAACGCGAATAACCGGCTTGAGAGATATCTTTATAGTCGCCATTGCTGCCATCTCACCGAGATAACTACGAATTGTAGTAATTTATTACAACCTGCATATCAGTTAATTAAAAAGTCCGATTGCACATTGCGAATCAAGTTAGCACACTTGAAATATTCCACACTTTCACGACTTCGAAAATATGAAGCCAAGCCAGTTACTCTGAGAGAATAATATTTTTAGGTATAAGAAAATATAAATCTGTAGACTTTTCGTAACTTTAACTCATCTAGACCTAAATGGGGAGGAATGAACTGCGTCCTCAATTATTTGTCGTGTGTCTACCGCTATAGTTTTATCCTCTACACTTCCGTCGAATACCATGGAATAAATTCCTTTTCTTCTGCAAAACTGTGGAGAACCTCCTCATTTCTTATGCTATCAATACACCTAATTTTCAACGTCTTTCTGTCGAACAACCCCCTAAGAGCTTCTGATCTTTTCCAGTTGTTTTTTTTTTCCTCAGTACATACTTCACAACCATTCGGTGCTCCTAACGCACATTCTCACAAATTTCTCCCGCAAACGGAACGCTGTGTTTGGTATTAATAAACATCTTTGGTCACGAATGTCCTCTTTACCTGTATTTTGTAAATTTGTGGCAAGATGCTATGGGACCAATGTGCTTAGGTCTTCGGTCCCTAAGCTTAAACACTACTTAATCTAACTTAAACTAACTTGCGTAAAGGACAACAAACACACACACACACACACCCATGCCCGAGGGAGGGGTCGAACCTCCTACTGAGTGAGCCGCGTGGACCGTGACAAGGCGTCCCTGACCGCGCGGTAACTCCGCCCCTCTTGCCTTTATTAGTGTGATTTTTTTTTATCCTCCTTGCTTTGTCCGTCTTGAGTTATTTTGCATCCAAGGTCGCGGAATTTCATAAATTTGTCTGTTTCGTAGTCACCAATTGTAACTTTACGTTTGTCGCTAATCTCACGTCTGCGACTCCTCATTACTTCCGTCCATATTCTGTACTCATTAAAACCATATTCCGTACTCATTAAACTGTTCATTCTTTTCAAGAGATCCTGTAATTCTTCTTTACTTTTAGTGAGGATACCAATGTCTTCCGTGAATCTTATCATTGATATCCTTTTGCCCTGAATTTTAATCATATTCTTGAACCCTTATTTCGTCGTTCTTTGTTCGAGGTACAGATTCAACAATAGCGCCAAACGACTGCATTTCGTACACCCTTTTTAATCTGAACACTTCATTCTTTGGTGTCCACTCTTATTGTTCCCTCTTGATCCTTGTGCATACGATTATTGCACATCACCCGTCTTTCCCTCCTGCACCTTACTCCTATTTTTCACATACTTCCTAACATCTTGCACAATTTTATATTGCCAGACCCTTTTCACCCGCATACAAATCCTATGAACGACTCTAGTTATTAAGTTTTGCGTCAATTATCAGTCGCAACACCAAAACTCTCTCCCTGCTTATTTACTATTCCTAAAGCAAAACTACTCGACTTCTAATAGATTCTCAATTTCCTTTTCCATTCTTTGGTATATTATTCTTGTCAGCAACTTGGATACATGACATGTTTAGAAGATTATGCGATAGTTCTCACACATATCTCTTGTTATTATCTTCGGGACTGTGCGGATGATGTTTTTCTAAATGCGTGGTGGTATGTTCCATGTTTCCAGTCTCACAGATTCTATACACCAACATGAATAGAAGTTTGCCTGCCGCTACCCCAATGATTTTAGAAATTCCTAAGGGATGTTATCCACCCCTTCTGTCTTTTATGAGCCCAAGTCTTCCAAAGCTCTTTAAACTTACATACGTACCGTGTTGTAAATTTGAAAATAAACTAGTACGTTGGTAAGAGCTGATTTAAATATTACAACGATCCGACCATAACATATGTAAGGTGAGGTAGCTAAGGCAGACCACACCATATATATCTAGAATGAATAAGTATATTGATGTGCGGTTTTCGTCAAGTTATAGCGGACAATATGGCAAATATCCTGACGTTCGCAAGTAATTTTTATCGTTTTTACACCGATTTTGTTTCTTTTCTGATGGAACGACGTGCTTTTCTCTGTGTCATTGGAAAGAAGCTTCTAAGAGAACTCTACGACATAACGCATATAGGACTTCACCGAAAATTATCAAGATAAAACCCCAGTCTGGCCGTCAGGAAAAGAGTTTCCACAACCGTCTGCCCTGTTGCCGTGCCAAATGTAAACAAACACTTCTTGTGTTCACCTGCTCGCTTGAAGCCCATTAGTGTTTGCTCTAGTGTTGTAACAATCAGCTACTGAGATTTTCACCATGTATACAACAGACGAAAAAGTGAATGTGTGTCGTGGCGAAGGTCGCCAAGCTGTTAGAGAAGCGGTGCGGTTGTATGCTAAAGAGTCTCTAGCTTGTGCCTAGCACTGACGATCTGTCTTTGGAAACATTATAGAAGAATTTTCTAGGAACTGGAAGTGCGGAGAATAAATTATGCCGAGAATAAAGAAGAGCAACAAATGATAGAAATGAAACTAAGACTTTAGCACTGCAAATGTTACTAACGGGTATCCCGAAAGTGCGAGAGGGATCAGCCAAACGAGTATTCTGCGAACACAACAGTCCATCACATTTCATCCTTTTCACATTTCGCTGCGTCTGCAGCTTCATGGCAAAAGTTAAAATAAATAAAAGAAGCAGGTGAAGGGAAATGAGGTTGACAGAAAGTACAAAATGTCTAAGCCGGCATTGTCAGAGAACAAATGCTACGTTGTAGAAGTATGCGCTAGGGGAAATACAGTCACTACCTCTAGGAAAATAAACCTTTGAAAAAGGAGAGGCTTCTGTATGGATATCAAGAGCTGCAATGGCAAGCCTGTGTTTAGTAAAGAAGGGAAGTTGATAGACAGGAGGAATATGCAGAACGACAGTTCAAGCGAAATGAAGAATATTATAGAAAAAGGACAGGAATCAGGTGAAACTCAGA
This sequence comes from Schistocerca gregaria, assembly GCF_023897955.1. NCBI lineage: Eukaryota > Metazoa > Arthropoda > Insecta > Orthoptera > Acrididae > Schistocerca > Schistocerca gregaria. The sequence continues at coordinate 157,272,336 of NC_064925.1, forward strand.
TGGGGTATGACATCGCGAGACGAATTTGGCAGATCTAAACCGAAAGAGTGTCCCCCGAAATAGACGACATGCCATTAGCATTACTAGCGTCTTTGGGAGACACATCCATTTCAAAATTATTCCACCTTGTTTTCAAGATTGATGACACTGGTGAAATAACCTCATCCTTCAAGCAGAATTTATTATTCCACCTTGTTTGCAAGATTGATGACACTGGCGAAATAACCTAATCGTTCAAGAAGAATTTAATAATTCTAAGCTCAAAAAAGACAGGTGCTGAAAGGTATGAATACTTCTACTAAAAGATTAATAAGTCAAAAACTGACACAAATTATTTGCAGTAGAAAGGAAAGAAACTGGTCGAAGCCGGCCGACGTCTGGGTAGATTTCCGGAGAAACCCAGGAACAGCTGAGGCACTACTGACCATGAGACATAACTCAGAAGGCAGACTGAAAAGAAAACCTACATTTACATTGAGGTGACAAAAGTCAAGGGAAACCTCCTAATATGGCGTCGGACCTCCTTTTGTCCAGCGAAGTGCAGCAACCCGACGTGACAGACTCAACAAGTCGTTTGAAGCCCCCTGCCGAAATGTTGAGATGGTTGGTTGATTGTTTGGGGGAAGAGACCAAACTGCGAGGTCATCGGTCTCAGCGGATTACGGAAGGACGGGGAAGGAAGTCGGCCGTGCCCTTTCGAAGGAACCATCCCGGCATTTGCCTGGAGAGATTTAGGGAAATCACGGAAAACCTAAATCAGGATGGCCGGACGCGGGATTGAACCGTCGTCCTCCCGAATGCGAGTCCAGTGTTGTTGAGATGTACCGTCTCTCCAACTGTCCATGATTGCGAAAGTGTTGCCAGTACAGGATTATGTGCAGAAAAGCTGACCTCTCGATTATAAGTTGTGCAATGGGATTCATGTCGGGCGAGATGAGTGGCCAAACCAGTCTCTCGAATTGTCCAGAACGTTCTTCAAAACATTCGCGAACAACTACCACCAGTGGCACTGCGCATTGAAACCCGTAACAATTGTGTCGTTGTTTCGGAACATGAAGTCCATGAATGATTCCAAATGGTCTCCAAGTAGCCGAACATAGCCATTTCCAGTCAATGATTGTTCATGCCACATCACAACACGCCACCAGCTTGCACAGTGTCTTGTTGACAACTTGGTGCCATCACTTCGAGGGGATGAGCGCCACACTCGAACCCTACCATCAGCTCTTACTATGTGATATAGTGACTCATCTGGCCAGGTCACGGTTTTCCACTCCATCTAGGGTCCAGCCGATATGGTCAGGAGCCCAGGAGAGGCGCTGCAGGAGATGCCGTGCTGTTAGCAAAGGCGCTCACGTCAGTCATCCGCTGTCACAGCCCATTAACGCCAAATTTCGTCGTACTGTCCCAACGGATAGGCTCACCGTACGTCCCACATTGATTTCTGCGGTTGTTTCAAGCAGTGTTGCTTGTCCGTTAACAACGAAAACTCTACCCAATCACTGCTGCTCCTGGTCTCGAAGCGAAGGCGGTCGGCCACTGCGTTGTACGTGATGGGAGGTAATGCCTGAAAGTTTGGTATGGTCGGAGAACTCTTGACACTGTGGATCTGGAAATGCTGGATTTCCGAAATGGAATGTCCCATTCGTCCAACTCCAACCAACATTCTACGTTCAAATTCTTTTAATGCCTGTTGTGCGGTCATCATACGAATCGCCTAAGCTAATGCACTAGCCCCTTATACCTTGTGTACGCGATACTATCGCCATCTGCGTATGTTCATATCGCTAGCCCATGACATTTGTCACTGTATAGAATCCGTAATTTCAGAGAAAGCTTTTGACAATGTTGAGTGGAAAACACTGTTTGAAATTCCTTAGGTGGCAGAAGTAAAATACAGGGCTCGACAGGTCAATTGCAACTTGTACATAAATCAGACTTCAGTTATGAGAGTCGAAGGATATGAAACGAATCTGGTAGTTGTTGTTTATAGTGTACGGTAATCAAAACCAACCAGAAATTTGGGACGAATATTTAAGTCCTGGGAGAAGAAATGTAGACTTTCAATGATAACTAAATCAAGACCCCACGCTGCCGACAGACGTTGATATACATCAACGGAGACAGTTCAAAATGTGTGCCCCAACCGGGACTCGAACCCGAGATTTCTTGCTTACTTGGCAGACGCTCAGTCCACCTGAGCCATCGAGGGCACAGAGGAGAGTGCGACTGCAGGGACTTATCCCTTGCTCGCTCCCCCCTGAGACCCACATTCCCAGCTTAATGACCACACACTACATAAGTAGTGCCCCTGCCCATTACACTCATTACTCGCGGCAGACAGTCTGACCGAGTCCCGTTAGAGTTCGGGCAATACGTGTGCATCCGCACAGAAGAAGGAGGTCAATGGCCGGTTAGCCTTAACTATACGAAGATGGCATCTGTTCTTTCGGACATGTCCGAAAGAACAGATACCATCTTCATACAGACTTTCAGATTTGCTGACGACACTGTAATTCTGTCAGAGAAGGCGAAGAACTTTGAAGATCAATTGAAGAGAGTGGATAGTGTCTTGGAAAAGAAATTATAATACGGACATCAACAATAGTTAAACGTGGGTAATAAATAGTCAAATCAAATCAGACGATGCTGAGGGAAATTGATAAAGAAATGGCACATTAAAAGCAGAAGATGAATTGTGCTATTTGGCCAGCAACATAACTGATGTTGGCTGAAGTAGAGAGGGAATAAAAAGTAGACTAGCAGTATTAAGTTAAAAATTCTAAAAAGAAAAATTTCTAACACACACACACACACACACACACACACACACCAAAAAGAATTTGCCACATGTGTGGTGCTTTGCACAATATAGTGATGTACAAGTTACATACGTGCTGGATATATTTAGGAATATGCGAAAAATACAATCCTGCAACTTCGCAACAAAATCGCTCGGAATTTTCGACGGCAACAACACACCAAAAATACTTCGCCACAGTGGAATAATAAAAATCGAAAACGGACAATAATGTAAAATGTATCTTGAAAATCATGTGAACAGCCGCCTGATGATGAACTCGTCAGTTAGAAACCGGTAACGGCGCTATTTATCTAAATAAATAGCAGTATTAATAGTGGCTGGTTGCTGTTTTCATCTCTGTAAGAATTAACCTACATTAAATTACAATTGCTGTAATCTTTCACTGTGCGAACGAATTGCTTCTCTCTCTTAGTTGATGCTACAGCAATGAGGCAGCGCTCACCTCAGCGATGTCTCACTAGCAGTGTCCCATGATACTACTTTGCTGATGTGAATTGTGCTGCAGGCGTAGGTCAGAAACTCGCAGAAGAGATGGCACACTTTTGTGATAGATTTTGTTCGTCCTTCTATAATGCAATTGAAAACGGTCACAGCGCAATACGGTAGCAGAATCATAAGGACGACTCTGAGTTCGTGCTGTATTTGTTGTACGACGAAAAAGCAGTATTTGATAATTACTGCCTTTTGCCAGAATGTCACAACATCCAATAATTAGCATAGTTGTGTTATGAATTCGTTGATATGAGATTCTCTGTCGCCCACGGTGTAACTGGGAGAATGGAAGGCACATAGAATACACTCTTATGACGACAAGTTTTATTGTCTAGAGGGATGCAGGACGTAGTGATTAATTTCGGAAGTGTATTAGTTTCTCAGGGCACGTGTGACATCCTTAAGGACTGGCCCAGGTATGTTTAAGTTGCACAAATACTACAAGGGCTCCATGATCCATTGGTGGGCTTGGAGTTTCGTCAGCAGTTTCGAACTTCCGAGTTTGTGGTCAGGTGCAAATGAGCGTGACGTTGCGGCAGTATCCACCGGTAGTAGCAGCTCATCAGAAATTGTGGACTTCAGAGTACACTGTGTCGAAAAGAAGCTGGTATTATTAATGGAAAGCCGCACTGTCGAGAAAATAGCTAATTGTTGGAGGAGTTTTGAACGCTTTGAGATGATATAGTCCATCATTTCGTTGTTTCCCCATGATTCCAAACTCCTGGCTGGTACGTTTTGGAACCATTTCTTTTAAAGGTAGCGCTCAAAAAACTTAACCCGGTACGGGGCTTGGCCAGCTAAATATCTCGCATATGCTAGATGCAGAATTAAAACAAAACCCAATTAATCAACGTAACGTCTCTACACTCAAATAGGCAGTTGTAGGAACCGACTATATGGGTGATTACAGAACATTAAATCTAAATTTATGAAAAAACGTTAAAAATAGTCCACAGCAAAGGCAGAGTGGAGTATGATCACCAGTGAATACTACTTCATGTACCGTCGAAAGCTGTACACCAACCACGACAATTTGCAAAGAATTTTCTTACAAACTGAAAAGGTCAAAGCTAAGAGTACCTGCCTAACAAGGCAAGTCTGCGGGGAGGAAAATTAATAAGGGGTGACGATTACGAATTAAACGAAGAGAAAATCTTCCTTTTTCGTATAGTATGAGAATATAACCTTAGCAAACAAAATTTGCTTTCGCACTTAACTGACAAACACTCTTTCCTGTAGGGCACTGGCCGACATAAGAAATCAAATAGTATCACGTTTTCCATCATCGTATGGGACACACGAACCAGTTTGGAACAGGAAAGCAAGATTCTTCTATGTATAAACGACAATCTCGGTATAGAAGACGGAGAGAAGTTCTTATTCCCTTCTACCAACAAGTGATAAGCGACACGATTAAGATAGCTCCAAAATATAAAGCACTGGGAACAAATGGCCTACTCTTTGATTTTACACCTCGGTGTGGGAGACGATAGCCACCGAATCTCCCAATATGAACACAGAACTGCTCACAGATTTCGACCTACCGGAAGGTTTGCTATCTCAGTTCCTGAAAGATAATCGACCATAACTTTATTAAATCCGGACTGTAAAATATTTGAACGTCTCTTGAAAGGTTGCTTACTAAAGTATTGAGTACATCTGAAGCCAACACAGCCACAGGGCACAAGATGACAAGTTTATTAGACAAATACAGAACATTACATATAGGATTAGGCATCAGTTTGTAGTCAGTGCAGTGAGACAGAGAGTGTTAACAGAACAACTTACTCAAATAATCAATAGGCGCTCATCCAAAGTATTTTCTACAATAAAAGTAAACAGCCACCCCACGGCTAATTGTCCTCCCGCTACTTAAAACACTTCACACACATTTATCAGGATTCCAAATTTTTCTGTACAATAACCGTTGGCTACGTGTACAATAACGATATCAGATTCACCGTAACCATACTGAAGAAATAGGTAGCCAGACAGTAAATTAGCAACTGCGTTGGAGAAGCAAGAGCTAAAATAGATAATGAGAAAACACAACGGATGGAACTAGGTCACATTCCAATAAGAGTGGATCGCGACATTGGGGAAAGAGCGCAGTTGGGGTACAAATCGCGACTAATCCGAAAGAAATGCGCCTCAATAACTTGCCCCATCAACTTAACATTTCAAGTGGAACACGTCAGGAGCACAAAGGAATATATCTATTTCAAAGGGCAGCAACTTTAAAAATATGACTCCTAACAAAATAAATTACTTACTGATGATCACGGCCCCGCCAGCGACAATAATCAAGAAACTTCAAAGTACTGGTTAGTACGTCTGGCGTGGCAGTATATTTAAAACGAATTTTAACGTAATATGACAACAAAAGAAAGGCCGAATGGCCAGTAAAATTTGTCAGCACAATTGACGGCCTTATTCGTGAAAGAAATCTGCAAAACTTTACGAAAGAATAATAACGTCATAGTGAAATGTCGTTTCAGAGAATCTAGAACTGTGAGCTTTCAAACGGTATAGGACTCGTAAGACAGTTACGATATGTGGGTTGCATACAAATCTGGCGGAAAGGCCTTCAGGCCGTTCATATGCCTTTGAGCTTTACACTGAGGTAACAAAAGCGTAGGAGGAGGAGATTTGTGTTTAACGTCCCGTCGTAATAAAAATCAAAGGTCACCGATATGCACAAATACAGATGGCAGTAGTATCGGGCTTACAAGGTATAGCATGGCACTGCACAGGAATAGCTGCCGTATGGACACAGGTGATTCATGTGTAAAGGTTTCCGACTTGATTACGGTAGCACGACGGCTGTTAAGAGACATCGAACGCGGAATGGTAGCTGGAGCAAGACACATGGGACATTCCGTTTTGAAAATCATTAAGGAATTCAATATTCCGAGATCCACAGTGTCAAGGGTGTTCTGAGAATACCAAATTTCAGGCATTACCTCTCACCAAAGACGCAGTGGCTAACGGTTTTCATTCAATGACCGAGGGCAGCGGGGTTTGCGTAGGATTGTCAGTGCTAAGAGTCAATCAACACTGTGTGAAATAACCATGTAAATCAATACAGGATGCACGACGAATATATCCTTTAGGACAGTGCTGCAAAATTTGTCATTAATGAGCTCTGGCAGCAGACGACTGAGGCGAGTGCCGTTGCTAGAAGGACGACGTCGCCTGCAGCACCTCTCCTGGGCTCGTGAATATATCAAATGGACCATAGACAGCTGGTCAGATGAGTCCCGATTTCAGTTGTAACAAATGGCTCAAATGGCTCTGAGCACTATGGGACTTAATGTCAGAGGCCATCAGTCCCCTAGAACTTAGGACTACTTAAACCTAACTAACCTAAGGACATCACACACATCCATGCCCGAGGCAGGATTCTAACCTGGGACCGTAGCGGTCGCACGGTTCCACACTGAAGCGCCTAGCCACAACGGCCGGCTCAGTTGTAACAGCTGACGGTAACGTGCAAGTGTGGCAGAGAGCCTTCGAACCCGTTGACGCAAGGTGTCAACAAGGCACTCTATAGGCTGGTGGTGGCTCCATAGTGATGTGGGCTGTGTTTATACGGAATGGGATGGATCATCTGGGCCAACTGAGGCGATCGTTGAATGGAAATGGTTAGGTTCGCCTACTTGGGGAACATTTGCAGCCATTCAAGGACTTCATGCCCCCAAACGACGATGGGATTTTTATGGATGACAATGTGCCAAGTCATTCTGGAAAATTCGAGCGAAGAATGATTTGGCCACTTAAATCGCCCGACTTGAACCCCAGTGAACATATATGAGACATAATCGAGAGGTCAGTTAGCGCACAAAGTTCTGCACTGGCAGCAGGTTCGTACCTATGAAAGGCTATAGAGGCAGCACTGCTCTTTATTTCTGCAGAAGACTTCCAACAACTTATTTAGTCTATGACACGTCGATTTGCTGCATTAAGCTGGGAAAAAGGTTGTCGATACAATATGAGGATGTATGCAATGACATTTGTCAACTCATACTACACTAGAAGAGCACTACTCTGATGTTAGGGGAAGCATGGGCAAGCGAGAAGCAATTTTAGCACTGCGATTAAAATTAGAGGACACATTTAGGAACAAAAGAAGTGAAAAATACGTGGGATTCGTCGATTTGAAATAGCGTCTGAGAAAATGGACTGGGTTTAAATGTTTTCCTCTCGTTGGTTGTGCAGTATCAGCTACAAGAATGGAAGCGTAATTTCCACTGAGGGAATCGTGCAACAGGATAAAGCAGGATAGATGTAAGACATGGTTGCTCATTACAAATACTGACATTTAATTTGTGAATTGAAGAAAAAGGAAGTAAGTCAGCTGCTTGACAAACTGAAAGCGTTCTGTCTGACAGCCATGATATGCACATAAACATAAATAAACGCAGGAGAAGGTAGATTTTTTCGATGCTTGAATGTTAAACTTGGACAAAGGACTTTTGAAAAATGGAACGAATTTTCCTATGTTGTACGTAGAATAGATAAAGAATAAAGGTACAAGAAAGAGACATTGCGATAAAAATTCCATTACACAAATTATTCCCTGTTAACAGAAATAAGCTGGTAACGTCTAAAAATATAAAAGTTGCGACCAAAACAAGTTTCATGAAAAGCTGTGTTTGGGGCACCGCTCTGAATAGATGTGAAACACGGACAACACGGAGGACAGCCACAAAATGTCTAGAAAGCCTCTGATATGTGTTGTTATAGTAGACAGTTGAAAATAATATGGGCTGATCGAGAAGGGAATAAAAGTATTTTGCAAGAAGCAGACAAAAAGGTTTTAAAATTAACCAAAATTGGCACATATTAAGAGAGAGTAGCCGCTGAAATCATTAGTTGAAGATATGGTGAACGGAAACAGTTGTATGAACTGCTCTATGTACATGAAAGCATAAAGCAGATCACTCATTATGTGGGGCGAATTAGGCATGCTAAAATAAATAGGATAACAGGCAAATGACAAGAATGGAAGACTCCAATATGTCAGCCTTGGCAATGGTGCACGAAACAGCAGCAATAATGAAGAAATAATATGTAAAATGTGTGTGTGTGGAGTAAGAATGGAAACAGAAGCATTAGATATCATGCAGGTAACGGAAGGCGAATAAGAATCACAGTACGGTATGTAAGTAGGTGGCTTCATCTATGAAGGGATGGGTGAGATGGGTAGTTGCTAATAGGATGGATATATCTTTAGAGTGACTTCGAGGACTATATCCAAATCTACGCTTTGCAAACCATTGTGAAATGAATGCCCTTCTACCCTTATTAGGGAGTCCCTTTCAGTCCGCATATGGTGTGCTGGAAGAATGCTCAGATGCCTCTGTTCGCACTGCAGTTGTCATAGTCCTAGTACCTCACTTGAAGGTGATTCCTGAAACTATGTAAGCAGGCTTTCTCTGAATTCTTTGAGCCACTCTTCAAGAGTCTGAAAGATCAGATTTTTCCAGCATCTCGGTGCCGCTCTCCTGTGGGTCAAGCGAACGTGAACCATTCGAAAGTGAGTCATTCGTGCTACCCTTCTTTCTAAGCATTTAATATGCCTTGTTGGTCCTACTCGGTGCAAGTTCCAAATGCTAAAGCAATATTCTTGGATGGCCAGCACGAGTCTTTTGGAAGCAATCACCATTGTACATTGATTGCATTTTCCCGGTACTCTACCAGTGTAAAAAAATCCACCAACTGTTTTAGATTTGATAGTGCCTATGTTTACGATACGTTTCGTGCTCTTAAAAAGTGTTACACCAAGGTATTTCTTTGAGTTGACCGATTCCAGTTGTGACTTATTGATACTGTAGTCATAGGACATTCAGGTCTTCTAGTTTTGTGAAGTGGACAGTTTTAAATTTCTGAACATTTAAAGCAAATTGCCGATCTTTGAACAACTTTGAAAACTTATCAAGATATGACTGACTATTTATGCAGATTTTCTTAAGCAGCACATCATTAGAGAAAAAATTGATTATCTGCTAGAAGTCCGAGGTCACTAATAACATGGTATCCAAAGTGATTAAGATAAAGGAGGAACATCAAGGGTCCAACACCCTTTCCTAGGGCACTTCTATGTTAATTCTACATCTCCCAATGACTCTCCATTCAAGTTAAATGCTGCCTCCTCCACATCAAGAAGTCCTCAGCCCCGTCACAAAATTCGCCTAATGCCTCTCGCCCCCCCCCCCCCCCCCTCCCTCCGTACTTTCGATAATAAGCGTTGGTGTGGTACTGATTAAAACGCTTTTCGAAAGTCAAAAAATACTGCATCTCTCTTACTCTCTTGATATGAAGCTTTCATTATGTCACTTGATAAAAATACCAATTGGGGTTTGCGTGATCAATGTTTCTGGAATTCGTACTGTGAGTCGTGGAAGGTACCTCACTACATATGAGTTTAGAATATGTTTGCTTTACACGTACTTTAGTATGTGGCTTCTAGGATGAAAAGGTAACCGATGTGGTCAAGATTAATGGGATTTCCTCTGCACAGTTTGTCTGACTATTGAACGTACAAATGAAATGGGAGAGTAAAGGATAACAAAACAAACAGCCAAGCCCAAAAAACGGAGGTCCAGAAACCAGTGGTTTCCCCAAAACCAAGTACGTACGTGTGCAGTCATGCCAATGTTACAATACTGTTAATTTACAGATATTTTGAGGACGTATGTAAAATGCGTATGTAAAGGATGCATATGTGGTACATGCATAACGATGCACCCGCAAACATCTATGTGGCTGTGGAGAAATACGTAGCACGAATCTTCGGCAATAAGTGTAGCAGTCGCGACTAACCAACACCATTGCGCTGCAGGTGCCCTGACGTGAATCGGTTCGATTTTTTTGTGTGGAGTATTTAAAAGTTTTGTTGTATTCCAGGTCTGCTGATAGTGCTGATGAGCTTTGGGAACATATTTTGCGTGGTTGTCAATGCATTGGGAACAGGCCTGGGATTTTTTAATGAATATAGACCCTGCATCCGTGGTCTAGGAAATCCGGTAAGGTAACTCAGCGTGTTCGGTCAGATGACTCGCTGCCCTCTGTAATAATAATAAAAAAAAACTGAGTAAGTATTCAGCGATGAAGTAGAAGGGTAGACAAAACGTACTTCGTCCAGCGTACAAACCTCGCCACTACATAAATTTTAAATAAAGATTATCAGTAATGGTGGCCGAAGATTTCCGGCATAAGAAGGGTCTCAAGCTGTCACCAGCCTAGTCAAAGAGGTCGGAAGAGCGGATAGAGGTTCAGGGCACTATCTTGTCCTTGGGCTGGGAAACTGCCCCTAAAAGGAGGAAAAATCGGCAATGATCAACAGCATCAAGATGCAGAAACCAATGGAAACCATTGAATGAAATACACATCATATGTGTCTGTGATTCAAAAAGTTTCATGACCATCTCTCCACTGGAAAAAGATCCCAGACTAGTCCCCCATTCGCATCTCCAGCAGGCGACTGCCAAGGGGTAAGTCACCATGAGAAAAAGATTGAAAAACCAACGAAAGTACAAGGTTCTACAAAGCTGGGAGTGGAATGTCTGATGACTGAACATGGTAGGGAAGCTAGAAAGACTGAAAAGGGAAAGACAGAGGCTCAGTCCAGATACACTGGGTGTCAATGGAGTGAAATGGAAAGAAGACGAGGATTTATGATCAGACTGGTACAGGGTATATCAACAGCAGCAGAAAATGGTATAAGGGGAGAAGGATTCGTTATGAATAGGAAGGTAGCAGAGAGTGAGGTATTGTGAACAGTTCAGTGATAGGGTTGTTCTCACCAGAATCGACAGCAAACCAACATCGACAACATTAGTTCAGGTATACAAGTCGATGCCGCAGGCCGAAGATAAAGAGACAGAGAAAGTATATGAAGATACTGAATGGATAATTGAGTACGTAAAGGGAGATGAACATCTAGTAGTCATTGATGATTAAAATACGATTGTAGGGGAGGGAATAAAAGAAAGGCTTGCAGGAGAATACGGGCTTGATAGTAGGAACGAGAGAGGAGGTACTCTAATTGAGTTCTGCAATAAATGTCAGTCAATAATAGCGAACTTTCAGTTCAAGAGTCACGATAGAAGGAGGTACACTTGGAAAAGGCCCGGAGATATTGGAAGATTCCTGTTAGATATCATGGTCCGGCAGAGATTCCGAAATTAGATATTGGATTATAAGGCGTACCCAGGGGCAGATACGCTAGTATATTGAGATCACAATTTGGTAATGCTGAAGAGTAGGCTGAAGTTTAAGAGACTAGTCGGGAAGAATCAATGCGTTAAGAAGTCGGGTATGGAACTACTAAGGAAAGAAGAGATACGCTTGCAGTCCTCTGAGGCTATAGTTACTCCGATTATGAATGTCTCGGTTGGCCTTTCAGCTGAAGAGGTAAGGATCTCTCTAAAAAGACAATCACAGAAGTTGGAAAGAAACACATAGGTACAAGGAAGGTAAATGCGAAGAAAGAAGAATAACAGAAGAAATACTTCAGGTGCTCGCGTGTATGGAAATTCAAGAATACAGAAATGGAAGACACTCAGGTACGCAATAAGCAAGAGTGCAGGGAAGCTAAGGCGAAATGACTGCATGGAAAATGTGAAGAAATCAAAAAAGAAATGATTGTCGGAAGGACTGACTCAGCATACAGAACAATCAAAATAGACTTCGATGGCATTGAAAGCAAGGGAGGCAACATTAAGAGTGCAGCTGGAATCCCATTGTTAAAAGCGGAGGATAGAGCAGATAGATCATCAGAAGTTCGGAAAAACATCATCCACACAATTCCAAGTACTGCAAGGATAGACAAGTGCGAGAATTATTGCACAATTAGCTCAACAGCTCATGCATCCAAGTTGCTGACAAAAATAATATTCAGAAGAATGGAAAATGATATGAGAAATTGATAGATGAGAATCAGTTTCGCTTTAGAAAAGATAAAGGTACCACAAATGCAATTCTGACGTGGCGTTTGATAGTGGAAGCAAGACTAAAGAAAAATCAGGAGTCATTTTGCTGGAAAAAGCATTCGACAAAGTAAAACGGAAGATTTTCCAAAGTCTGAGAAAAACGGGACTAAGCTACAGGGAAAGACTTGTAATACATAATACGTACAAAAACTATGCGTGAACAATAAGACGACGACCAAGGAAGTTGTGCTCTGGTTAAAAAGGGTTTCAGACAGGCATGAAGTCTGTCTCCCCTTACGTCCAATATGTACATCGAAGAAGCGATGACGAAAATAAAATAAAGATTCAAGAGGGAGTTATAATTCAGAGTAATGGGTTATCAATGATAAGATTCGACGATGATATTGCTAACCTCAGCGAAAGGGGAGAAGAATTCCAGGATCTGTGGAATGGAATGAACAATCTATTGAGTACAGAATATTTACTGACTGTAAATCGAAGAAAAACGACAGTAATCAGAAGTAGGACAAATGAGAACAGCGAGAAACTTAACATCAGAATTGGGGACTAGGAAGTAGACGAAGTTAAGGAATTCTACTACCTAGGCAGCAAAAAAAAAAAAAAAAAAAAAGATGAACAGAGCAACGATGACATGAAAAGCAGATTACTACTGGGAAAATGGGCATTCCTGGTGAAGAGAAGTCTATCAGTTTCAGACATAACCTTAATATGAGAAAGAAATTTCTGAGTATTGTATGATAGTGAAACATTGACTGTGGGGAAACCGGAACAGAAAAGAATCGAAGCATTTGAGACGTGGTGGTACAGAAGAATGTTAAAAATTACGTAGACTTATAAGGTATGGTGTAAGGACGTTCTCATCTTGGAGAGGAAAGGAATGTGCGAAAAACATTGACAAGAAGAAGGTAGAGAATGACAGAACATCTGTTAAGACATCAGGAAATAACTTCCATGATACTAAAGAGAGTTGTAGAGAGTGAAAACTGTAGAGGAAGACAGAGATTGGAATACATCCAGCAAATAACTGAAGACGCAGGTTGCAAGTGCTACTCTGAGTTGAAGAGTTTAGCACAGGAGAGGAATTTGTAGCAGGCAGCACCAAACCTGTCATAAGACTGATTTTATGTCTTATTTCAATAAACAGAGTCGTAATCGCACTTAAATTGTTTATTTTCATTTTCAGATGACCGGTTTCGATCTTCTTAGAGATTATCTTCAGATCTTGCATTTCCTGACGATCGTAGGAACCATTGGTGTGGAACAAGTCCGTCTGTGCAAGCGTCGAGATCAATGTTCTCCACGCCTGTACAGATGAACCTGCCTCATACAATTGCTTCCTACAGTAATCAACGAATGTAGTATGTGAATATAATGTGTTAAGAGAATGAAATCTGTCATCTGAAAATAAAAATAAAGTCTAAAATTTGATCACGACTGTGTATATTGAAATAAGCAAGTTTATAATGATCTCTGTCTTTCCTATAACAATGTTCCAAAAAACTTAGAAGTTTTCACCTCAGGCATTTGGCCGGAAATGGGAGGAATAGTAATAGTCTAAAGTTCGAGGGAACCAATTTTTGCTTAAATATTCTGCATTAAATTTAGAAGCCCTTTGTGGTGTCTCGTTAACGAGGGGATCTGTGAGGCAATTGATGGTGGTTCGTCTGTGGGATGGTAACATTAAGTTCTGTAGCTCCCTCTGGGCTTTTAGACTGCGGCAGACACACACACACACACACACACACACACACACAGATATGCGTAGTCTTTCTCGCTAAAAACTGCATAGTCTCGTACTGTCAGTTGGTACAATTAAGGAGCAACTCACTTACGTCCCATTGTCAATGAAGGGTAAGAACTCTAAGAACTCTTTCAATTGGACTACAGAATCTAGCCCACAGGTTTGCCCCAAACAGAAACTCAGTATCGCGTTTGTTTGTCTTTTTTTTTTTTTTTAATCAGTGTCTCAACTAGGTGCAATTATTCAGTAAACAGTAGGTCGTTAATCCCAGCAATACCAACGCGCATTACCAAGGGGAGGGGAGCGCGTACTTTGTGCCCACTACAAAAAAAAAGTTTAAAAATTCCTTAACTGGTGTTGAATTACATTAACAACATACTTTTTAGTGAGTTACTGTTGTGAAATTAGGACCCTGACCCCGAAAATATCTTTTAATACTCTCTTAGCAACACTAACGCACTTTCAATACCGTGTACTACCGGCGGTGGAGGGGTGAAGAGCACATTAAGACCACCACAAAAAATTTAAAAATGAAAATTTCGTTCTTTGTTGTTAACTTTTACTCTCTACATACCTTTTAGGAGATATTTATACGTAAGTAAGGCCTTGAACCTGTAAATAGTGAACCGGCAGTGGTGGCCAAGCGGTTCTAGGCGCTACAGTCTGGAACCGCATGACCGCTACGGTCGCAGGTTCGAATCCTGCCTCGGGCATGGACGTGTGTGATGCCCTTAGGTTAGTTAGGTTTAAGTAGTTCTAAGTTCTAGGGGACTGATGACCTGAGAAGTTAAGTCCCCTAGTGCTCAGAACCATTTTTGTAAATAGTGAACGTGAAATATACTGCTGAGACTTAAATGTCTGGTTAACTATAACTGAAAAATGTAAAACATGAAGGGGACATCTCTTCTGGTAAACCTTCCGGGATTAAGGTCGTGGTCCATGAAACTCTTCAGTCGTCAAGACTCACCGGAGGAGAAACACCCCTCTGAAGATGTCCAGCGCATCTCTGGACGAAACGTTAGGAGCTGAAGAGTTTCATGGACCACGACCTTACATCCCGGAAGGTTTACCAGAAGATATGTCATCCGGTCGTGAAAGCCTTCATACTATGATAAAGGGGACAGTTTTAAACATGTCTGTAAGACAACTAAGGTACAGGAAAATGACAGTCACTTTTGTTGCAACCAGTTGGCTGTTTTATGATTATCACATATTTGGAATGTGGTAGAAGAATTTAAAAAAAAAAAAACAATAAATATTATTTTCAAAATTTGAAAATATGAGGTAACTGACTAGATTAGAATATTTTCAAAAAGTGGGCATAAGGTTCATCCCCTCCTCCCTCCTCTCCGCCTCACGCACTCCCCACGTGGTAGCGCGGGGGTTAATCCAGCGCACGGATTCCATCTAGGCTTGGCTAACCTTCGTGTTTATAAGACAGCAGACAGCACGCTAAAAATTGTGCTGCACGAGCAGATGGGTCACCCTTTGGTAAGGTAAGTGAGATTTTTCTAATGCTATTTAACGATGCTTCATAGTAATGTCCTGATAATATAGCACGGCAGTACAATGTACTGTCAGATAGAACAATCTAATTAATCGATCTCGTTCTCAGTATAAAGTATCTTTTCTGATTAGAATTTTTTTCTAATTTGAAAGATCTGATACTCCTGTAGACGTGACAAATTAAATTTCTGCCACCTTCTGACAAGTAACTTACTAGCTGATATTTGTTGTCTCTGCCTAGTGAAGTGAAGAAATTTTGCGCGGGTCTAAAGCAATAAAATTAAGCCCAACGGAAAATACCGTCGCCGCAATTCAATGCAACGGCTGAAGGGGAATCGACCGGAGTAGTGTCTGCTGTTCGCCGGCATTATTCATCGAGTTTGGCACCACGACGTTGTACCCAACATGGCCGTGAGTATGTATCTCTCACTTTTGGGAAAACTTTTCTAACAGAGAAGATCTGGTTACTCACTAAAGCTTACACATTAAATTCTTGTGGGTTTTGCGGTTTCGGTATATTTATTTAAATGGCTCAAATGGCTCTGAGCACTATGGGACTTAACATCTGAGGCCATCAGCCCCCTAGAACTTAGAACTACTTAAACCTAACAAACCTAAAGACATTACACATATCCATGCCCGAGGCAGGATTCGAACCTACGACCGTAGTAGCCGCGCGGTTCTGAAGCGCCTAGAAGCGCTCGGTCACAGCGGCCGGCTTATATTTATTTAGATTAAAAGGACTGGCATTACCGTTATTTTTAGTGTCACATAAATGAGAATGAAAGGTAGACTGACTCAGTGTTCTGTACAATGAACACTCGAATCAACGAAAGATTTGTATAACTCTTTTTTTAGAAACTCATGCCACCGAAAACAAAAACTGCCACTGAGGCATGTGTATATATTCACCTGCGACATGTCTGGATCACCATCTCAGGAAGCAAGCATTTGCGTAATGACAAAATGCTCTGTTTCCCACGGCTGGTTTCCCGCAGCATCCATGAGCAACGTCAGTACGTAGTGGAAAGTCCCCTTTCTCCAATGCAGGCTTAAATTCGTCGTGGCATACTATCAATAAGAGCATCAACCCTGCCCTGATCCAAACTGTCCCAGTCTGCAATGACGATTCTGCATAAGTCGAGCAGAATGGTTGGCAATTGTCAACGGCCAAAAACAGCTCGTTCCTATCGATCCCACATTTGTTCTATTGAGTTCATGTCCGTGGAATTGGCAGGCTGGTCATCCTAGCAAGCTGCAGGAACATTCTCACGAGAACAGCGTGGTGTGCACGCGAGTTACCATCCATCAGGATGAAACTGTCATTAAAAGGTCATCGATCTGGTACCGATGTTGGTTGCAGAAACTTGTCTCTGTACCTCAGAGCAGTGAGATTGCCCTCAACAACTACGGGATGCGTACTGTAGCCAATTTTATGCTGCTCCAGAACATCACTCCACTACCGTCTTATTGCACATGTGGGACACAGTGTTGGAGGTTTCTATATTACCGGGTTGCCTCCAGACACGTTGTCTGTGATGATCAGGGTACGAACCTGGGAATATATCTGAGTGTCGTCCATAAAAAAAAAGCACCCAACGCCATTCCTGGGCCGTCCATTCTGCATGGTTTCTGGCCCTCTGTAGCGGCGTGGAGCTCGCCATGGTCGTCGGAAATGGAGTATCGCGTCGTGTAATCGTCTCCTGACAGTTTAATGCGATACATAGCGTGCTGTAGCCTCTGCGAATGGCAGATTCAGTTCTGGAGCACTCAGCCCACGGTTCCTTTGAGTCAAAAGTTGTTGATGTCGAACATTCTCCACACCTATCGAAAGTGGACGGTCTGGGCGGTGTAAGCCCTCAATACTACCTGGCAATTGAAACCGATTCCATGTCCACATCGGATCACTTTGATTCCGTTGCACACATCGAGCAACTTCCTCTGCTGACGAGCCATCTGCGCATAACCTAATGATAGACATCCAGTCACTGGTCACTACTGTTCGTTGTGGCATGATGGATGTTCACTCTAATGTCCCATAGAAGGCTCTAATACGTCCCTACTGGTGTTTTGCTTTCAACCGGAACGTTGCCATCCATTCGAGTGCGCCGTTCCGCCTGTAGGTAGTGCTCATGTTAACGATTTATGGGCAACATCAGGGATGTCCTTCTGATCGATATAGTGACAATCAGAACAGCAACAACGCTGTACGATACATTTTGATGACTTTTTTTATGTGTGTAATAATTCAGTCGTCCGGAAAGCACAAATGCCACGTGGCTACAAATACTGTATAATAATATATAGACCCTACTTAACATTATAGCTGATAAATTGCAATAAAACGCACAAATAACTAGCGGGTAAATGTATTCGTGGAGCATGAAAGTGGATTGTAAACCAGTAATCGAGTCAAGTTTCCCAACAGTTCTGCCCATTTCTGATGTATTACATTCCGAATAAATGGTAACGACTACGTTCTCCTTTCGCCCGACAGACAGTTAATAGTTTTTATCATTCAATACAAGTAATTTTTGCATTGTTTTCTCTAACAGAGAAGCCAAAGTATTTGCTGTTAAACTTCAGCATCATTACTGTTATCATTCTTGTAATTATATCTCATGGTTTCGTCCTAAATAATTCTCTCGTTAGTGCTTCCCGATTTTCATGTTTCTCTCACGACATTGTGTTCGAGTACAGTCTATGAAATATTGTCAGTGAAGTCGACAACAGTTTCATATTCCTGCCGGCCGCTGTGGCCGAGTGGTTCTAGGCGCTTCAGTCCGAAACCACGCTGCTGCTACGGTCACAGGTTCGAATCCTGCCTCGGGCATGGATGTGTATGATGTCCTTAGGTTAGTTTCGTTTAAGTAGTTCTAAGTCTAGGGGACTGATGACCTTAGATGTTAAGTCCCATAGTGCTTAGAGCCATTTGAACCATTTTTCATATTCCCTCAATCGTTTGTTAGCAGTGTGGTGCTTCAGATATCTACGTCCTGTCTCCTGATATTTATTTCTTGGAAATTTAGTTCACACATCATAATTGCCAGGTTGCACTTGACACGCTGTTTTTCAGCGAACGCTGTACATTATGCAGAGAACATAAAGCAGCCATCGAGAGAAAGGTTGGTTTGACAATCACTACGCCACGCTAGCCGTAGTCTTCCAGAATATATATAAATGACCTAGTATATAGTGTCGGAAGTTCCATGCGGCTTTTCGCGGATGGTGCTGTAGTATACAGAGAAGTTGCAGCATTAGAAAATTGTAGCGAAATGCAGGAAGGTCTGCAGCGGATAGGCACTGACCCTAACATACACAAGTGTAATGCGTTGCGAATACATAGAAAGAAGGATCCTTTATTGTATGATTATATGATAGCAGAACAATTACTGGTAGCAATTACTTCTGTAAAATATCTGGAATTATGCGTACGGAACGATTTGAAGTGGAATGATCATTTAAAATTAATTGCTGGTAAGGCGGGTGCCAAGTTGAGATTTATTGGGAGAGTCCTTAGAAAATGTAGTCCATCAACAAAGGAGGTGGCTTACAAAACACTCGTCCGACCTATACTTGAGTATTGCTCATCATTGTGGGATCCGTAACAGGTCGGGTTGACAGAGGAGATAGAGAAGTTCCAAAGAAGAGCGGCGTGTTTCGTCACAGGGTTATTTGATAAGCATGACAGCGATACGGAGACGTTTAGCAAACTCAAGTGGCAGACTCTGCTTTGTAGCTTGCTGTCCAGGTTCCGAGAGGGTGCGTTTCTGGATGAGGTATCGAATATATTGCTTCCCCCTACTTACACCTCCCGAGAAGATCACGAATGTAAAATTAGAGAGATTCGAGCGCACACGGAGGCTTTCCGGCAGTCGTTCTTCCCGCGAACCATACTCGACTGGAACGGGAAAGAGAGGTAATGATAGTGGCACGTAAGGTGCCCTCCGCCACACACCGTTGGTTGGCTTGCGGAGTATAAATGTAGATGTTGATGTAGTAGTTTAACTTCCATGCCAGCTGAACGTCGACTGCAAGTAACCTTCTTTAAACACATCAAGCACTGTCACAAGTAAATGTAGCTGTAAATTACGCAAGACGTCCTGCAGCAAATTGGGGTAAGCGCTGATTCTTTGATGTTGACATATTACGATTACACACACAGGCGACAAACCTCATTATAAAGCACTACGTTTACATGTCAGCCTGATGTACTAAGTCTGTTCAAAAAGTTCCTGAACGTTCCTAATTTCCCGCCAATGGTGTGTTGGAGTGAAATGCGGTTGGCTTCCCTGCATACGCCTTTGTTTCATGTGTAACTGCCGGAAGTTTCACTGTTTATGTCTGTTACTTATTTTTCAGTGCTGTCTTGAGCAGAGCGTTGTGTTGCACAGTTTGCGAATTTCGAGATGGGAGAGTTAGAGGACCTAGGCGTCTGCATTAAACCTTTACAGAGACACACCAAATAATGCAGGAAGCCTAAAGTGATGAGTGCTTAAGCCGTACTCGGCGTTACGAATGGTTCACACGGTTTAAAAATAGTCAGACGGAAATTAAAGATGACCCTACATGACAACTAGCTCTTTATTCACATGAAGTGCTGAGTGATATTGACAATGGATTTCACATCGATTCTGTATTTCTGGATTTCCGGAAGGATTTGACACTGTGCCACACAAGCGTCTCGTAGTGAAATTGCGTGCTGATGGAATATCGTCTCAGTTACCTGACTGGATCTGTGATTTCCTGTCAGAGAGGTCACAGTTCGTTGTAACTGACGGAAAGTCATCGAGTAAAACAGAAGTTATTTCTGGCATTCCCCAAGGTAGTGTTTTAGGCCCTTTGCTGTTCCTTATCTATATAAACGATTTGGGAGACAATCTGAGCAGCCGTCTTCGGCTGTTTGCAGACGACGCTGTCGTTTATTGACTAATAAAGTCATCAGAAGATCAAAACAAACTGCAAAACGATTTAGCAGAAATATCGAAATGATGCGAAAAGTGGCAGTTGACCTTAAATAACAAAAATTGTGAAGTCATCCACATGAGTGCTAAAAAGAACGCGTTAAACTTCGGTTACACGATAAATCAGTCTAATCTAAAAGCCGTAAAATCAACTAAATACCTTGGAATTACAATTACGAACAATTAGGAACACATAGAAAATGTTGTGCGGAAGTCTAACCAAAGACTGCGTTTCATCGGCAGGACAGTTAGAAAATGTAACAGACCTATTAAGGAGACTGCCTACACTACGCTTGTCCGTCCTCTTTTAGAATACTGCTGCGCGGTGTGGGATCCTTACCAGATAGGACTGACGGAGTACATCGAAAAAGTTCAAAGAAAAGCAGCACGTCTTGTATTATCGGGAAATATGGGAGAAAGTGTCACAGAAATGATACAGGATTTGGGATGGACATCATTAAAAGAAAGGCATTTTTCGTTGCGACGGAACCTTCTCACGAAATTCCAAGCACCAACTTTCTCCTCCGAATGCGAAAATATTTTGGTGACACAGACTTACATAGGGAGGAACAATCACAAAGATAAAATAAGGGAAATCAGAGCTCGTACGGAAATAGGTGTTCATTCTTCCCGCGCGCTATACGAGATTGGAATAATAGAGAATTGTGAAGGTCGTTCGATGAACCCTCTACCAGGCACTTAAATGTGATTTGCAGAGTATCCATGTAGATGTAGACCCTCTTAAGGACACCCTTCGACGTCAACCGACGACTCTCATGTCAGAAACGTCAACGAAAGTGTGCGTGCCACACGAAGACTAACGTCCAAGAGATAGCAGAAGAATGCAACATTTCAGGTCGTTCATATAATGAAATCCTAACAGAGAATCTTGGAATGGATCATGTTGCCGCCACTTTCGTCCATGGCTCATGACTCAAGACTAGAAAGACATTCATATCGCAGTCTTTGAAAAGCTTTTAGATCTCGCAAATGAGAACGAAAGGTTCCTTAAAAGAGTCATAACTGGTGGTGAGAGTTCGGTCTGCGTTTATGATGTTGAGACCAACGTCCAGTCTTCACAATGGGTCGAGAAACATTCCCCAAGACCAAAATAAAGCTCGCCACATCAGCTCATACGTTAAAGCCGTGTTGGTAGTTTTCTTTGCCTTTGAAGGATTAGTTCGTAATGAATTCGTGCCACAGGGACGTGTTGCGAAATCATAATCATCATCATCATCATCATCATCATCATCATCATCATTTAAGACTGATAATGCCTTTCAGCGTTCAGTCTGGAGCATAGCCCCCTTATAAAATTTCTCCACGATCCCCTATTCAGTGCTAACATTGGTGCCTCTTCTGATGTTAAACCTATTACTTCAAAATCATTCTTAACCGAATCCAGGTACCTTCTCCTTGGTCTGCCCCGACTCCTCCTACCCTCTAGTGCTGAACCCATGAGTCTCTTGGGTAACCTTGCTTCTCCCATGCGTGTAACATGACCCCACCATCTAAGCCTGTTCGCCCTGACTGCTACATCTATAGAGTTCATTCCCAGTTTTTCTTTGATTTACTCATTGTGGACACCCTCCTGCCATTGTTCCCATCTACTAGTAGCTGCAATCATCCTGGCTACTTTCATATCCGTAACCTCAACCTTGTTATAAGGTAACCTGAATCCACCCAGATTTCGCTCCCATACAACAAAGTTGGTCGAAAGATTGAACGGTGCACAGATAACTTAGTCTTGGTACTGACTTCCTTCTTGCAGAAGAGAGTAGATCGTAGCTGAGCGCTCACTGCATTAGCTTTGCTACACCTCGCTTCCAGTTCTTTCACTATGTTGCCATCCTGTGAGAATATGCATCCTCAGTACTTGAAACCGTCCACCTGTTCTAACTTTGTTCCTCCTATTTGGCACTCAATCCGTTTATATTTCTTTCCCACTGACATTACTTTCGTTTTGGAGATGCTAATCTTCATACCATAGTCCTTACATTTCTGATCTAGCACTGAAATATTACTTTGTAAACTTTCAATCGAATCTGCCATCACAACTAAATCGTCCGCATATGCAAGACTGCTTATTTTGTGTTCACATATCTTGATCTCACCCAGCCAGTCTATTTTTTTCAACATAGGATCCATAAATAATATGAACAACAGTGGAGACAGGTTGCAGCCTTGTCTTACCCTGAAACTACTCTGAACCATGAACTCAATTTACCGTCAACTCTAACTGCTGCCTGACTATCCATGTAAAGACCTTTAATTACTTGCAAAAGTTTGCCTCCTATTCCATAATCTCTTAGAACAGACAATAACTTCCTCCTAGGAACCCGGTCATATGCCTTTTCTAGATCTATAAAGCATAGATACAATTCCCTGTTCCACTCATAACACTTGTCCATTATTTGCCGTAAGCTAAAGATCTGGTCCTGACAACCTCTAAGAGGCCTAAACCCACACTGATTTTCATCCAATTGGTCCTCAACTAATACTCGCACTTTTCTTTCAACAATACCTGAGAAGATTTTACCCACAACGCTGATTAAAGAGATACCTCTGTTCCCATGTTTAAAGATTGGTGTGATTACTGCTTTTGTCCAGTCTGATGGAACCTGTCCCGACTCCCAGGCCATTTCAATTATCCTGTGTAGCCATTTAAGACCTGACGTTCCACTGTATTTGATGAGTTCCGACTTAATTTCATCCACCCCAGCTGCTTTATTGCACTGCAGTCTATTGACCATTTTCTCCACTTCCTCAAATGTGATCCTATTTCCATCATCATTCCTATCCCATTGTACCTCGAAATCTGAAACATTGCTGATCGTATTTTCACCTACATTGAGCAACTCTTCAAAATATTCCCTCCATCTGCCCAAGGCATCCACAGGATTCACCAGCAGTTTTCCTGACCTGTCAAAAATACTTGTCATTTCCTTCTTACTTCCCTTTCGAAGACTGCTAATTACACTCCAGAATGGTTTTCCAGCAGCTTGACCCATAGTCTCCAACATGTTTCCAAAGTCTTACCAAGATTTCTTCTTGGATGCTGCAATTACCTGTTTAGCTTTGTTTCTTTCTTCAACATAAATTTCTCTCAAGAATGAGATTTTCACTCTGCAGCGGAGTGTGCGCTGATATGAAACTTCCTGGCAGATTAAAACTGTGTGCCCGACCGAGACTCGAACTCGGGACCTTTGCCTTTCGCGGGCAAGTTTGGAAGGTAGGAGACGAGATACGGGCAGAAGTAAAGCTGTGATTACCGGGCGTGAGTCGTGTTTCGGTAGCTCAGTTGGTAGAGCACTTGCCCGCGAAAGGCAAAGGTCCCGAGTTCGAGTCTCGGTCGGGCACACAGTTTTAATCTGCCAGGAAGTTTCATAACTTTCTCTGTCTACCTGAGTTCTAGTATGTAGCCATTTTTGATTCGCCTTCTTTTTCCTTTTACAGGCTGCCTTGACTGTGTGATTCCACCAAGCTGTTTGCTTCATCCTACTTTTACACACTACTGTTCCACGACATTCTTTAGCCACTTCCAGTACTGTGTCCCTGTACCTTGTCCATTCCTTTTCCAATGACTGTAATTGACTACATTCAACTAACTGGTACCTTTCTGAGATCGCTGTTATGTACTTGTGACTGATTTCCTTGTCCTGAAGTTTCTCCACTCTTACCCTCCTACATATAGACCTGACCTCCTGCACTTTCGGCCTCACAATCCCAATTTCACTGCAGATTAAATAATGATCAGTGTCATCAAAGAATCCCCTGAATACACGTGTGTCCCTCACAGCCTTCCTGAATTCCTGATCTGTTATTATATGGTCAATGACAGATCTGGTTCTCCTGCCTTCCCAAGTATACCGGTGAATGTTCTTATGTTTAAAAAAAGGAGTTTGTGATTACTAAGCCCATACTGGCACAGAAATCCAAGAGTTATTTCCCGTTCCTGTTGGCGACGCGACGTGTTGCGACGCCTGCGAGAAAATCTGAGAAGGAAACAGCCTGAAACGTAACGAGACAATTGATAGCTCTTGCTTCAGGATAACGTACCTGCACATTCATCCCTGTTGGTGCGTGACTATTGCACAAAAAACGAAATCACTGTGTAAGGTGTCAGGCAAATCCAACACCTTACATGAAAACGCTGACATAATGAGCAAATCTACTAGTATGTCACATAGCTCGGAATAAATCGTGACATTAAATTAACCAAAGTAATACGAGTAACGAGTGAGCAAATGGAATACCACAGACTAACACAAGAATGCCTAATGCATGTCGTACCTTCCCACCGTGAGGCAGACGCAGTTCCCATGTTAAAAGCTAGAGCCCTCCAGAAAAGCAGTATAGATCTTACGATAACACAAAAAGGGCCACTACCACCCGCAAGTTTTAGTGTGAGACTTTTTCGCGTGTGTGTTACATTAGGATCACTCCCCAGCCCATGTTAAAAGATAGAGCCCTCCAGAAGAGCAGTATAGATCTCACGATAACGCTAAAAGGACCACACTAGCTGCAGGTTTTAGCGTGAGACTTTTTAGCGTCTCTGTTACGTTGCAAACTTTAAAAACATTGCCCCACCACGAAAAGTATACCGTTTCCCATTGGATAGACAGAATTTTTGTAGGCGGAGCGTAAGGTTAACATTGAGACCCTGATTGGTCAGATGAAAACACAGCCAGATAGCTTTTTTAAACTAACTTCGGTAAATTGTAGTAAGGAGAAGTTCGAGAGTTGGTTCCGAGACGGCGAGCTGGACGGCTGGAGTGCCGGCCGCTGTCGCCCTGACACTGCCTAAACACCGACAAGGTAATGAACGCACGCGATGCCGCATTTTTGAGCGCATAAAGCTTCACTCAGAACTGCAGAAGTCTCATCTGTTACACCCCTTTTTGCGTAATACTAGTGTCGATCGTTAATTAAAACTCATGGTATTCACATTTGCCACTTGAAGAACAGATCTGAAACGCGATATTTTTTCTATTTTTATATAGTTATTGAGAAGCCACATCAGCCACTGTAATTTACGACAAGGTAGATAAGTTATTAAAGATAATTGAGGGTCACTGTAGACCATTTTCTCTTTTGTGAAACTTAATTTAAACCTTGATTATAGATGTGATATGGCATAGGTCATCCTTCGATCGATTGTAGAACTTGGAAACCCATTTAGGGAATATTCGTTCACATTTTTGTTGAACGCAGTTGGTTTTTACCATCCTGTATTAAAACATTTCCTTTTATCAATAGTGCAATTTATAAACGATGTTTTGTGATTAGAATAAATTTCCAATGGTAAACTTAACTGCTTTTTCGACGTTATTTTACCAGCTAACTAAAAATAGGAAAACCTTGAACCCTTTCCACTATATTTAGTTAGAATTAAGATTCTTTTACAGGGAGTGCAGTGGAGCTGACGCTGATATCATTTAGTATTTGGTTATATCATCGCTAGTCTCACTGAACTCTTCTGAATTCTACATGTCATGTGTGGTCTGGCGTCTCCTTACCAGCAGCAGGTCCCAGGTTCAAACTAGTTAATTCCCTAAAAAACACGCTCAGAGCGTCGTTGCGCGAAAGTGGTAGGGAGACACAATATAGTACAATCAGACACCACCATGAATAGTTAGAACTGTACTGTTTCATCCTCCGTAGTCTCCAGATGTGGCCCCAGTGGAGGTTTTTTTTTTATTTCCAAAGTTGAACTCCGTTGAAAAGACGAAGATTTGCAACGATAGACGAGACAAAAGAAATTCACTGACGGCGCTATGCGCAATCCGCCTAAAGGCGTACCGAGACTGCTTCCGAAAATGAAAAAGGCGTTGGCAGCGGTGTATCAATCGTGGAGAAGAGTATTTCGAAAGAGACCATGCACAATTAGTGAAAGGTAACAGCAGAAAAATTTTGTGAACAGACAACCGGAATTTTTTTAGAGATTTTGTATGTTTAGAATAAAACTTTCGCCGGTCGGTTTGACCGAGCGGTTCTAGGCGCTTCTGTCTAGAACCCGCTGCTGCTACGGTCGCAGGTTTGAATCCTGCCTCGGGGATGGATGTGTGTGATGTCCTTAGGTTAGTTAGGTTTAAGTAGTTCTAAGTCTATGGGACTGATGACCTCAGATGTTGAGTCCCATAGTGCTTAGAGCCATTTGAACCAATTTGAACCAATAAAACTTCCGTAAGGTCTGAGAGAATACGAAAATCTCACGCGACTGGCGTGCGCTCTAGCTTAGGCGGCTTTTATAGATCAGTTTGAGATAAACTCCCGACTTACGAGCCCACATTCATGGCCTTTATAATTTATTTGCTTATTTATCCACACGCGGTGTGCATGTAGTTGGGTGGAAGACTTACATTTCTAGCAGAAACTTTCAATTCCTGATTCCATTTTCTTAACCTCCGACAATCATACCACGCGGTTAAGTGCGAAACACTTTCCACCCTTTAACTTTGGAACCAAATATGTATCAGCTGTTTTAAGATCTGGGCTGTGCGATGGGTGTGCCTGAATTCGTCAGCTGAATGAGTGTTTCAATTCTTGCTTATTGCGGGCGGTGTGTGGTGGTGGGCGTTAGAGCGCAGTAAGAAATTTTCCAGTTGCAGGATCTATTTACTGTGACTAGCCCTAGGTTGTTTCTACAACATCTGGCTGCTAGTGGAAATCGGTTTGCCATGCACTTGATTTTTAATATTTTTTTCTCTAATAGTGGGTGTTTGATGTGATTCTCGGGTATCGCCAGACACCTAATGGTGAACCAAATTTCACCATCCATCAATACGCAGATCAGTGTTTTCCACTTCCTATTGGAAACATGAAGAGCCACTTGGACCTCATTTTAGAAATTCATCAGTGTTATAAATGAAGTCCATTGAAATTGCTGCTAATGTTGTTTGTTTCATATTTATTAGATTTATATTGTCGCTTTTTAGATAATTCTGACAAAAATTACTGACAAGTAAACCTACCCAATGGCTACACTTCGATTTTGATCGGCTTTGAATATGTTGTAGTGTAGAGCAAAATAAGGGGTACAGGTTTTTTATATGTATCCACAAGGCTGCTGAGGGGGCGAAATATCCCCTTGAAAAAAATGCATTCAGCATTTTTTCGAACCGAACAAGTTGCGCTTCGTTATTATTGTACAGGTTTACGATAATGTTTCAACCATAATGTACATACAATTTCAAACGTATTATAATTAAATCTGTAGATGTTGCTAATTGAAAACAAAAACAATCGACAAATGTAAAAGTAAAACGCAAAATATTTTATATCTCATAAACTTAATATACACCGAATATACATTTATCTGAGAAAGACGTATTGAGCAACCCAATATGACAACTGGCATCGAAGCGCGTACATATCGTCCGAACGTACAGCGATACGGATATATTTGTAACTTGTTTTTAACAAATGCATCTTTGGAATGCTGCTTCATCATATATGACCGAATTTTGTACTAGCGATGCCACACGTTTTGTCATTGCTCAAATGTCGAAATGAAAATGAAAACATTGGGCGGGGAGAGGGGGGAAGTTGAAAAAAATGATTTATTTGACAAATGCGTGTGCACTGTTGTAGCTTACATTAAAAACCGCAGAACTTTTATTCGAAGTTTTTTTTCATATATATCTCATCGTTACAACAGTATTCATTCAGAAATTGAGAACTTTTTTTTTCAAGGGCGTACTTAACCTCTTAACGGCTGTATGAGCTCGTATAAAAAAAAATTGTGTGCCTTATTGTGGTCTACACTAGAATGGATTCATAGCCGATCAAAATGGATGTGCACCCCTCGAGTAGGTTTACTTGTGAGTGCTGAGAGTTTCAATTGTTTGCATTGTCTGCAGGCAGGATGAATCACCAGAATGAGGAACGGGATTCCATAAGTGTTACCGAGGTGCTACGCGCGACGAGACCTCTCCATATCTTCTGCAGACTGCTGGGCCTCGAACCATTCGCCATCGACTCGAAGGCGCAGAAGCTGCGCAACCGTTGTTGGTACAAGATAGTCTCTTGTTTCTGGATCGTTATTGAACTGTGCGCCTTTCTGCAATCAATATACTGGAATTACATCATTTTGATTAGCTCCTTCAAGGCGTCCACTTTCATTGCGACGCTCGCAACTACAGTTGTCTGCATCATCAGCTTGACGACGATTTGCACCGACTTGCTTGGGAATCCTCGAAAGTACGCTAAGATATTGTGTATACTGAGGTACTGCGACGAACAGCTAGGCACGAAAAATGGTCGCAAGGCAGCCACCAAGGCGCGATACCTCGTCTGGGTAGAATTGGTGCTGCTGGTGTCTTTAGCGGCCGCAAGTGTGTATCTGTTCAGAGACGGGTGCCTGTTGAATCTGTGTGGGCCGTTCAGCCTCCAGATGACGAGGGCCGTGTCCTGCGCACTGAGGTTCGGCCACCTGGTCACCCTGGTCCGGCTGAAGCTCCGGGACGTGAACAGCTGCCTGCGAGGCATGCAGCTGCAGCCGTGGGACACCTACGCCCGTGTTGACCGCCACAAAGTCAGGCTGGTCGCCTGCAGACACCTGGCGCGTGCCGGCGCCGCCAGCAGCCTCGTGCAGCTGAAGGACGTCGTCTGCGGCCTGCGACAGGTGTCGCAGCTGGTGATGGCCACGCACCAGGCGTTCATCGCCGAGGCGCTGCTGCTCGTGCTCACGGGGTCCTCATTCCTGGTGTTCAGAATGACACAGGTATGTACTCACCTGTGAGGACGGTGTCAAAGTGTCAGACTGTCATTAGCACTGAGATCTACCTACACTACTGGCCATTAAAATTGCTCCACCACGAAGATGACGTGCTACAGACGCGAAATTTAACCGACAGGAAGAACAAGCTGTGATATGCAAATGATGAGGAAAGTTTCCAACCGATTTCTCATACACAAACAGCAGTTGACCGGCGTTGCCTGGTGAAACGTTGTTGTCATGCCTCGTTTGAGAAGGAGAAATGCGTACCATCACGTTTCCGACTTTGATAAAGGTCAGGTTGTAGCCTACCGCGATTGCGGTTTATCGTATCGCGACATTGCTCCTCGCGTTGGTCGAGATCCCATGACTGTTAGCAGAATATGGAATCTGTGGATTCAGGACGGTAATACTGAACGCCGTACTGGATCCTAACGGCCTCGGATCACTAGCAATCGAGATGACAGTCATCTTATCCGCATGTCTGTAACGAATCTTGCAGCCACGTCTCGATCCCACAGACAACAGATGGGGACGTTCGCAAGACAACCATCTACACGAACAGTTCGACGACGTTTGCAGCAGCATGGACTATTATCTCGGAGACCATGGCTGCCCTGGACGCTGCATCACAGGCAGGAGCGCCTGCGATAGTGTACTCAACGACGAACCTGGGTGCACGAATGGCAAAACGTTATTTTTTCGGATGAATCCAGGTACTGTTTACAGCATCATGATGGTCGCATCCGTGTTTGGCGACATTGCGGTGAACGCACATTGGAAGCTTGTATTCGTCATCGCCAGACTGGCGTATCACCTGGCGTGATGGTATGGGGTGCCATTGGTTACACGTCTCAGTCACCTCTTGTTCGCACTGACGGCACTTTGAACAGTGGACGTTACATTTAAGATGTGTTACAACCCGTGGCACTACCCTTCATTTGATCCCTGCGAAAGCGTACATTTCAGCAGGATAACGCACGACCGCAAGTTGCAGGTCCTGTACAGGCCTTTCTAGATACAGAAAATGTTCGGCTGCTGCCCTGGCCAGCACATAATCCAGATCCCTCACCAACTGAAAACGTCTGGTCAATGGTGGCCGAGCAACTGGCTTGTCACAATACGCCAGTCACAACTCTTGATGAACTGTAGTATCGTGTTGAAGCTGCATGGGCAGCTGTACCTGTACACGCCATCCATGCTCTGTTTGACTCAATGCCCAGGCGTATTAAGGCCGTTATTACGGCCAGAGGTGGTTGTTCTGGGTACTGATTTCCCATGATCTATGCACCCAAATTGCGTGAAAATGTAATCACATGTCAACAACTGCTACATCAAGAAGAAATGCAGATGATAAACGGGTATTCATAGGACAAATATATTACTCTAGAACTGACATGTGATTACATTTTCACGCAATTTGGTCGCATAGAGTCACACAGAGCTTGGATGGCATGTACAGGTACAGCTGCCCATGCAGCTTCAACACGATACTACAGTTCATCAAGAGTTGTGACTGGCGTATTGTGACAAGCCAGTTGCTCAGCCACCATTGACCAGACGTTTTCAGTTGGTGAGGGATCTGGAGAATGTGCTGGCCAGGGCAGCAGCCGAACATTTTCTGTATCTAGAAAGGCCCGTACAGGACCTGCAACTTGCGGTCGTGCGTTATCCTCCTGAAATGTACGGTTTCGCAGGGATCGAATGAAGGGTAGAGCCACGGGTCGTAACACATCTTAAATGTAGCGTCCACTGTTCAAAGTGGCGTGTAACTAATGGCACCCCATACCATCGCGCCACGTGATCCGCCAGTATGGCGATGACGAATACACGCTTCCAATGTGCGTTCACCGCCATGTAGCCAAACAGGGATGCGACCATCATGATGCAGTTAACAGAACCTGGATTCATCCGAAAAAAATTACGTTTTGCCATTCCTGCACTCAGGTTCATCGTTGAGTACACCATCGCAGGCACTCCTGTCTGTGATGTAGCCTCAAGGGTAACCGCAGCCATGGTCTCCGAGCTGATAGCCCATGCTGCTGCAAACGTCGTCGAACTGTTCGTGCAGATGGTTGTTGTCTTGCAAACGTCCCCATCTGTTGACTCAGCTATCGAGACGTGGCTGCACGATCCGTTACAGTCATGCGGATAAGATGCCTGCCATCTCGACTGCTAGTGATACGAGGCTGTTGGGATCCAGCACGACGTTCCGTATCACCCTACTGAACCCACCGATTCCATATTCTGCTAACAGTCTTTGGATCTCGACCAACGCGAGCAGCAATGTCGCGATACGATAAACCGTAATCGCGATAGACTACAATCCGACCTTTATCAAAGTCGCAAACGTGATGATACGCATTTCTTCTCCTTACACGAGGCATCGCAACAACGTTTCACCAGGCAACGCCGGTCAACTGGTGTTTGTGTATGAGAAATCGATTGGAAACTTCCCTTACGTCAGCACGTTGTAGGTGCCGCTACCGGCGCCAACCTTGTGTGAATGCTGTGAAAAGCTAATCATTTGCATATCACATCTTGTTCTTCCTGTCGGTTAAATTTCGCGTCTGTAGCACGTGATCTTCATGGTGTAGCAATTTTAATGGCCAGTGGTTTATATTTGATACTAGTAGACTTCTCTTGGCCAGGAATGCCCTTTTTGCCATTGCTAGTCTGCTTTTGATGACATCCTTGCTCCGTCCGTCACTGGATATTTTACTGCCAAGGTACCAGAACTCCTTAACTTCCCTACTTCGTGACCATCGATCCTTATATTAAGTTTCTTGCTGTTCTCATTTCTACTACTTCTCATTACCTTCGACTTTCTTCGGTTTACTCTCAATCCATACTCTGTACTCACTAGACTGTTCATTCCATTCAGCAGATCATGTACTTCTTCTTCACTTTCACTCGGGATAGCAATGCCATCAGAGAATCGTATCATTGATATCCTTTCACTCTTAATTTTAATTCCACTCCTGAATCTTTCTTTTATTTTCATCATTGCTTCCTCGATGTACAGATTGAACAGTAGGGACGAAACACTGCATCCTTGTCTTACACCCTTTTTAATACGAGCTTGGTCGTCCACTCATTATTCCGTCTTGGCTTTTGTGCATATTGTATATGACCCGTCTCTCACTGTATCTTACCTCTACTTTACTCAAAATTTCGAACATCTTACACGATTTTAATCTGTCGAATGCTTTTTCCTGATCGACAAATCATATGAACGTGTCTTGATTTTTCTTTAGTCTTGCTTCCATTATTAACCGCAACGTAAGAACTGCCTCTCTCCTGCCTTTACCTTTTCTAAAGCCAAACTGATCGTCATCCCCACATCCTCAATTTTCTTTTCCATTCTTCTGTATATTATTCTTGTCAGCAACTTGGATGCATGACCTGTTAAGCTGATTGTGAGGTAATTCTCGCAC
The DNA here is from genome assembly GCF_023897955.1 of Schistocerca gregaria. NCBI lineage: Eukaryota > Metazoa > Arthropoda > Insecta > Orthoptera > Acrididae > Schistocerca > Schistocerca gregaria. The sequence goes on from NC_064925.1 coordinate 157,304,976, forward strand.
TTATCAGCTCTTGAAATCTTCGGAATTGTTTGGATGATGTTTTCCGAAAGTCAGGTGGTATGTCGCCAGACTCATGCATTCTACACACCAACGTACATAGTCGTTTTGTCGTCACCTCCCGCAACAACGATTTTAGAAATTCTGATGGAATGTTATCTGCCCCTTCTGCCTTATTTGGTCTTAAGTCCTTCAAAGCTCTTTTAAATTCTTGTTCTAATACTGGGTCCCCTATCTATTCTAAATAGACTTCTGTTTCTTCTTCTATCACACCAGACATATCTTCCCCCTCATAGAGGCTCTCAATGTATTCTTTCCACCTATCCGCTCTCTCCTGTGCATTTAACAGTGGAAATCCCGTTGCACTCTTAATGTTAGCACCCTTGCTTTTAATTTCACCGAAGGTTGTTTTGACTTTCCTGTGTTCTGTGTCAGTCCCACCGACAATCATTTCTTTTTCGATTTCTTCACATTTTTCATGCAGCCATTTCGTCTTAGCTTCCCTGCGCTTCCTATTTATTTCATGTATTTCTGCATTCTTAAATAGTACTTACCCCAAAATCAATTTTAGCATTGGGGTTGAGAGTGAGGTCGGTCTCCCGTTCCTTGATGTGTTTGTACATAGACAGCCTAACAACCTTGTTGAACACAGTGTACAGAAAGCCGACTAATGCAAATAGATTTTTAGATGTACTTTGCAAGAAGCAAGCAGTGCACAACATTCCGTCTCCAAGTGCCTTGCGTAGTAGCGATGACAACAGCTTGGAAACGGAGTTGAACTTTTTAAGACGACTATGAAGTCCAATGGCTATGGCAGTTTGTCCTCAGGCAGGCCTTTTAACCAAAATATTGATTGTGCTAATGGGAAGGACGAGGAACCAACCGCCTTCTCACTCTGTAAGTTACTGTTTGTTTCTGGGGTCACTGAAAGTATAAACTAATTCTAAGGAAACCGGTATTCAGACCGCTTTCTTCAGTCAAAACAAAGTAAAAAACTGTTTCCAACTGAAAACAGATGCACCTCATGGTTTCCACACTGCGGGCGTCAATGAATGACGTGTGGCTGCGGCAAAGTGAATGTAGGTTAGGGTGACCAAACGTCCCGGTTTTCATCCCTGTGTTCCGGTGTCCCGAAAATTTGTTTCGGGACGTCCAGAAGTCCCGGAATTCAGTTTTTAAATACATTTCGTGAAACTTTCTCAAATTTTTGGGATTTCGCTATATTAAAGGAAATACAACATAAGAAATTAATATATTTTAGCTTATTTGTCTAAAGCATCCATTGTCCCCTACTAGTAATCATAGTATCAGTATTGATACACTCAGGCAATAACTTAATTTGAGCGGTACTTTGGCCAACAAGTAGTAAGTTGTATTATTGTAAGAGAGCTATGAAACCGTCCGATTGTAGCGCCACTTACTCACTCATTGTCAGAACAGTGTAGTAGTTGATGTTTTGTCAGACAAACTGCAATAGTTTTTTCTCATATTAGTGGTATTGTTGCCGCAGTACTGTGAAACGCAATGCCGAAACGTGCCTGCAAGTTCAGTGACTGTTATTCCAAGGAATGAAATCTCATTAAGAAAGGTCGTTTTGATTACGAAGCAGACTGTTCCGTATGTAACTGTTTTATAAGTCATGGTGGACGTTCCGACACAGTTCATCACATCAGGTCAAAGAAACGCATTAACAGATACAGTGCACCGAGCTGCAGTAAAATTCTACAAAATTGTTTTGTGAAACATCAGTCAAGTGAAGAGGCGAAAGTTCGAGCAGCCAAGCTTACACTAGCCTACCACACGATAAAACATCACCAAACTTATAGATCTAATGATTGTACTAACAAGCTTAACAGCATTATGTTTGATGAGTCTTCCATTGCAAAAAAGTTGAGTTCAGCAAGAACTAAAGTGTCAGCCTTGAAAGGAGTTATTGCTCCCCAGAGTGTAAAGGAAAGCCTTGAATACATCATAAAGTCTTCACTGATGCCAGCAATCATAAGACCACTAAAATATTTCCGTTTGTTGTTCAGTTTTTCGATATTAATCAGGGAATACAGACCAAACTTTTGAAGGTGAGTTTCCTACCTAATGAAACATCTGACGAAATTTCAAGATTTTGTATGAATACTATCGAAATGTTCTATCTTGGGAAAAATAAATGTGTGGCATTTTGTGGAGACAACACCGACACGAACTTTGGTGGTTTAAAAAGACAAGGCAAATGCAACGTATTTACCAAATTAAAGGCAACATTGCATGAAAACATTGAAGGCATAGGGTGCCCTGCACATGTTTTACACAATAGCGTGCAGACATCTGCTCACAGTTCAAGCTGTGATGTTGAAACTATCGTCATGAAGGTATACTCACACTTTTACATATACACTGTTAGAACAGAGAGGCTTAAGGAGTTCTGTGATTATGTGGGAAATGGATATATGAATGTAATGTGTCACTCGAAAACTCGCTGGTTATCACTGTTTCCAGCAGTTGAAAGAGTAATCCACCTGTTTGAACCGTTAAAGGATTTTTTTTCTAAATGAAGTAAAGCCCCCAAAATATTGGTTCAGTTTTTCAGCAACCCTTTAAGTGAAGCCTAATTATGGTTCTTTCACAGTCAGCTTAGCACTTTGCAGCATGGGATAAAGGAATTTGAGGGAAGCACAAAAAGTGTAATAAAGGTAAATGATGTTTTGAAAAATACTCTGGAAACTGTTAAGAGGAGAGAACAGCAGTTCATTTCTTTTAATGTTAAATCTGTCCTTAAAAGAGCAGAAGTATCAGAAGCAGTGGAAAGGAGTTTTAGAGAAGAAGTTTACAAGTTTTATGACACTTGTGTAGAATATCTCAGCAAGTGGAGTGCCTCATATTTACCCTCATCGCCGGTGTTTGATTGGATGTTACAGAAGAGAGTGCCAAAATGGGAAAGTGTTGAAGAGACAGTTTCTTATTTGAAGAGTAAAGATTTTGAAATCGATGATTCCATTCTCTTTGATCAGTTCGCCATACTGACTAATTTTGTTGAAGAAAGTCTTCACAAGTGGAATGATGAAAACAAAAACACCATTAGAATGTCATGAGTTTTTTTTAAACAGCTGTGACTATCTTCAGCGTTACTCTGAGTTGGTAATAATTGCAAGGTATTTATTTGCAATCCCAGCCCATAATGCCAATGTGGGAAGAATATTTTCGTTCATGAATATCCAGTGGACTGATGAAAGAAACAGAATGGAGGTGGACTCTCCTGACACAATCCTGCAGATCCTGTACAACTACAAAATGGATTGTGCCGAGTTTTATCACTGTGTCTCAAAGAACAAAGACATGATCAAGAAGGCTGGAGGCACTGGAAAATACCCTTTTCTCCAAGGAAAGTCAATTCCATCTACAAGGGCTCGGTAATATTAAAGCTCATGTTAATATTAACTGATTAAAAGTTGAATGGCTGTAAAATTTTGTAAAATCGTAATACATTTCTTTATTACTGTATGCGTTTATTAAATGTCATTAATTACACAGATCATCTAGATTATATCAATCTTTTGTATCCTCTTATTAGTTATAATAATCGGGTTAACAAAATGTATCAACAAAACATTAATATTTAAAATTAAGAAACCTGGGTACATGTGCAATGAAGCGTCCATTGGCACCCGGGTGAATGTGTCCCGGTTTTCACTGAAATTAAATTGGTCACCCTAATGCAGGTGAAACGGGAAGGACTATTAAATAACGCGTTAAGGATCACGAACACCACACGCGGCTGAAACAAAGTAAGAAATCGGCGGTAGCGAAACAACACGAGAACGGTGGCCTTTACATCGATTTGAATAACGTATATGTGCTGGCTCACGAAACCAACATTTATAGAAGAAAAGTCCGAGTAACGACTGAAATATCTAAGAACAATTGTAACTTCAGTAGAGAGGACCGCCACAGGCTTTCGGTATCGTGGCTCCCAGTTAGTTCGCTTTCTCCACTGTTTGACACATATTTTCCGCGTTTCACTTACGAATTTCATAACTTCACATCAAACCTTTTCATGACAGGAGTATGCATTTCATCGCATTCAAGAGCAAAAAGAAATCATGTACGAAGCGTGTTTTTAAGTAAGATCCGTTTTGTTGTAGACACTATAGTCTATTCACTGAGAGCTGGGACAAAACATAAACATTGTCACGTGAGCGACTACGCTCGTTTCCAGAGAAAACATTCGGTGTCCACGTGATACGTAGGAGTGTGGAAAACCCTTGGCGCACGCTTTGCAGCTAGCTGCCGACTGTCACAGCGGACCGTGAGAAACCTGGGCAACACTGTACGAATTAAATTTAACAATAATGTTAAAATAATGTTAAACTGAGTCCATTCTGTCGAAGCAGATTTATTTTCATTCAAACACAATTAATTGTTAATTTTAATAACAATACCAGTAATAATAATGATAAAGGACGAAACAAGGTTCGCTCTGTCCGAACTTGAACTGTTTTCATTGACGTTTATAAGAAACCGCTCCTCTCTCTCCTCTATAATGTAGTCTAATTTCCACATTTGAATTTCCACTTTTTCTACGACATGGAGGACGCACTTGTTCCAATCCTCTGCAGTCACTGTTCTTACTGCTTCTTCTAGCAGTACTTTAAATTCCGGAATTTTGTATGTTTTGTTTTTCGCTGCAACATAGCCTTTGATTCTGGCCCACACTAACTCGATGGAGTTTAATTCACAGTGGTACGAAGGAATTCTGAGAACAGTTTCCCCTGCATTACTCGCCATTTTATCTATTGCGTATTCGTTGTGCGCCGTTCTGTGATTTTTAACTATATCTAAAAGTTCTTTCTTCAACATACCGTCTTCGAAATCGATGTTTTTAGATTTTAGCCACTCTGATATTTCGTGATTATTGGAATTCGCATTGGGAACTTCTTCTCTTCTCCGAGAATGGTACGGCGCGTTATCAAGAACAATAACTGCATTTTCCTGAAGACGAGGAACAACATCTTGAAACCACTTCCCGAAGGTTTCGGCGCACATCTCCTCATGATGAACTCCACTTTTCTTGGATTCGAAAGTCCACAAACATCCTTCAATGAACGCTGCTTTGCTGCCAATGTGTGCGATAATCAGACGTTTCCGTTTACCTGATGGGCCCTTGCTTCCGGTGGATAATCCGGACAGAAACGCTTGTTTTGAGTAATTTATAGTGTCATCTATCTAGACGTAACTTCGGGTATGTCCTGCGTCCACCCACGTCTCGTCCAAATAGTAAATGGGTCTGCCTTCATCTCTCAGCCGTTTAATGGTTCGAAGATAACGCCGCCTCCATAAAATGATGTCATCCCTGTCTATTAGCATGCTATCGCGCCCACGCCGGACGTATATGAAATTTCTTTCTCTCAATAACTTATAAAATGTAGTTCTGCGAAAATTGACCAGATATGCATATTCGTTCAGGACTGTAAGCACTTTGTCAATTGTTGACAATTCGTTACGAAAAAAAAATTCGTGTACTTTCCTTCCTATCGCATTTCTATCGAAGTCATCAACACTTTCAGAAAGTTTCTGTCGTAATTTTCCTTTCTTGGGAGACTTCAAAGAGTGTGTGGCCTTGTACTCACTTGTCACACGATACACTGAAGAACGTCCAACACCTGTAGCTGCAGCTGTTTTCGAAACAACGTCACTCATTGACTGCTCTGGATGTAACAGTTCCGTTTTATACACATTAAGCACCATCTGCTTCTCAGAAGAACTTAATGATTTCTTCTTTGCTCGCTTCTTTGGTAGACTCAGAACTGACACGTCGACCTCGCTCGCTGAATCCATGGAAGACATAATGAGGACAGCCGTATGTGATGCTAATGAAATAAGTGAATATATAAAATAAGAAACCATGCGATGCTATTGGATGCACACATAAACAGTTAATGCTCAGTGTGACTACAAACACATATACTTACTCTAATAATCAAAAACTAGTCTTTCAAGCGTCTTTACAGATGAACGTAAGATATCCTGAAATCGCCGCTGTACAACACCCACTAATGAGCTCACACCTGCAAATGAGACGGCCACACTGACTGAGCGCCGCGTCTCCGAACCGCACAATGCATCGCTCATAAAGGACAAAGGGTTGTACCCATCGCATTCGAACAAACTACAAAATTAAATTCAATACTTTCTGCAACTTTTCTCACTTACACCCCCACAAAAAATTTAAAGGTGTAAAGTTTGTCGCTTACTATATTTCGGATAATGATTTGGTAAAAGTTCTGCATCAGACGTGAGATTTTAATTTATTACTTCACTATTACTGAATCTATTGGGCAAAAATTCGCAGACGTCATCAACATATAGTGCTGAAAGCAATTATAAAATTATTTTGCTGTGCGACACACAGTTTAGGAGATATGGCGTGATAAGTATAGAGTAACGCGAAAAAAAACTTTTACTGTAAGCTTAAATTTTCTCTTTTTCAGTGACAATAAATTTTAATGTAATGTAAAAAAAGGTATCGGAAGGTAGTTCTCGGATCACTTTGTCATGTTCAAGTGCCAAATTATAAAAAAACACGACTTTCATTTTTTAACTTCTGACGCCCCTGCCTTGTACACCACTCGACAGCAGCTCTGTGGTCACGCGCCTTGCCGTGTTTACAGTACGTCTCTTGTTTCGGTGAATGGAGTTTAGTAGTTCGCGCGCATACCGCAACGAGCGCGTGAGTCGCATGCCTTGGGAACAACTGTGCTCAGTTTCAGCTCTGTAGCTAACCTGTACGGTTCTGTTCTGTGCTTTCAAAATGTTTAAGACTATCAACTCTCGTGCGGCGTGTGAGATTCGCTCAGTGATACGGTTTTTGTCAGCAAGACACCTGTCTGCTGCAGAAATTCATCGACAGATTTGCGTAGTGTACGGTGATGCTGTTATTAGCGAAAGCAAAGTGCGTTAAGTGGGTACGAGAATTCAAAGATTACCGTGACAATGTCCATGATGAGGACCAGTCCAGTCGCCCTTCATTGATTACAGATGATTTGGTGGCTTCAGTTGAATTGAGGATTCGTGAGAACAGGTGCTTCACAATAACAGGTCTCTCAAACGAGAGATCAGTCGAGATCAGTGCTTCATAACATTGTTTCTGAACACCTAAAGTTTAGGAAACTGTGCTCCCATTGGGTCCCGAAACTCCTAGCAGACGATCACGAAAACCAAGAGTTGAGTGTGCGATGAATTTCTTGCCTCGTTATCACAAAGAAGGTGACGGCTTCTTGAGTCAGATTGTAACTGGAGACAAACGTGGGTTTCGCATATCATGCCCGAATCGAATCAACAGAGCATGAAATGGAGACACACACACTCTCCTGTAAAGGTGAAGGCCAAACAGACTCTGTCCCAGCGCAAAATCATGGTGTCAGTGTTTTGGGATAGGTGTGGTCTTTTGTTTGTAGATTTCATGCAACGAGGAACCACTATCAATGCAGAAACATGCTGCCAAACCCTGGGAAAGCTACGCAGAGCGATTCAAAACAAAAGATGTAGCATGCTGACAAAGGGAATTGTTCTTCTCCATGACAATGCAAGACCTCACACTGCAGGTCAGACCCGTGATTTATTGGACAGATTTGGCTGGGAAGTTTTAGACCACCCACCCTACAGTCCTGATCTTGCGCCGAGCGATTACCATCTGTTCCTCCACCTCAAACAACACCTCAGTGGCAACCGTTACAATGATAGCGACGACGTGAAAACGATAGTAAGCTCTTGGTTATCTGAGCAGGCATTAAGTTTTATGAACAGGGTATTTTAAAATTGGTTGAGAGGTATGATACGTGTTTGAAGAAACTTTGCATCTATCTCGAAAAATAGAGTGAAGTATGTACTTTCTCAAAATAAATTTACTTTTTTGAAATAACCTATTGTTGTGAACTTATGTTCAAACGGACCTTACTTAAAAAACACGCCTCGTATTAAGGCAAACTACACCCAATGGTGGACCCACAGGGTCAGAAATGCATCGTGTATTTAATAAAACACGAAAATATGTGACTGAAGGCGTTATTTAATCCATGCTTCCAGCGTGTTAGGGATTTGATTTTCCTACTCATCTTCATTACCATATATTTTACCACATTTAAAGCTAGCTGCCATTCATCACACCAACTACAAATTTTGTCAGACTCATCTTGTGTCCTCCTATAGGGATTCAATAATGAAACCTTCCCTTATATCACAGCATCATCAATAAAAAGTCCCAGATTGCTACCCGCACACTTTCCGCCAAATCATTTATGACTGCAGAGAATAACAGCAGTCCCATCACACTTCCCTGGGGCACACCTGACGAGACCCTTGTCTCTGATGGAACACTTGCCATTGAGGCCAACATACTGGGTTCTATAACTTAAGAAGCCTTTGAGCCACTCCACCGTCTGGTAACCTATTCCGTATGCTTGTACCTTTGTTAAGAGTCTGCAGTGGGGCACCGTGTCAGATGCTTTTAGAAAATCTGAAATTACGTGATCTGTCTCTTGCCCTTCCTTCATAGTTCGCAGTATATCATGTGAGAAAGGGACAAGCTGAGATTCGCATGAGCGATGCTTTCTAAGCCAGTGCTCATTCGTGGACAGAAGCTTTTTGGTCTCAAGGAAATTTATTATACTAAAACTGAGATTGTGTTCAATAATTCAGGAGCAAACCGATGATAAAAATATTTGTATGTAATTTTGTGGTTCCATTCTTCTACTCTTCTTATACGACAGTTGTCCAGAAAGTAATGCACCTCAATTTTTCCTGAGCCGAACACAATTCTACGAATGTGAAATGTTGCATTTGTATTATTTGAAGTCAACTGAGTGAGTGCACAAAGTTTCCATTGCTTCCAACAGTAGCATAGCAGCAGGACTCTTTCAAAATGGCGTCTGTAGGTGATATACGTTACAAGCAACATGCCATCATTGAATTTCTCACTGCAGAGAAAGAAACTGTGGGGAATATTCACAAAAGCTTGTGCAAAGTCTAGCGAGCATCTTCTGTCGACAGCAGTGCAGTTTGTCACTGGGCGCAGAGGGTGAGGTCATCAGAAGGCGGTTCGGCAGAGCTCCACGATTTACAGTGGTCGGGGAGAACATCTACGGATGTCACACCTGACACGCTGCAGCGTGCTGATATTGTCATTCACGAGGACAGATGCATTCATGGAAGACACTTTGAAGACGATGAGGAGTTGATTCACACAGTGAAGCACTGGCTCCGCCACGAGGACAAGAACTGGTACCAACATGGCATATGCCCTTGTTTCGCACTGGAGGAAGGCATGAAAAGTAGGGTGTGTAAGTAAAACACCATTCTTTCGTGTATGTAATTCTCATTGTGTTCAATAAAGAATTCTTGAAGAAGAAAATGTGGTGCATTACTTCCTGCGCAACCCTCATATATAGGTGTCATCTGCGTTTTCTTCCAGTCACATGGGATTTCGTGTTGGGCGATAGAATCGCGACAAACGCAAACTAAATGAGGAGCCAACACAGCAGTACTCTTTGTAAAATCGAATTGGTATTAGATCTGGAACTGGTGACCTATTTGCTTTCATCTATTTTAATTGTTTCTCTACGCCAGGGGTGCCTATTATTATGTCCTCCACAGGGGAGTCTATGTGATAATCAAAAGATTGTGTGTTTGTACGATTCTCCCTCAGATTCTCTGCAAGATCTTTTGCTAAAGTATGACGCTGGTAGCTGCATGCTTCGCGTATCGATCTTTATACAGACGCATGAATCTCTATTAACTTTCACCTCTTTTGAACAGAGAGTGAAACAGCCTCTGCTTCCTCAGCATTTTCCGGATTTCGTTCTTAAGTCACAGTGCATCTTTACCGTCCTTAATTCACTACTCATCGCATACTTCTTTAGAGCACGATTTACAATCCGTTTAAACTTTATCCATAATTCCTCTACGTCCATCATATTGGTACTAAATGATATCTATTCATTGTCTAAGTGGGATGTTAACAACTGCTTATCTGCTCTTTCTAATAGAAAGAGTTTCCTAGATTTCTTGATTTATTTATTAACTTCAGTAACCATAGTCGCTACGATGGCATCAGGATCACTAATTCCCGTCTCTATACTGACGTTATCATAAGGTCACGCCTCTTTGCATATACGAGGTATAAAATATTTCCATAGCGTGTGGGATGTTGAACTAGCTGCTAAAGGCATTTTTCGGAAAACGTGTTCAAAAGCACCTCGCAAAAACTGCATAAACATCCCTGTCTATATTCGGCGGTTTAAATTCCCTTCCAACTAATACTGTATAACCTGAGTATTTCCACGCTGCTGATCGTAAACTTTCTTTGATAGACTCTAGAACTGTCACAGCGGAATCGGATGCCAGTAGAAACTTCGGGTTTCACACAGCTCTCGGTTGCGAGAACAATATAAATGCGAGAAATTTCCTGGTTCATATGGCTCTGAGCACTATGGGACTTAACATCTATGGTCATCAGTCCCCTAGAACTTGTTGTTGTTGTTGTTGTCTTCAGTCCTGAGACTGGTTTGATGCAGCTCTCCATGCTACTCTATCCTGTGCAAGCTGCTTCATCTCCCAGTACCTACTGCAACCTACATCCTTCTGAATCTGCTTAGTGTACTCATCTCTCGGTCTCCCTCTACGATTTTTACCCTCCACACTGCCCTCCAATGCTAAATTTGTGATCCCTTGATGCCTCAAAACATGTCCTACCAACCGATCCCTTCTTCTAGTCAAGTTGTGCCACAAACTTCTCTTCTCCCCAATCCTATTCAATACCTCCTCATTAGTTACGTGATCTATCCACCTTATCTTCAGTATTCTTCTGTAGCACCACATTTCGAAAGCTTCTATTCTCTTCTTGTCCAAACTAGTTATCGTCCATGTTTCACTTCCATACATGGCTACACTCCAAACAAATACTTTCAGAAACGACTTCCTCATACATAAATCTATATTCGATGTTAACAAATTTCTCTTCTTCAGAAACGCTTTCCTTCCCATTGCCAGTCTACATTTTATATCCTCTCTACTTCGACCATCATCAGTTATTTTACTTCCTAAATAGCAAAACTCCTTTACTACTTTAAGTGTCTCATTTCCTAATCTAATTCCCTCAGCATCACCCGATTTAATTTGACTACATTCCATTATCCTCGTTTTGCTTTTGTTAATGTTCATCTTATATCCTCCTTTCAAGACACTGTCCATTCCGTTCAACTGCTCTTCCAAGTCCTTTGCCGTCTCTGACAGAATTACAATGTCATCCGCGAACCTCAAAGTTTTTACTTCGTCTCCATGAATTTTAATACCTACTCCAAATTTTTCTTTTGTTTCCTTTACTGCTTGCTCAATATACAGATTGAATAACATCGGGGAGAGGCTACAACCTGGTCTCACTCCTTTCCCAACCACTGCTTCCCTTTCATGCCCCTCGACTCTTATTACTGCCATCTGGTTTCTGTACAAATTATAAATAGCCTTTCGCTCCCTGTATTTTACCCCTGCCACCATTAGAATTTGAAAAAGAGTATTCCAGTCAACATTGTCAAAAGCTTTCTCTAAGTCTACAAATGCTAGAAACGTAGGTTTGCCTTTTCTTAATCTTTCTTCTAAGATAAGTCGTAAGGTCAGTATTGCCTCACGTGTTCCAACATTTCGACTGAATCCAAACTGATCCTCCCCGAGGTCTGCATCTACCAGTTTTTCCATTCGTCTGTAAAGAATTCGCGTTAGTATTTTGCAGCCGTGGCTTATTAAACTGATAGTTCGGTAATTTTCACATCTGTCAGCACCTGCTTTCTTTGGGATTGGAATTATTATATTCTTCTTGAAGTCTGAGGGTATTTCGCCTGTCTCATACATCTTGCTCACCAGCTGGTAGAGTTTTGTCATGACTGGCTCTCCCAAGGCCGTCAGTAGTTCTAATGGAATGTTGTCTACTCCCGGGGCCTTGTTTCGACTCAGGTCTTTCAGTGCTCTGTCAAACTCTTCAAGCAGTATCGTATCTCCCATTTCGTCTTCATCTACATCCTCTTCTATTTCCATAATATTGTCCTCAAGTACATCGCCCTTGTATAAGCCTTCTATGTACTCCTTCCACCTTTCTGCCTTCCCTTCTTTGCTTAGAACTGGGCTGCCATCTGAGCTCTTGATATTCATACACGTGGTTCTCTTCTCTCCAAAGGTCTCTTTAATTTTCCTGTAGGCAGTATCTATCTTACCCCTAGTGAGATAAGCTTCTACATCCTTACATTTGTCCTCTAGCCATCCCTGTTTAGCCATTTTGCACTTCCTGTCGATCTCATTTTTGAGACGTTTGTATTCCTTTTTGCCTGCTTCATTTACTGCATTTTTATATTTTCTCCTTTCATCAATTAAATTCAATATTTCTTCTGTTACCCAAGGATTTCTAGCAGCCCTCGTCTTTGTACCTACTTTATCCTCTGCTGCCTTCACTACTACATCCCTCAGAGCTACCCATTCTTCTTCTACTGTATTTCTTTCCCCTATTCCTGTCAATTGTTCCCTTATGCTCTCTCTGAAACTCTGTACAACCTCTGGTTCTTTCAGTTCATCCAGGTCCCATCTCCTTAATTTCTCACATTTTTGCAGTTTCTTCAGTTTTAATCTACAGGTCATAACCAATAGATTGTGGTCAGAGTCCACATCTGCCCCTGGAAATGTCTTACAACTTAAAACCTGATTCCTAAATCTCTGTCTTACCATTATATAATCTATCTGATACCTTTTAGTATCTCCGGGGTTCTTCCACGTATACAACCTTCTTTCATGATTCTTAAACCAAGTGTTAGCTATGATTAAGTTGTGCTCTGTGCAAAATTCTACTAGGCGGCTTCCTCTTTCATTTCTTAGCCCCAATCCATATTCACCTACTATGTTTCCTTCTCTCCCTTTTCCTACACTCGAATTCCAGTCACCCATTACTATTAAATTTTCGTCTCCCTTCACTATCTGAATAATTTCTTTTATTTCATCATACATTTCTTCAATTTCTTCATCATCTGCAGAGCTAGTTGGCATATAAACTTGTACTACTGTAGTAGGTGTGGGCTTCAGATCTATCTTGGCCACAATAATACGTTCACTATGCTGTTTGTAGTAGCTTACCCGCATTCCTATTTTCCTATTCATTATTAAACCTACTCCTGCATTACCCCTATTTGATTTTGTGTTTATAACCCTGTAGTCACCTGACCAGAAGTCTTGTTCCTCCTGCCACCGAACCTCACTAATTCCCACTATATCTAACTTTAACCTATCCATTTCCCTTTTTAAATTTTCTAACCTACCTGCCCGATTAAGGGATCTGACATTCCACGCTCCGATCCGTAGAATGCCAGTTTTCTTTCTCCTGATAACGACATCCTCCTGAGTAGTCCCCGCCCGGAGATCCGAATGGGGGACTATTTTACCTCCGGAATATTTTACCCAAGAGGATGCCATCATCATTTAATCATACAGTAAAGCTGCATGTCCTCGGGAAAAATTACGGCTGTAGTTTCCCCTTGCTTTCAGCCGTTCGCAGTACCAGCACAGCAAGGCCGTTTTGGTTAATGTTGCAAGGCCAGATCAGTCAATCATCCAGAATGTTGCCCCTGCAACTAGTGAAAAGGCTGCTGTCCCTCTTCAGGAACCACACGTTTGTCTGGCCTCTCAACAGATACCCCTCCGTTGTGGTTGCACCTACGGTACGGCCATCTGTATCGCTGAGGCACGCAAGCCTCCCCACCAACGGCAAGGTCCATGGTTCATGGGGGGAGGCCCTAGAACTTAGAACTACTTAAACCTAACTAACCTGAGGACACCACACACATCCATGCCTGAGGCAGGATTCGAACCTGCGACAAATTTCCTGGAGGGCAATAAATTTGGGGACTTCGCTATGAGTACTTCAAGAAACTACTTGAACGTTTTGAGAGTCGAAATCTGCGTGTTGTTGGCGAGTGTTCATCAGAGTATCTGAGACTATGACCTAGACAAAAAAACATTTGCACTCCACAAGTAGTCTCACACTTGATACCCAAGGAGCTTTACTTTTGTAGTGTTCCCCTGGCCGAGAAAGGGGAATCCTATAATTCCCCACCCAACAATGCAGGTCCAGATATCTGCAGCCAAGACAGTCAGAAAGTGGACTTACTATGGTAGAATGTCCAGTCATTGCCTGGTACTGTTGAGGAGAAGCCAGTTTTGATGCAGTGCCGGATGTAGGGTATATTCTCCAGTACCACTATAGGTGCGGAGTATGGAATGCAAGAGCTTTTGTACTTCATTTATTGACCAATGACTCCATGCTGTTCGTGGAGCCCAAACTGACACTAGGCACAGTGTTGATGGGAGGGACCTAATAGGGTGCATTCATCTAGTCAGACATAATATGGACAATATCCCAAAGGCAGGCTGAAGCAAGGCAACAGCTGACCCAAAGGTGTCCTTGTTGACCGAATAACGTGTCAGCTCCAGTGCCACAAGACCAGGCGGCTATCTACCTGTCGGCGGACAGACCAGCAGCTCCGTCTACTAGACACTGCAGCTTGGTAAGAGTCGGTGTTGACTAGCCATACAATCGGCCTATGTCTGCCCAGGAGACTGCGCTGATCGAATACACTATTCGATAGAAGAATGGTTTTGGTCTCTGGACCAGGAGTACTTATACTCATTCCAGTAGGTATGACGTAGGATCCTATCAAATGATCGGCTGTGCTGCCGTGCTTGACTATTCCACATAGCATACGACGCACTATGGACGATGGAATGCCGAGTTGTTAGTTTTTGACAGTGCCCAGCTGAAGGATAGCGGTGGTAACTGACCTGCATATTACTTGGCTGGATCCAAAGGACTGCTTGCCGCTTAGCCTGAAACTGTAGGTTAAATAGTGCACATTGGTAGCTATAAGGCCTAGCTCTCAAGTACTGATGGAAGCAGTTTTAACCCTTTGTTGCCTGACGGTACTTAAAAGTACCAGTAAGTTTTGACTCTCGTTATTTTCTCGTGGTGCAGTTTCGTGACCTGAGAGCCTGTTGGTACGTAACAGTAACTCTGCTCTACTGTTTCATAGATGTTATTGTGCAATACATAGACCTCTCTGGCGGTCAGAGCTTGAAATTGTTTTTCGCACGCTGCTGTGAAAACAGAAGATTGTATGTGCTTATTTCCATGGTGTTGACTGAATTTGTGTGCAATTTATTGAAACTTCCGTTGAGTTTTCCATTGTACGTACTTACCTCCTTTGTTTTTTATAATAGTTTGAAGCATTACGTTACAAGTGAATGAGATAAAGTGGAAAATATAAGGGGGAGTTATTAGTGCTGTCAGGTCGCGCGAACACTTTATTGTAGCAACAATACTTTACCTCTCACTAGTTGTTCTGTCCACTTTTTCTCGCTCATAAATCCGTAAATACATGTGCCTGTGGAACAACTAGAACAAACAGGAAAGGTTTGCCAGGGAATTTACCTTAAGAAAAATGTCTAAATCAAATCACAGAGAGTCATCTTTAGACCTAACAGTATTTCAATGCAAGGAAAATAAAGTAGTGTATTTTGCGTCAAACTTCCATGGCACTGAACAGAGCGTAGTGACAAGAAAATAGAAAGATGGAACTAGTATGACTACACCATGTCCCCGCCTCCAGTGGTGTCGCGACAGGCGTGAATGGAGGGACGAATGGAGACGTGTCGTCTTCAGCGATGAGAGTCGCTTCTGCCTTGGTGCCAATGATGGTCGTATGCGTGTTTGGCGCCGTGCAGGTGAGCGCCACAATCAGGACTGCATACGACCGAGGCACACAGGGCCAACACCCGGCATCATGGTGTGGGGAGCGATCTCCTACACTGGCCGTACACCTCTGGTGATCGTCAAGGGGACACTGAATAGTGCACGGTACATCCAAACCGTCTTCGAACCCATCGTTCTACCATTCCTAGACCGGCAAGAGAACTTGCTGTTCCAACAGGACAATGCACGTCCGCATGTATCCCGTGCCACCCAACGTGCTCTAGAAGGTGTAAGTCAACTACCCTGGCCAGCAAGATCTCCGGATCTGTCCCCCATTGAGCATGTTTGGGACTGGATGAAGCGTCGTCTCACGCGGTCTGCACGTCCAGCACGAACGCTGGTCCAACTGAGGCGCTAGGTGGAAATGGCATGGCAAGCCGTTCCACAGAACTACATCCAGCATCTGTACGATCGTCTCCATGGGAGAATAGCAGCCTGCATTGCTGCGAAAGGTGGATATACACTGTACTAGTGCCGACATTGTGCATGCTCTGTTGCCTGTGTCTATGTGCCTGTGGTTCTGTCAGTGTGATCATGTGATGTATCTGACCCCAGGAATGTGTCAATAAAGTTTCCCCTTCGTGGGACAATGAATTCACGGTGTTCTTATTTCAATTTCCCGGAGTGTATTTAATATTTATGTGGAATAAAGTACAAGTTATAAAAATTGGAGCATTTTTCTGCGCATGTTGTGATTCTGTCCATGGAGTCTGACGGTACTTCTGAGTACCAGGAGAGAAAAAAGTTGTGAAAAATAAAATAAAATTTTACAAAAAATCCTACCGTCATTTCAGGCCACAACAGCATAAATTCTGCAAAGAAAATGTTAAAAAGTAAAGTTTTTCTTATGTCAGGAAACAAAGGGTTAAGTCTAATAGCATTGGAAAACTGAAAATCAGCAGTCTTTCCTAAACCGTGTTCCACTGTTTGTATGTTTTCTCTTCTATGCGGAGCGTGAAGACAGTGATCTACTCGCCGCAGTTCTACTAGCTTAGTGCCAATTGCTTCGCTCGCATAGACTGTATGGTCTGCACGTAATTTTTTCGTTAATCGAGTTTTATGTTGTTACACTCTCTGCTCATGTGTAAAAGCAAATACCAGTTTTTGTAGTTCTACCTTCAAAATTACCTTAATAGCAACACATTTCCAAAAGACCTTTGATTCCTTTTTCCCCCTTAGGGATGGAATTTCTACAAATTGCTTTTTAAATGATGCCTACAGTGTGAGTCCAACACCCTCTCCAAATTTCAAGTTTCTCGTTGTACTGGGTTGGGCTACGCGATGATAAGTCAGTGAATCAGTGAGACCCTATTTCACTCCCTTAGGTGCTGAATTTCCAATAACACTGAAACACATTTTTTTTTATTTCTCATCCTTAGTGGCCGAAGTTCCAAAAACACTGAAACAAATACTTTTTTTTTTATTTCTGACAGAGAAACTAAATAACGGTTTTCGTAATTGTAGTTATTAATAGTGACATATTTTCAAAAAACCATTCATCCACAATTTCACCTCCTTTGGGTTAGAATTTAGAAAAATCCCTTCTAAAACAATGCCTACACTATAGGGTCAACACTCTCTCCCAATTCAAACTTTCTATCCTTAATGGTTTGTGCTAGACAATATGAGTCAGTCACGATATATCCTCTTGTATATAAAGATGACTAATGAGGTAACATGCTCAAAACACTACTGTAGTCATAGGAATGTCACTTGTTACTACAAACAACCAAATGTGTTTTATTGTATATTGTACCCACACATTTAGATATGTTTAATAACATACGAGGGTCACTCCAAAAGAAATGCACACTATTTTTGTAAAAATATCGTTTTCATTCTGCATGTGTGAAAGTTTTACAGTGTGTAGATACATCCTTCCTGCTTGTTTTCAAACTTAGTTCAACCTGTTCCCGTGAGTGGCGCCATCACAGCATGTCTTCAAGATGGCTGCTACACTTGACGTTCGTCAGAAGCAACGTGCTGTTATAGAATTCCTGTGGTGTGAAAACGAGACAGTGGGAAACATCCACAAGAGGTTGAAAAAGGTGTATAGAGATGCCGCTGTCGATCGCAGTACAGTTAGTCAGTGGGCAAGCAGGTTACGTGATGAAAGCGGGCACGGCAATATTGAGGAGTGTCCTCACAGTGGCAGCCCTCCTACTGCACACACTCTAGACAATGTGCAGAGAGTTAACGAATTGGTGGCTGCTGACAGACGCATCATTGTGAAAGAATTGTCACGCCATGTTGGGATAGGGGAAGGAAGTGTTTGCAGAATACTGAAAGTGTTGGCGTTACAAAAGATCTGTGCCAGGTGGGTTACCAGGATGTTGACAGTGGCTCACAAAGAAACAAGAAAAACGGTATGCAGTGAACTTTTGGAACAGTACGAGAATGGTAAAGATGAATTTCTTGGACGAATTGTGACAGATGATGAAGCATGGCTCCATCATTTTTCACCAGAGACGAAGAGGCAATCAATGGAGTGGCATCATGCAAATTCACCAAAGGAAAAAAAAATTCAAAACCACACCTTCTGCTGGAAAAGTTATGGCTATGGTGTTTTTCGTTTCCGAAGGACTCTTTCTTGTGGACGTCATGCCAAGTGGAACTACCATAAATTCTGATGCAAATGTGATGACACTGAAGAAACTTCAAGCTCGACTGAGTCGTGTTCGACCACATTGGCAAAAGTAGGAAGTTTTGCTGTTGCACGACAATGCAGGACCACATGTCAGGCAAAAAACCATAGAAGCGATCACAAAACTCGGATGGACAACACTGAAACACCCGCCTTACAGTCCTGACCTGGCTCCATCTCTTTGTGAAACTGAAAGACTCTCTTTGTGGAACAAGGTTTCCCTTCTGCACGCTGCCAAAGGGTGAAGCTCAGGCGTGAACCCCATGCTGCCCGTAATGACGAGGTGATTGACATGCGTAATCACACTTTCATACTTATCAAGAGGTCCGAAACGAATAATACCGTCTGCTCCGCGATTTGAGCATGAATTCACGCCTAAGCCACAGGACGTGCGCTAGCAGCGCATGTCGGGTGTTTCAAGCGTCAACTTCGCGTCTCAATATCTCGGGATGTAATGGGAATATTGCGATGCAATCAACGCCATAGTGTATGTGCTTTGTCATGCTGTGGATTGCTGAAGAAAAAATATAGGAGGTCCATTTAAAAAAAAACATAAGTTTGTGTTAAAAAACACATATGCTTTCGTTTTAGAATGTTTCCAAATATGTACATTCATGGGCCCCAGCCCTACATTGATACCGGTGAAAGGCGTTTTCCAATAGCTGTTATTGTTCCAGAGATATTTTGGGTGGACAAGATAGCTGGGACACCCTGTATAAGGAGCTATAATGACAGAGACAATCAGTTGCGCTAGCAGTCGCAGCATGTTGACGTTACCTGAAAAGGCGCTTTTAGTGAGGCTGTATTATCATAATGGGGAATGTGCTAGTTCAGCGTTATGATCCTATCACCGTAGGAAGGGGATTCGAACGGGTCGTTGATAAATACAGCTGTGGCTAGAATGATTTCGAAGTTCGGAGCCACAAGTTGTTTAGACGATAGACCCCATAGTTGTCGACCGAGCACAAGGCGTAATGCTACTGAGACAGTTCATGGAGAAATGGAGACTTTAGCGGGTTCTTCTATGCACGGGGAAGTCAGCGCTCATGCAGTCGCATGTCGCACCGGCATTCTATACACTACTGTTTGGTTGGCACTTAGGCATACCCTCCGATGCTATCCATGTAAAATCCATCGGCATCATGAACTGTTATCTGGCGAATTAGTGAAGCGGAGGGCATTTGCTGTGTGGGCGTTTCAAAAGATGGCGGAAGATAACGATTGGTTGAGTAACGTGTTGTGCACTGACGAAGCTCATTTCACGCTCCGAGGGTCTGTCAGAGCCCACAACTGCAGAATTTGGGCCACCGAAAATCCTAGGACTGTCGTGGAAACTCCATTGCACGACGAGAAAGTCACAGTATGGGTTGGATTTACCACATCTAGCGTTATCGGGCCTTTTTTCTCCGAGGAAATGCGTGATCCTGGTTCTGTAACTGCTACCATGACAGGTGAGTTGTACGCCGATATGTTACAAAATCGTATCATCCCCAGACTGGCTGATAAACACCTGCTGGAACGTACGATGTTTATGCAGGATGGCGCTCCACCCCATATTGTTAGACGCATGAAACATCTCTTGCGCGCGTCGTTTGGGTATGATCGTGTGCTCAGCCGCCACTTTCGTCATGCTTGGCCTCCCAGGTCCCCAGACCTCAGTCCGTGCGATTATTGGCTTTGGGGTTACCTGAAGTCACAAGAGTATCGTAATTGACCGACCTCTCTAGGGATGCTGAAAGACAACATCCGACGCCAATGCCTCGCCATAACTCCGGACATGCTTTACAGTGCTGTTCACAACATTATTCCTCGACTACAGCTCTTGTTGAGGAATGATGGTGGACATATTGAGCATTTCCAGTAAAGAACATCATCTTTGCTTTGTCTTACTTTGTTATGCTAATTATTGATATTCTGTCAGACATTTTTGAACTTTTGTATTTTTTTGGTTTTAAAACACCCCATGTCATTCTAAGCATGTGTGTCAATTTGTACCTCTCTATCTACATTATTCCATGATTTATTCAGTTTTCAAATTTATACTGACTTTTTGATCACCCGGTACACACACACACACACACACACACACACACACACACACACACACACATGCGATGTATGAAGCCATGTAGATGAAGGACCTGTACTCAGTGTCGCTCTTCTTTATCAGTGTCTGAATATGGGTGGCGATGCATTCTCTTTGCCACCTCTCGCTTATTGCAGCTATTGCAGTGACTATGGAGCCATACGGAACCTGTTATACAATGACTATTTCTGGTCATTTTCAGGATGGAGGGCTAGTTCCCTGGGGCAGCGAGAAGTCGGTGACTCAGATGCTCGCAGTGGCGTTCCTGGCGGTGCTGCTATTGGTGCTAGTGGTGCCGGCACACTGTGCAGCGTTGGAGGCGCGCCGCTCGCGCCAGTTGGTCACGTGGCTCCTGATGGACGAGCAGCTGCGCGCATGCGCCCAGGGCCCCCTGCGGCTGCTGGCACAGCAGCTGGCCTACCAGCCGCCCGCCTTCCCGCTGTTTGGTACCGTCGCAGTGGACCTGGGACTGCTCTTCTCTGTCCTGTCGGCCCTCTCAACTTACACCGTGCTGCTCATTACCTTCAAGTAACACGTTCTGGAACAGCCTCAACATGAGACGCACGAAACAGGCAATTCTACAAAATATAGAGAGATATTGTTTCTGTTACCAGCAATGAATTTAGGTAACCGTTGGATTCAGTGTTTCTAGCCCATTCAAAACGCTTTTGGCTCTGTGCTACATTGGATCTTAATTAACAACTTAAAAAGTAACAAACTACAGGGTGTCCCACAAAAAATGGGTATGCCTCCAGCCCGAGATTCAAGTAACAATGAACTAACTAAAAAGAAAAAGATAACAGTAACTTTAAAAAAACGTGTAGGTACCTCTTTGTAAGAGATGCTGGAAGTGGTGGCCACAGGCATCCAGGCGTCGCTGACTTTGTGTGATGACGTCACTAGCAACATGCTGTAACTCTGCAGGAGTGAAGTTGTTAAGGGGGGTAGGACGTCAAACTGGCCGACTTGGAGCAGGAGAGGCACCACAGGACATTTTATTTTCTACTGTCTATAATTTTACAAATAAATTCATAAAACTTTGTCAGCATGACCAGGAAGGATTCACACTCATAGCAGTGGAAGTGCAAAAACATAACAAAATAATTTGTTTTTAGATATGAAATTTCATCATTTTTTCACTTACTGTTGGCTGCATTTGTTGCTATAGGTACATTTTTCTTCACAAGTAAGAGAGATTCTTTGATGAATTTCGCACAGCATACAAACCATACTTACAGGTATATGAAACTCTAGAATTTTCCAAATCTATCAAAAACTGTGGTAAAAAATAGAGATAATTAACTACAAAATTTTATTTTTTTCTAAACATAAAGTTTAAAATGTAACAGCTCATTCATTTTTTCATAAATTAAATAGATTCTAGAGTTTCAGACGCCTGTAAGTATGGTTTGTATGCTGTGCAAAATTCATCGAACAGTCTCTATTACTTATGAAGAAAAGTGTACCTATAGCAACAAATGCAGCCAACAGTAAGTGAAAAAATAATGAAATTTGACATGTAAAAATATTTATTTTGTTGTGTTTTATAACTTCCGCTGTTACGAGTGTGAATCCTGAATCCTTCCTTGTCATGCTGGCAAAGTTTTATGAATTTACTTGTGAAAGTATAGACAGTCGAAATTAAAATGTCCTGTGGTGCCTCTCCTGCTCCAAGTCGGCCCCTTAATTCCTATAGTATTGCTCAGTTTAAGAACGTCTATTGTACGAGGATAGTCAGCAAACACTTTGGTTTTTAGAGTGAAATAAAAATCACACAATGACAAGTCCGGGGACCTCAGGGGCCAGAGGCCTCTTATGACAAACCTGTTTTCAGGGAACTTGTTGTTATGTGGGCCATACTTTGCTTGGATGTGTGAACAGTTGCTCCATCTTGTTGGAATACTGCATACAGCTTCTCTGCATCTGTTAACTGTGCGTAGAAAGAGTCACCAAGTTCTCTCGATATCTGGCACTGATTAAGATGTAACTGAAAAATACAAGGGGCATTTGAGAAGTCCGTGCAAAAATAAAAACTGCTTACCTGTTTGGGTTAAACCTTTTCTATTTTTCGACATAGTCTCCTTTCATACTTACACACTCCGTCCAACGCTGTTCTAATTTGTTGATCCCTTCCGAATAATAGGAATTGTCCAAGTCTGCAAAATAGCTATTAGCTGCTACAATCACCTCCTCATTTGAATAAAATCTTTGTCCCGCCAGCCATTTCTTCAAATTGGCGAACAAATAGTAGTCCAAGGGAGCCAAGTCTGGAGAATAGGGGGGATGTGAAACAAGTTGGGATCCTATTTCTAATAATTTTGCGACCACAACTGCTGATGTGTTTGTTGGTGCATTGTCGTGACGGAAAAGGACTTTTTTGCGGTCCAATAGCTGGGGTTTCTCTTGCAGCTCGGTTTTCAAACGTTCCAATAACGATGAATAATATGCACTTGTAATAGTTTTACCCTTTACCAGATATTCAATGAGGATTATACTTTGCGAATCCCCAAACACAGTCGCCATAGCCTCTCCGAGCTAAGGACTGGTCTTCACCTTTTTTGGTGCAGCTTCTCTCACGGTAACCCTTTGTTTAGATTGTTGTTTGATTTCAGGAGTATAGTATTGTATCCATGTTTCATCCACAGTGACGAAACGACTCTTAAAGTCTTGCAGATTCTTCCTGAACAGCTGCAAAACCATCCTTACAACACTTCACATGATTCCATTTTCGGTCAAGTGTGAGCAATTGCGGAACCCATCTTGCGGATAGCTTTATCATGTTTAAACGTTTATGCAAAATATTATGTACCCATTCATTCGAGTTGCCCACAGCACTAGAAATTCACGCACCTTAACTCTTCTGTCATCCATCACCATATCATGGATTATATCAATGATGTCTGGAGTCATAACCTCCACAGGGCATCCAGAGCGTTCAGCATCACTTGTGCCCATATGGCCACTCCGAAAATTTTGAAACCACTTATAAACTGTTCTAATCGAAGGTGCAGAGTCACCGTAATGTTTATGAAGCTTCTCTTTAGTCTACTGAGGCGTTTTGCTTTTAATAAGTAATGTTAAATCACCACACGAAATTCTTTTTCGTCCATTTTTTTTTTTTTTTTTTTTATAATTACTCGACTTCTTTGATTCACACGAATGCCAAACACAAAGAAATAGACCAAATGGCTGAAACTTGGTGTGCGTTCTTTCCAAAGATGCTACTAATAAACATGACCTCGATAAGCGCCGGTGGTGCCATCTCTCGGACTTTGCACGGACTTTTCAAACGGCCCTCGTATAGGGCCAATAATGCATATGCCGGACAAAACACAACAAACACCTATCTTCGCTGAGTGGAGAGGTTCTTCATGCAGAATATGTGGCTTGTTCTGCGACAAGTATCAGCAGTTGTTGATTAGTGCTGGTCGTGGGGAGTTTCCTCCCAGGATACTTCGCTAGAAACATTTCTTTACGTTCCTTGATGGACTCTATCTTTACTTAACACACACCACCATATAAATTCGCTGTTCAAACGCAAACTACCTCATTTGTGTAACAATTCAGCAAAAAAAACTCACAAAACCTCATGCACAAACACGCAGCTGCACGAACATGTAGTGTAGCCACTTCACAAGCAATTCGACTAGAGATGATTAATCAGTACGTGAGGCATATTGGTTTTATTGGGACACCCTGTACTTGCATTTCTATAGCTCTATAATTTGTTGATATCACTGAAGGCCAAAATCGTAGATCTCTTGGGCAGAAGCACAGCAAAAAACGAGCAGAAAGGTTTTGAGAAGAGGGGGGGATGTAAATGTGTACCAGTGTGTAAACAGTCAAGCCACACATAAAAGTAGACATTACAGATCTTCACAAATATAATTGTTGCAAGTATCTGTGTGAATACCAATGTAATAAAGAAATCAGTAACTAACTAAAAAATTCTTACCAAACCATCTAATGACATCTCCCTCCCAGTACCAAACAATTTCACATAATCGCTAACAAGTTACCGACATTACTGACAATATGTTATGAAAAAGTAAATGTGACGCTATTCCATTACACATGGCCCAGATTTTCTTCAGAGACCTTGTAAAGATAGGTGCAAGGTAATGGGCCCTCACATGTAATGTATTTGTTATAACTGATGCACAACATATGTTACCCAAACTTATAAAATATTTCAGTCAATATTTTAATTCTCATCATTATTCTGCCATTTACAAATCAATTAACACAAAATTTGTTTAAAGAACTGTTTTTGTTAATAATTTTTAAACAAATATTTTCATGAATTTGGGATCATACTTCATAAACTTGATGTGCTATACTTATTTTAAGAAACCTTCTAACACATAGAATGAAATTTTCACTCTGCAGCGGAGTGTGCGCTGAACTGAAACTTCCTGGCAGATTAAAACTGTGTGCCGTACCGAGACTAGAAGTCGTGGCCTTTCCTTTTCACAGGCAAGTAAGACTAGAAGTCGTGGCCTTTCCTTTTCACAGGCAAGTAATCAGCAGACTGAGCTATGCAAGCACTACTCATGACCCGTCCTCAGAGCTTCAACTCCGCCAGTACCTCGTCTTCTACCTTCCAAACGTCATAAAAGCTCTTCTGCGAACCTTACAGAACTGGAAGAAAGGATATTGCGGAGACATAGCTTAGTCAGAGCCTGTGGGATGATTCCAGAGTGAAATTTTCACTTTGCAGTGGAGTGTGCGTTGTATTTTTAAATAGTTTAACTTAATTAATGTGTATCTTTGACCCTGGCTTCATCTTAATATCATGTCAGAGAATGTGACTTTAATGGAAATATTACATATATTTCACTTTCAAGTGAAGGTTACATAATTTTTACTACTCCCTTGCGATATATTTACACATTATTTTAATATTACGTTCTAATTCTTTAGAAAGAGGAGGGAAGGGGTGTGGGGTATAAATCAGAACTGAGCTAGGTGCATTTCTTTTAAGTTTGTTTTCTTCTTTTATTAAAATTATATTCTGACCGGCTGTCTCATTACAATACTTTGGTTGGAAAGAAGGGCAGGGGCGGGGCATAAAGAACAATCGTGCTAGTTTCGTCATTTCGAATTTTCATTTGATTTTCTGCTTAATTTTCAATACTGCTCTATAATGGACTGGAGATAAGAGGGCTTTGATTTTCCCCCTATCACAACTGGGCTATTTTCATCCACTGAATTTTTAATTTACTCTTTCATTTTTTTAATATTTCAGTGTTATTGGCTGGAGAGTCACAATGGAAGGGGGAGGAGAGGGTTGTTGCCTCTCACTGATAAGGATGGTGATGTCACTAATAAGACTAATGATGTAATGAGTTCAAGATAATCGGTGATGTCATGCATGACCATTTGGAGGTGAAAGTGTACTGAATAGTTGGTAGCCCTACATTGTTTAACATGTCTCACATAGCTGTTGCAGTATAAATGGAACTCTGTTTGTAGAATATTTTGCACAGCTGGTATAATCTCAAAAGAAGTGTTGATAACTGCGAGAAATTGTGATGTCCAAGTACTTCAGAACAAAGTATTCTCGGTTTTCAAGTGGCGTCAATTTCAATGAAATTGTCAGTCTTTCGATGGCTATCACTGCATTTATCGTTAAGAGTAAAATCGCTGACTGACGGGGCTGGACTCCTTGCTTTTCATTATTGTTATTTAATCCACCCGCACCCCATATGACAATAAAAAAATGAAATGAGAGGAGAAAGAAGAAACAGATAACGGAGGTATTTAAACTGATTTTAAAACTTTTTAAAGGTGAGAATTAAATTGGAAGATTTTAGATATACGCTAGATGACTTCTAGCACTGATGGTTAAAAATAGTAATAATAAACGGTAAAATGAAACAAAATAAGCGCACATGTGAATAATGTTGCAGAAGCACTGATGTTTAAAAGAAGCACTTTCCCGCCACTGCCGTCAAATAAAGAGTCAGTTATTGAAGGGAAGAAGGTTAGCCGGTGATCAGGGAAGGAATGCGATGGTATAAGGATGAAGGATTGTTCCATGGCAGCGACGGAGTAGGAGTATCTGTTGGGACATAAGAGGGGGTGGAATAGGGAGGGGAATTGCTGACACTATTAGTTTTTGAGAAAAGGGGCTGGTGAAACAAAGGCACATGCGGAAAAGAGGGTAAAAATGTAAGGAGAGGAGGAATAGGAAGCCCTGATAAGGTGGATTGGGTGAGGTGGACCCTACAGCTGGTAGCATGGGTAGGTGTTGAGGCCATGATCTGGGATGGAGAGATGGTTGAAGTTTTTTTGGGATAGCATGTTGAAGGTGGAAGGCTGGTGGGATGTGTTGTTAAAGGAGTAGCAGCATATGAGGAAATGAAAATAGAGAGGAAATGATACACTATTAAAATTGCTACTCCAAGAAGAAATGCAGGTGATAAACGGGTATTTATTGGACAAATATATTATACTAGAACTGACATGTGATTACATTATCACTCAATTTGGGTGCATAGATCCTGAGAAATCAGTACCCAGAACAACCACCTCTGGCCGTAATAACGGCCTTGATACGCCTGGGCATTGCGTGAAACAGAGCTTGGGTGACGTGTACAGGTACAGCTGTCCATGCAACTTCAACACGATACCACAGTTCATCAAGAGTAGTGACTGGCGTATTGTGACGAGCCAATTGCTCGGCCACCATTGATTAGACGTTTTCAATTGGTGAGAGATCTGGAGAATGTGTTGGCCAGGGCAGCAGTCAAACATTTTCTGTATCCAGAAAGGCCCGTACAGGACCTGCAACATGCGGTCGTGCATTATCCTGCTGAAATGTAGGGTTTCACAGGGATCGAACGAAGGCTAGAGCCACGGGTCGTAACACATCTGAAATGTAACGTCCACTGTTTAAAGTGGCGTCAATGCCAACAAGAGGTGACCGAACGTGTAACCAATGGCACTCCATACCACCACGCCAGGTGATGTCACCAAACAAGGATACGACCATCATCATGCTGTAAGCAGAACCTGGATTCATCCGAAAATATGACGTTTTGCCACTCGTGCACCCAGGTTCATCGTTGAGTACACCATCGCAGGCACTCCTGTCTGTGATGTAGCCTCAAGGGTAACCGCAGCCATGGTCTCCGAGCTGATAGTCCATGCTGCTGCAAGCGTCGTCGAACTGTTCGTGCAGATGGTTGTTGTCTTGCAAACGCCCCCATCTGTTGACTCTGGGATCGAGACGTGGCTTCACGATCCGTTACAGCCATGCGTATAAGATGCCTGTCATCTCTACTGCTAGTGATACGAGGCCGTTGGGATCCAGCACGGCATTCCGTATTACCCTCCTGAACCCACCGATTCCATATTCTGCTAACAGTCATTGGGTCTCCACCAACGCTAGCAGCAATGTCGCGATACGATAAACCGCAATCGCGGTTGGCTACAATCCGACCTTTATCAAAGTCTGAAACGTGATGGTACGCATTTCTCCTCCTTACACGAGACACCACGACGACGTTTCACCAGGCAATGCCGGTCAATTGCTGTTTGTGTATGAGAAATCGGTTGGAAACTTCCCTCAAGTCAGCACGTTGTAGGTGTCGCCACCGGCCCCAACCTTGTGTGAATGCTGTGAAAAGCTAATCATTTGCAAATCACAGCATCGTCTTCCTGTCGGTTAAATTTCGCGTCGGTAGCACGTCATCTTCATGGTGTAGCAATTTTAATGGCCAGTAGTGTATTATTATTAGAGTCAAGTGTGACGATGGTGCAGATTGTTCGGATTTGTTTAGTGTGACCGAGCAATGGCTCGAATTTCATGATTTGGTAAAGGTCCCTTGTGGAGGAAGGTAAGCAGATGCAGAATGTGAGGTGAAGTACATGGAATTCCTGGATCTGGAGGGACTGATAGAACTTGGATGGGGCAGAGATCCATGCAGTATTTGTATAACAAAGGATGGGATGGATCAAGAATTTATAGGTTTCGAGATAGTGGAAGGCTGCATTCCTCAAGTTCAGCCAGTTGGTAGTTTCAGTATGTTATGGGCTTTCTGTTGGATGGTTAGTCGGTGAGATTTCCTCATGAGTTGCTGTTCGATTGTTAGTCTAAGGTATTTTTAGTGTATTAGTTAATTGGATAGGACAATCATGAATGGTAAGATAGAAGTCATGGAAATGAAGTGTGTGGCTGGAGTATCCTATAATTATTGCCTGAGGGTTGATGTTGATGTGCCATTGATTAGACCAGGAAGTAAACTGAACGAGATGGATTTGGAGGGACGTTAGGATTTATGGAGTGTATGACAGAGGGCGAGGAATGTGGTGCCATGGGCATGCTAAAAGATGTAGGTTTGTGGAGATGGTTTGTGCACATTGCTGTGTAGAAGACGGGAGGAGACAGGACAGAGCCTTGGATCATGCTTGCAGTGGGCTAGAAGGTGTGAGAGTTGGTGTTGTTAATGGTGACAAAGGATGGCTGACTGGCGAGAAGAATACAGTGAGGCAGACACAATTAATTGGAAGTGCTTAAATATGGAGTTTGAAAAGGAGATCAGAATACCATATTTGGTCATAGTATTTCTCTAGATCGAGGGAGACAAAAGTAGCATATTTATAGCTGTTGAGCTTGTGGGATAAGAAATGAGTAAGATGTAGGAGCTGGTCATCAGAAGAGAAGGTGGAACGCAACCACACTGCTTAATGGGAAGGAAGTCGTATTGGCTCAAGCGTTGATGGATATGTCAGGAGAGGATGGATTCAAAGACGTTGTTGAAAACTGAGTTGACGAGATGCGGCAATAGGAGGAGGTATCTGTAGGAGATTTCTGTGATTTAAGGAAAAGTAGATTTTCGAGCTTTCCCACAGCTCAGGAGGGTGATCTGTGGAGAGGATAGTGGTATAAATGATTGCTACGATGACGAGAAAAGAGAAGAGGCATTCTTTACGTTGTCGATAGGTGATGTGTCGTGACCAGGAGATGTGTTGCATTTGATGTGAAGTACTTGTTTTATGTATGTAAGTTGACAAATTACCATGAAGTTTGCATACTAACATATAAATGAAAAACTTAAAGTCAAATGAAAACAGTCTCAATGGTGTTCTCAGATTTCTATTCGTTAGCAACCGGTTTCGACCTATTTCTCAGAGCATCTGCAGGCTTTTCCCTGCAATTATGGCTGCTACTGGCGGGGAAAAGGCTGAAGATGCTGGTGGCAGACGGAGCGAGATCCGTAGAAGTAAAGATCTCGCACTCGCTGCCGCCACCAGCAACCACAACGGCGGGGAAAAGCCTGAAGGTGGTCTGAGGAAAGGGCCGACACCGGTTGCTAACAAATAAAAATTTGAAAAATCGATCGAGACTGTTTTTATTTGATTTTTAGCATTTTATATCGATCGCTGCTTTGCTCCAATTAAAGAATGCTTTCTAAAACTGTACATAAGTGAAGTTCTTTACATTAGTGTTTCACAGTATACTGGGTAAGAAAACACAAGTAAACTCTTGTATGGCTACATCACGTGAACTGAGAATAAAAATCTTAGCATTTTCGTACAAATAACTATCAAAATATTGTTTCAAAAAGCTTTCTTGAGGTCGTCTTACTTACAATGTACAGTAATCATAAAACATAACACTATTTCCTGCAAAAATTTCAGCTTGAGCAACTATTCAGACGGTAAGTGGATGAAGGAAGGCAAAAGGTTTATGCACAAAACTATTGTTGTGCCTGTCACAAGAAATTAATTACATTAACGCGTCAGTCATTAGCCTGTCATAAAACATAATGAAAGTGGAAACTGTGGCTGTAAACACTTATTCTATACACTTGCTAACTAATCAGTATCATCGAAAAAATGCTTAGAATACCCCAAACGCAAGAAAGACAAAGTGGTACCAAAATAATGCCTTACAGTTACACATAAATAAGATAAAGAATAGTTCTGATAAACGCATAGTACACAAATTTTAATCTGTTAAGTAGAACTGAAAAAGTGAAAAACATCACTAACTTGTTAATAAATCACAGCAACTCAGTGTGCACTGCAAGGAAATCGTCACGTAATCCCTGACAGACACTAACCTCACTGCATCTCCTGAAATCTTAAAACATACCTCCTCAAATATATAATTCATAAATCCACAAAATCATCAACCTCATGATGTCACCCAATAATCATCATAAACTCATAATTACTTCCATCACATACTACATATTACTCAAAAAAGGTTATACGACATTGTACTCACAGTTATTACTCTATATTATTAAGTCCAGTGCTCTATGCTGAAAATATGAAACCTGGTCACTAGCAAAAAATGTTGAATCCAACCAAAAATTCACAACCTGTTCCACAATTGCGTACTGTAAAACATTTGCAAAACACCGTCCAATTGCTGCATAATTCAGTGTGTCAATCGTTAAGAAAAATTCCGTTACTTCACGCAGTACCTTATGTTGCCATCCAACACTCATGGTTTTGTGCCACTACGCACTTCTAGTCGACTGAAGGTTGCTTTTTTTGTGCCAGAATTTTCGTATAACACATGCCGCTAGAAAGTTTCATTATTAGTGACATGGTAAAGTACATTACATCAACAATAATATACAAAGCAAAAGAAATACAAAGAAATGGTCAACCTTAGAGCCTACGTAACAAGATATAAAATTATGATCTGCAAATACATAGGATGAAATGGATGATGACTTAACTTCTACATATTTACAACAATCCATTCAACAGTGAGAAAACTACATGTATCACAACATGAATACACTAAGAAATGTGTACTGACTAACAAAAAATAATAACAATGCCCAAAGAATTATTCTACGAAATGTTTTACATTGAAAATGTGGTGTAGACCATGAAATTTTTGTGTACAATGTTTCGAATTCACTAGCATTCGGGTGAAATATTCAGCGAATGTGGAATGGTCCACTGTAGATTAAGTATAATTGGTAAAATTTGTTCTTTGATTTACATAATAATTGCCGAGAGTGAAAGGAAACCTTTCACCTAAATTTTTACCTTTATAAAAATGAAACTTCACACTATAACTTTTCCTAAACAAAATTCCAAAATATAGCCTTTAAATCCATTTCTTTGACGGTGATCGATATACTGTAACAAAAAAATTAAAAGCAAAAGAATTCCTGATCTGGCTGTCTGGCGAACCACTGCCACAAATAAAACAAATTTAATCATTACTTACAATCTACTCTTCACAAAATGTATAATCATACCAATGTAAAATTCAATTCTTTTTCCCTCCACAACAAATATTCCATTAATCATTAATATAATTCCCAAAAATCTCGATTGTTTGCTTCTTTCTGCTACTAAACTGAAACTCGGCCAGATGTAACACCAAAGCTCAACTGTCTGTCTCCTCTCCCGTCCTCGCTATCAACAGATAAATCTAGTGCACATTTTCTGAGAGCAAAAATATCTCTAACTGATGTCTGTGCGGTGCAGCTTCTCTGCCAAGGCTGCACATGCTTGTTTAAGCAATTCAGACCTTTCGAGCGCGATTTCAGACACAAAAAAAGCCTCTTCTCCTTTCTTGTCACCTTTGCAACACTTTATACTGCTACCCTCTCCACAGGTTACTATCCTCAACAATGGAAACCATCCAAGCTCCTATTTTTCCTCAAATCACACAAACCTACTATTGATACCTCCTCCTGCTGCCCCACTACCTCACCTCAGTGTTTAGCAGTATCATCGAATCCATCCCCTCCTGCTACATCCATCAACACATGAACCAACACCACCTTCTTCCTGTTAACCATTGTGGTTTGTGTCCCAATTTCTCCTCCGATGACCAGATCCTGCATCTTACCCATCTCCTATCCCAACAGCTCCTGTAAATCAGCTAACAGCTAGTTCTGTCCCCCCTCGACCTAGGAAAAGCCTATGACAAAGTATGGCATTCCAATTTCCTTTTCAAAATTCAGACACACCCACTTTCAATTAATTGTGTCTGCTTTATTGTATCCTCCTATTTAATCACCCATCAGTGTCACTCCTAATAATATAAATTCCCATACATTCCATTCCACTGCAGGGGTACCCTAAAGCTCTGTCCTCTTTTCTGTCCTTTATCTCCTCTACACTGCTGATATGCCAAATCCACCCCCACCAGTCTGCCACCTTCAGTATGATGATGAAACCGCTTTCCTCGTCCTCTACCATGCTCTCTCGAAATCCCAAGGATGCCTCCAAATCCATCTCAATCAGTTTACCTCCTGGTGTAACCAATGGCTACTCAAGATGAAACCCAGACAATAATTATAGGATGACCCACCCACACTTCCACATCTATGACTTCTACCTTGCAATTTTCAACCATCCTATCCAGTTAATTAACACCAAAATATCTTGGACTAATCCTTAGGAGGCAACTAACATCGAAATGTCACCTAATCACCACCCAACAGAAAGCCCACAATAGACTAAAGCTAGTAAAACTACTAACAGACAAAACTTAGGCATTACAGCCCTCCATTACTCAACACACACACAAAACCCTGATTCAACTCATCCTCTGCTATGTGGATGTTGCATGGATATCTGGCCCACCAGAGTCCTGTAAGACTCTCCAAGTCCTCGAATGCGATCCATCTCTGTCTCGCTTTCTGCATCCGTTTACCTTCCTCCACAAGGATCTTCACCCACATCAAACAGCTCTGCATCTCCTATCCTACCTGCAAACTAGATTACAATAACTGAATTGTCTCCCCTCTGAAAACCACGACTAGTTTGCTCTCCTTCCCTACACCTACACACATTCCAGATCCTGTCCCAACGCAACTTCAGCCGACCCCCTCTCCTAGATAATGAGATCTACCCCGATATTTCTCCCTCCTACCAACTTTAACTCTTCCCCACCTATCTCACTCCACATCATGGCTCTTTTCTCCTTTTCTCTCTCCATCCACCCCTATCCATTTCCTTTTGTACCACTACCCTCCCAACACACCATTACCCCTCCTCACCCTCTGTTTCTCCTACCGTTTGTATTCCCACTATCTGCACCTAACAGACCCCTAACATATTCTCTCCTCCCAAAGAACATCTCACCCAGTGTAGGTCTTTCAGATGTTAACTGAAAATACAGTACTCCTGTGTTTATTTCATAGAAGAGTATCACCACATTTCAATTGTGTTTCTTAAACTGTATATATTTCTCGTCCTTCTAACTGTCTGTCGTCAATTTTTTTTTAATTTAAAACGAAAACAGCCCTCATATTTTTCTGTTAGTTTCGTTGAATCATTAAGAACGCTCTTGACTCAAGAGTGAAGTATTGTACCACTGACAGTACACCTCCCTCCCCCCCCCCCTCCCCATGTGGGACGTGGGGGATGAAATAACAACAAAGAAATAAACCAGTGTTTCCCAAGTTATTTATAACTGTGTGTCCCCATCAATATCACGCAGCGTCTGGTCTTGTGCTTAATGGTTATGACGTCATATCTACTGAACAATGTGTCATACAACGACATAATTTTGCACTGACATTCAGTGGTATATGCACATACTGTCTGTAAAATGTATCGCGAATGCAGTTAGCAATAAAGAAGTAATAAACTGTAACTTCATGCCCTGTGAGGTACATTTACTGCATGAACAGTGAGATAGTAGTAGACGATAAGCACTTTTCTTGTCATTACTTTGTTGGAGTTGTGATCAAGAAAAAAATTCGTAAATGTTTAACATTATGTGTAAAGTTTGTTAAAAGTCGCTAAAGTGCTCTAATTCTCAAATAATGGGTGAACAAAGTCTGGGAATTCACGCGGCGCACCCCTCTCCTAACTCTTTTGAGAGGTGGGTAGTTCTTATCGCCACAGCAATTGTCACCAAATGTTAAGGTAAATGTGTACCAAGTTTGGTTGAAATCGGTCCAGTGGTTCAGGAGGAGATGTGAAAAATACACACACACACACATACATACTTTTTTTGTAATATATACGAATTTGCGTTTCTGTAAAATTTGTAACATAACTTGTGATTCTTTTGATCTGTTTGTAATAGGTCATCAGATGATAGTTTAGATCCGAAACGCGTCACGACAGTTAATAAATAAATTCAGAAAGGAACGGTGACTGTTTTTAAGCAACCACACAGCCCTTATAAATTCTTTCCAATAATTATATCAAAGAGCATAAGCGACAGTGCAGGTTGGGGCAGGTGGAGAAAACGGCCGTGGCAGAGCACGCACTGAGTGAGACCGACCACGTAATAAAATTCGCCGACACGGAAGTTCTGGCTGTAGAGGAGCATTATCACACGCGCTTGTTCAGAGAAGCTGTAGAAATACAAAAACACGCGAATAGTTTGAACAAGAAAGAGGAAAGCCTTAAGGTAAACGGATCCTGGCTTCCCGTACTGCAGCGAACGACCGTCGCAGGTAGCAAGTGAGAACCGCACCGGAAATGACCGCGGAGAAGCCCTCGACATTGGCGCGCCAGGTACATATAGTCTGCGCCCGCGAGCTAGGCTCCAGTTCACCACCGGCAATGGAGGGTGAAGCTTTGACAATGCCAGCCACTCATGCTGGCGAAACGTCAGAAAAATCATTAGATGAACGTCGGCCGAAGAACCCGAGACAGAAGCCAATAGGCAGTTTGTCAATTATATTCATGATGGTTGCATGCCTCTACAAGAATCAGGGGTTGAAAATACCGCTACAGCTGTAAGGTTCTTTTATTTAGAACACAACCGGTTTCGGGCTCTTATATGCTCATCTTCAGATGTCGTACCGAAAATAGCAAGAGACGAGAGACAATTTTTACACGCAACAATACACACAAAAATAAAAAATAAAAGTTCCAAAAAATTTTTTTAAAGCCACCGGTCGGGTTGAGTGCTGTAATACCTAAGTCAATGCCAAAGTGACGCCAGACAGAGCTACAGAGACGCCTGCCTGGATAAAGAAATACGCAAAGACTACCATGACACTTGGTGCTATGACTCCGAGCGCCGCGATGGACGAATACAAGATGCGGTGTGCAACCAGCGAGCGCAGAGCATGGAGCGGCGTACGCTAAAGAGGAAGCAAACTGGTAAACCAGAGTGGCAAAAGTACTGCCATCTGTTGACGGGAAGAAGAACGTGGGCCATTTACCCAGCCTTTCACAGTTTTAATTAGTGATTTACATTTAAAATGAAAACAGGAAACATATAGAAAGTTGCATGAAAGACGTTAAAAGTGCATTATGCGTGGTAATGGAACATGTTGAACAGGGCAGTACAGAACTGTAGTAAAACTGAGTGGAAGCTGGCGACATAAAATTTATGTATAAACCGTGAAACGCAATAAAACTTTTTCCCTTTACACGAGTGGTAAGCAAGATTTTACTTTAGTGGAGATATATATGTGGCGACGTGGAACAACACGCCACATTAATCAGTTAAAATAACATACACATGTGCCACTCCTATTTACAAGCATCTCACTACTGACCAAAAGGGAAAATAGTGAAACCTTACAGCCCACACTGTCAGAAACAATTATGCCAATAAATAGCTAGCAGTAATAGCACTAAAAGGACACATTAAAATTTGGGTCAATGTAAAATCTGCTAACTAAAAGTCGACAAATAATCGAGGTTGATGCAGCACAATGATGTGCCATCGTCATAGAATAAAAAATGGAAATCATGGAATCCTGCAAATTTCTTTTTTTATTTTATTTTTAATTTTTTTTTTTTTTTTACTAGTAGTTGACAGGTTAGTTCGGTGCTGATTGTTGGTAGCAGTAGCGGCTTTTGATTCCATTTGCTGGTGAAGAACATCAGCAACAAACGCCTCTGAGCACTATGGGACTTAACATTTGAGATCATCAGTCCCCTAGAACTTAGAACTACTTAAACCTAACTAACCTAAGGACATCACACACATCCAGGCCTGAGGCAGGATTCGAACCTGCGACCGTAGCAGTCGCATGGTTCCGGACTGAAGCACCTAGAACCGCTCAGCAAGAGAGTCTAGCGCGCTGCTGCTTTGGATATACTGAAGAGCAAATAAATAATAGAACTAGTTGTAGTTGATTTTCTCAATATGTTAAAGTGAACTTTACTGTCATGTAACGAAAACCCCAGATCTAAAAGTGAGAGTGTAAAGCCAGAGTGGTTTTCTATCGTACACTGAGTCTAGGGATGCATTTTGTTAAAGCCGTGTTGAAAAAGTTGAAGCTGGCCGTCGGTCCCCTTATGCAGAAGTATGATGTCATTGATATATCTTTTTTCCTCTACGAGGACTTTCAGTTTGATTTAGAATGCATTGCAACTATTTATTGATGACGATGTATCCATTATCATCACAAATATGTAAAAATCAGTATATTCTGAAAATGAATAATATCTCCAGAGACAAGGATGCTTGTTTGAACTGGAAATGGAAGCTGGAATCATTCTCCTTGTCCATTCTTGCTGATGTAGCAGAACAAAGTACTAAAAAGTGTGATATAGCTCCAAAAGATTGGAATAGAAGCTTGCTATTTAGCATCGAACGAGCATAGATTTCGTTTTTTGATGTGATGTCTTCGCTTTGGTGACTACAGCACGAGAGTAGACAGGAGAAAATCACATAAGCTTGCTCCAGTTCGTGATCTCATAAAACAATTTATTTAGTGTTATTTCACACCAGGCGAATACCTTACGATTGATGAACAATTGCTTCCTTTTAGGGCGAAGCGTTCCATCTGGCATTTTATTACAAGCAAACCTCTAAATTAGGTATAAAGATATTCACACTTTTTGATTGTAGAATGATGAACACAATGAATTTATAAGTGTAATATGGAAAACAGGAAACAGTGCCTTATTCACTCAGCAATACAGGGAAAGATGTTGTCCTTTGCCTTACCAAACTTATGGCTCTAATAGGAACATTACTGGTTTCCAGCATTCCTCTGGCAGAAGAATGATTTGAAAAAAAAAAATTGTTACCTACGTTGAGACCCTAAAAATTAAAAGGGAAATGCCAGGAGAGTTCCTCCCAAATAATACAACCGGGTGTCACTTAGAAGATAGTGGTCAGTAGGAACACCTGGCAGCCCAACAGACAAAAGGCAGACAGAGGCTTAAATTCAGCAAACCCAGAAAATTCTCTTTCTTTGAAACATTAAATATAAATTCAATAATGAACACTAGTAAACTGAAACACTTAACAGACATATTCAATCAATAGAAAATTCTAACAACAGCTCTTCAGGAAATCTGAAATGTAGATCAGGACACATTTGAATCTGAGGGATACCATCTGTACAAAGGACCTTCAGGAAAAAAAGTAATAAAAAGTGTCCTGCAATTCGGAATGGGATTTCTGGTTCATAATAGCATATTAGACTCAGTGGAGGACTTATCCCCAAGAATGACAGCGTTAACAATCAAAGTACAGAACAAAATATATACACTGATCATTGTACATGGCCCAACAAATGACAAAAACATGAAACAAAAGGAAGGAGTGGAAATATTTTGGGAAGAACTGGACCAATGGATATCAATCATCCCTGACAACCATATTAAAATCTTGCTTGGAGATTTCAATGGAAAAATTGGGAAAGAAAGAAAATATCATACTGTTGTTGGTAAATGGCCAGCACATAAACTGACAAACAAGAATGGTCGAAGACTAATTGAACTTCGCATAAATCATGGACTTATTCTCAAAACTACAAGATTTAAGAGAAGAGTGCTGAAGTTAGTGACCTGGAAATGCCCTAATGATAAAATGGAGGAGTGTCAAATAGATCATGTTGCAATGGATAAAAACTACCACAAGGAAATCCGTAATGTCAAAGTCCTTCATGGGGTGGACATTGATTCAGATCATTACATTTCAAAGATAAAAATTAACCCCAAGAAAAGAAAACAAACCATCAAAATCCACTAGGAGGAGAAAATATAACCCCAGCTATTTAATAAATAATGTGTTGTATTCAGAGCGATCCAAAACACTTCCAATCAACAAACAGCGAACGATTATTGGTAAACTGAAATACATTGCCAAAGAGATTGATCCTGTCAGAAGAAGAAAGAAACATGCGTTGTGAAATGAAGAATGTGATAAAGCAATATAGAAAAGGCACTAAGCATGGTTGAATGTCTAGCAAAATAAAACTAAAAAATCTTGACAAGAGCTAACCATTGCCAAGGAAATCAGAAAAATCAAAAGAGACCATCAAAAAGAAGCCCTAAACTTCATAGAGGAATCATTCAAACAACATAAAACAAAGGACTATTATAGGACATTCAGAAAATATCAATCAAAGTATACTCCAGCCAAACTCATGATGAAAAATAAAAATGGGAAAGTAGCGCACAATAATCAAAACAATGACAACATTTTGGCTGATCACTTCAAAGAATTACTACCGTAAATGCCAAGGAACCAAAAGAATACCCAGATTTCGAACCACATCCAAAAAACAAAACACATCTACAAAAGATTACACCACCAGATCCCAGTGAAGTTATCAAAGCAACTAGGTGACTCAAGAACTACAAAGCAGCAGGGGAGCAAACTGGTCACAGAGCTGTGGAAGAATGCAAATACACAAACACTTCAGAACCTCCATAAGCACATAGTAGACATCTGGAATTATGAAAAATGCCATAAGAGTGTAATACAGTTATAATCCACCCAATACACAAAAAGGGTGATAAATCAGATCCAAACAACTATTGGGGCATTTCGTTTCTTGATGTCACATATCATGTCTAGAATTATCTTTACAAGAATTCAGGTACAACTCGACCAAGAACTTGGAGAATATCAAGGAAGATTTCGTCCTGGAAGAAGCTGTCCAGATCATCAGCCTTAACTGGATCATGAAAAATCAAAGAGTGCGAAACAAGAAGTTGGTCACCACTTTTGTTGACTTCAAGAAAGCATATGACAGTACCCATGGGGGAATGTACTCGCAGAATTTGGATTGCACCTGAAACTCATTAATCTTTTGGACTCACTCTTAAGGATACTAAATCAAAAGTTAAATTCAGGGGGGAACTATCCGAATCATTTGAAATGCAGATGGGACTTCAACAGGGGGATAGTCTCTCACCACTACTATTTGACTGCACAGTGGAGAAAGTCATGCAAGAGTGGAATAAGAAATGGCAACCAAACATCAATATTGGCAGAAATATCAAACTCAATTGCCTGGCCCTTGCTGATGATCTAGCACTGTTCACAAATAGTGCGGAAGAGGCTAAAGACCAAACTGAAGAACTCGAAAAAATAGCAGCAAAAGTAGGACTATGTATCTCATTTGAAAAGACAGAAATGATGCCATCCTTCAAGGTTGAAACACCAGCCATTACACTGCAGGATAACAAACAAATTAAAATTGTAAATAAATTCAAAAACTTGGGGAAGTTATAAGTTGGGATTCGAATGATAAAATATCAGTAGAAAGCAGAACAACTAAGCTGAAACAAGCACAATGCATCACCTGGCCAACTTACAAGAAGAAATGTCTCTTGATAAATGCAAAATCCAGACACTACCACTCTGTTATTAAACCTGAAGCAAACTATGCTAGTGAAACACTGTTCAGGATGAACACCAAATTAACAACAGACAAATTAAAATTGTAAATAAATTCAAAAACTTGGGGAAGTTATAAGTTGGAATTCAAATGATAAAATGTCAGTAGAAAGCAGAACAACTAAACTGAAACAAGCACAATGCATCACCTGGCCAACTTACAAGAAGAAATGTCTCTTGATAAATGCAAAACTCAGACACTACCACTCTGCTATTAAACCTGAAGCAAACTATGCTAGTGAAACATTATTCAGGATGAACACCAAGTTAACAACAGACAAACTATGGAAGACAGACAGAAGAATCTTTAGAACAATTACAAACAAAAAATACCAAGTAGAGGGACAGTGGTGACTATTACCTAACAAAGTTGTATACCAAGAAACTGAGTCAGTAATTGACACAATGCAGAAAAGGAGGGTTGCTTTTTTCTGCCACATTTCCAGACTACCAGAAACCAGGCTACTGAAACAAATGGTCACCTACTTTTAGAAAAGTAAGACCAAGAACAACTGGTTCAAAGAAGTTCAAGATGATTTAGACCTAGCTAGGCATGACAATGCAACAAATTGGAGGCAGAGAAGAGAAGAATATCCTGAAACACAGTGACATGAGATTTAAGCTAAAGGTATTTATATGCAAAAAATACACCATAACTGCTGAAGAAAAGGCAGCAAGGTCGGAAAGGATGAAGAAGTTTTGGGAGCAGAAGAGGAAAGCCAAATCTACAACAATGTATATGGATTGAATAAAGTGCTTCGGTGTGGGCATAAAATATGTAAATAAATAATATGTTCTCTCATGAAGATTACCACACCTCCACCCTTATGCTGTTTCCTACAATAACTGTTTACCAGTACACAACCATCTAATTTATAACAGTCAATTTCATTATATTTTAGACCATTTTTAGTTAAGAGTAACACTTGTGGTGAATGCTCATTTACAAATACCTGTGGCATGAGATAAAAGATAAGTAAAAAGTTTATTGTCAATCTTACTCCCTTCAAATTTTCTGAAGTGACTTTACCATCAATGAAAGTAGTGACAACAAAGGAGGGAGGGATAGTTACAAGGCTATGCCCACAAAGAACAATAATGGGTCAGAGTGAAAGATACAGCACTACACAGACATAATTCTTACACAGAGTAAGTTATAGGAATGTGGACAGGCACAGGGATGATGCATCCATTTTATTGAATGATCATGATGGTAATACATGATTTTAAAAATTAATTATTCAGTGAGGCCAGTGAAAGTTATATAATTCAAAAGGAACTTTGCAATAGATATGCACAAAAAAATAGTGTGTACATGGCCAATGACAGAGGTAAGAGGAAGCATATATATATATATATATATATATATATATATATATAAAGATTCCAAGACTTACCAAGCGGGAAAGCGCCGGCAGACAGGCACATGAACAAAACACATAAACACACACACAGAATTACGAGCTTTCGCAACTGGCAGTTGCTTCGTCAGGAAAGAGGGAAGGAGAGGGAAAAATGAAAGGATGTGGGTTTTTTTTTTCCTTTCATTTTTCCCTCTCCTTCCCTCTTTCCTGACGAAGCAACTGCCAGTTGCGAAAGCTCGTAATTCTGTGTGTGTGTTTGTGTGTTTTGTTCATGTGCCTGTCTGCCAGCGCTTTCCCGCTTGGTAAGTCTTGGAATCTTTGTTTTTAATATATTTTCCCATGTGGAAGTTTCTTTCTGTTTTATATATATATATATATATATATATATATATATATATATATATATATATATATATATATATATATATATATATATACATATTAAAAATAAAGATTCCAGTCCTACGGGACTGAAGACCATAGATGTTAAGTGCCATAATGCTCAGAGCCATTTGAACCATTTTTTTTTTATAGATTAAAACTGAAGAAACTGCAAACAGGTGGTAATTTAAGGAGATGGAACCTGGATAAACTGACTAAACGAGAGGTTGTACAGAGTTTTGGGGAGAGCATAAGGGAACAATTGACAGCAATGGGGAAAAGAAATACAGTAGAAGAAGAATGGGTAGCTTTGAGAGACAAAGTAGTGAAGGCAGCAGAGCATCAAGTAGGTATAGAGACGAGGGCTAATAGAATTCCTTGGGTGACAGAAGAAATATTGAATTTAATAGATGAACAGAGAAAATGTAAAAATGCAAAAAGGAATACAAACGTCTCAAAAATGTGATTGACCGGATGTGCGAAATGGCTAAGCAGGGATAGTTTGAGGACAAATGTAAGGATGTAGAGGCTTATCTCACTAGGGGTAAGATACATACTGCCTACAGAAAAATTAAAGAGACCTTTGGAGAAAAGTGAGCCACTTCTATGAATATCAAGAGCTCAGATGGAAACCCAGTTCTAAGCAAAGAAGGGAAAGCATAAAGGTGGAAGGAGTATGTAGAGGGTCTATACAAGGGTGATGTACTTGAGGACAATATTATGGAAATGGAAGAGGATGTAGATGAAGATGAAATGGGAGATACAATACTGCGTGATGAGTTTGACAGGGCACGGAAAGACCTAAGTCAAAATAAGGCCCTGGGAGTAGACAACACTAGGATTGGAGCTACTGACGGCCTTGGCAGAGCCAGTTCCGACAAAACTCTACCATCTCCTGAGCAAGATGTAAGAGAGAGGCGAAATACCCTCAGACTCCAAGAAGAGTGTAATAATTCCTATCCCAAAGAAAGCAGGTGTTGACAGATGTGAAAATTACCAAACTATCAGTTTAATAAATCACAGTTGCAAAATACTAATGTGAATTCTTTACAGACAAATGGAAAAACTGGTAGAAGCCGTCCTCAGCGAAGATCAGTTTGGATTCCGCAGAAATGTTGGAACACGTGTGGCAATATTGACCCTACGACTTATCTTAGAAAATAGATTAAGGAAAGGCAAACCTACATTTCTAGCATTTGTGGACTTAGAGAAAGCTTTTGACAATGTTGACTGGAATACTCTCTTTCAAATTCTAAAGGTGGCAGGGGTAAAATACAGGGAGCGAATGGCTATTTACAATTTGTACAGAAACCAGATGGCAGTTATAAGAGTTGAGGGGCATGAATGGGAAGCAGCAGTTGGGAAGGGAGTGAGACAGGGTTGTAGCCTGTCCCTGATGTTATTCAATCTATATATTGAGCAAGAAGTAAAGGAAACAAAAGAAAAATTTGGAGTAGGTATTAAAGTCCATGGGGAAGAAATAAAAACATTGAGGTTTGCCGATGACATTGTAATTCTGTCAGAGACAGCAAAGGACTTGGAAGATCAGTTGAATAGAATGGACAGTGTTTTAAAGGAGGATATAAGATGAACACCAACAAAAGCAAAACGAGGATAATGGAATGTAGTCGAATTAAGTAGGTGATGCTGAGGGAATTAGATTAAGAAATGAGACACTTAAAGTAGTAAAGGAGTTTTGCTATTTGGGGAGCAAAATAACTGATGATGGTTGAAGTAGAGAGGATATTAAATGCAGACTGGCAATGGCAAGGAAAGCGTATCTGAAGAAGAGAAATTTGTTAACATCGAGTATAGATTTAAGTGTCAGAATCTCGTTTCTGAAAGTATTTGTATGCAGT
The DNA here is from genome assembly GCF_023897955.1 of Schistocerca gregaria. Taxonomy (NCBI): domain Eukaryota; kingdom Metazoa; phylum Arthropoda; class Insecta; order Orthoptera; family Acrididae; genus Schistocerca; species Schistocerca gregaria. The sequence goes on from NC_064925.1 coordinate 157,348,682, forward strand.
GTAGACATATATGGAAGTGAAACATGGTCAATAAATAGTTTGAACAAGAAGAGAATAGAAGCTTTTGAAATGTGGTGCTACAGAAGAATGCTGAAGATTAGATGGGTAGATCACATGACTAATGAGGAGGTATTGAATAGAATTGGGTAGAAGAGGAGTGTGTGGCACAACCTGACAAGAAGAAGGGACCGGTTGGTAGGACATGTTCTGAGGCATCAAGGGATCACATTAGCATTGGAGGGCAGAGTGGAGGGTAAAAATCGTAGAGGTAGATGGAGATATGAATACACTAAGCAGATTCAGAAGGATGTAGGTTGCAGTAAGTACTGCGAGATGAAGAAGCTTACACAAGATAGAGTAGCATGGAGAGCTGCATCAAACCAGTCTCGGGACTGAAGGCAACAACAGCTACAACAACAACAATGACAACAGGGATGTTCTTGCCTAAATGTTGCATATGGTTCATTTGCAGTTACACATGCATACTGGCAGCTACAATGCCACAACTGCTACGTCATTGATGTTGTCAGCAATGGTAAACAAAACTTAAAGTAACGGCCCTGTCGAGGACAACAAACTGTTAATCATAATCTGTTCATCATAAGAATAAAACTGGTGTAAACAAACACTAACCACCATGATTGGTCAGAAGCCATAGCACATTGTCATTGGTGTTATCACGCTCTTGGAAGCAGTCCCTACTTATGTATTAGATATCTCATTACTAAGTTATGTTAAACTTTAATATATTCCAATATGTTAACAGCCATCAACATTTTCCTTAATCACACTTTAGCTGTTTTTATTTCATAAATCATGTACAGTCACAGTCCGTGTAGTTTTGTGCTGTGAATGTTGTCCTGTTAATATGCAGATGAAAGAAAATGGCTGAGGCTGCTTCCTGCTCTGTAGTGAAACAAGCATGTGGGACACGGCTAAAAAGTGCTGCAAAATAGGTAGTTCTTAATTTTTTCACAAATTTGCAGGAAAAAAATTGGCTTTGGAGTTTTTTGAGGGGATGTATTTAATACCCTGTATGCATAGCGGAATCAGTAGCGTTAGTGAAGTTTATGGATCACTGGTTCAAGTGTCTCCATGTTAATCTTTTTTTCATTCAGTTTGAAATACCTGCATCTCGTAATTGTATTCATCATCACTTTTATTGAATAAAGCACATGTTCTTTTTTCTCATTACATATTGCTCTTGAAATTCCTGTTTCCATTTCAAATATAAATTCTTAATTAGCTGTATTTTGTGAAAGATTGTTAATAACTGTTGCTTAAATTGAAAAAACGTAACAGTTTAATGTATTAGGACAAAAATGAAAAACCAAATTCTCTTTATTTGGGCCATGCCCATTGTTTCATAAAACAGATGTAGTCTCACACGAACCAGAGCAGTCAGTGACGTTTAAATGTGAAAAACATTTTCAAGGTGTTGAGCACACCACGCATTTTTACATTTGCCAGTGTATGATGACAATATGAACCCAACACCACTGATTTGGAGCCAAGCTAAGAGATTTGTTGTGAGAAACAACAAGACTGTTATATGAAGATGGTATCTGTTCTTCCAGACATGCCCGAAAGTACAGATACCATCTACATATAGTTAAGGCTAACCAGCCATTGACCTTCTTCGTCTGTGTGGAAGCACACGTATTGCCCGAACTCTTACGGGACTCGGTTGCAAATGTGGGTCTCACGGAGAGTGTGCAAAGGTTAAGTCCTTGCAGTCGCGCTATCCTCTGTGCCCTTAGTGGCTCAGATGGGTAGAGTATCTGCCATGTAAGCAGGAGATAGCGGATTCGCATCCTGGTTAGGACATACATTTTCAACTGTCCCTGTTGATGTATATCAATGCCTGTTGGCAGCGTGAGGTCTTGATTTAATTATCATTTCATTCTAGAGTGCTGCATAGTGACTGAAGGTATCTGTTCTTTCAGACATGTCCAAAAGGACAGATACCATCTTCATATAGTTAAGGCTAACCGGACATTGACCTTCTTTTTCTGTGCCGAAGCACACGTATTTCCTGGACTCTCACAGGACTCAGTAGGATTGTCTGCCACAGGTAACGAGTGTAATGGGCAGGGGCACTATGAATGTAGTGTGTGGACATTACGTTGGGAATGTGGGTCTTATGGGGAGCATCCAAGGGATAAGTCCCTGCAGTCACACTATAATCTGTGCCCACACTGGCTCTGATGGATAGAGAATCTGCCATGTAAGCAGGAGTTCCCGGGTTCAAGCCCTGGTCGGGCCACACATTTTCAACTGTCCCCATTGATGTATATCAATGCCTGTTGCCAGTGAGGGTCTTGATTTAATTATCATTTCACAAGACTGTTAAGCTGCCTGATGTACCGGAACTATCTCATGCAGCTTTTTCATGTGTCACTGCTTGATGCTGGTGGGAATAGAATGGCACATCGTAAAAGAAGAGGAGAAAATGCAGTGCATGGGTGGCTTCGTGAATTCTGTTGTTAATCAACATAGCAGATGATACTTCCAGAACTGAAATAAATTTCTTGGATTTGGATAAGGAAGGAGCTAAGAGATAACCAGACAACTGACTGTAATCAATACCTTCAATTGATTCAGTACTCAACAGTATGGTGAAATCCCTGCAGTATGCTTTTGCATCACACAGAGCTTACTCAGAAAAATTGGCCTGTGTTTAAGTTAGGAATTTTCATCACTCTTGTTTGTAATTTGAATACTATGTTAGGTGAGAATGAGAGCATTTTATGCTTTCCGCCTGGTCACCTAACAAGCATGCGTGATGCTGGAGTTTTGCCGAATAGTATTTCATTCTCTGTAAATGTTAAATTGCATTTGAACCTATGGTGTTTCTCTGCTCATCTCTTTTTATGTCTGAACTGCAACTGCTCACACCAATGCAGGTTAGTTGGACCAATTGGCTGACCAGCGCTGTCCAAGATAAATATGTCAGTAAAGCTGTTCTCCCACATTATCGCTAGTCGATGTGTGTGTAACACAGCATAAAATTTTATTTATTGGAAATGCACACATGCTTTGCTATAAGCTACAATAGATTTCTGTCAATTCCTGCATTTGATAATATGGTATTGGTCATAAAATTCAAAGCACAACTCACACACACACACACACACATCATTTGGTTTGTGAAATAATTTGTTACAACACATCTTGTGGTGAAAACCATGGGTTGCGAGTCTCATCATCACATGTCGCATTTCGTGGTTAGCTTCCATCCCGGTCCTGTCTTGCAGAGCAGATGCATAGAAGTCCTCCAGTATGCTGTTTTTCTTCTCATGCAGATTTTGTAAAAGCTGGCACTAGCTAGGAGTATGAGTTTGCATCTTGGATCATGTATCAGGAAGGTCTCCCTGGTGAGCTCGTATACTAGTTTCGATCTTGAGTTCTGCAGGACACCTAAAATACTCTTCATGTGCTTTACTCGCTCCAATTCTTCTAGCTGTTTGCTTGTGAGGTACTCTCCCACTGATTCTAGGCCATACATCAGAACAGGTACTATCTTTAGCTTAAAAAGGTCCAAAGCTGTACTGATTGATAGTTGTGTGATGTTTCGATTTCCTTCATAGCTCTAGTGGCCACCATTGCTCTAGATCTTATATGCAGTCTGAAACTTTTTCCTGTTGTCTGGATTGTGATGCCTAGATATTTGAAACTGTTAACCATCTTGAGTGGTTTTGCTTTGCATTTGACATTCTATACTTCGGTGAGTCTTCCTCTTTTCCTGAACACTACCAGCTCTACTTTCTCTTCATTTATCTTGAAGTCATTTTGCTCTGTACAGTCACTTGGTGTGTTTAGCACTACTTGTAGTTCGTCTATACCTACCACTGCAGTGGCCTTATCATCAGCATATATGTATGTGCTTGTTCCCACCATTCTTTTGTGACATCGTGTGTGACAGGATAGGGCTGAGTGGATCACCATGGAGGATGCTGTTAATCTGTGGCAGCCAATCGGATATGCCTATTCCATCATCTATCTGTATGTGGTTTTCTGCCAGTATATTCGATATCAGGATTGTTGTACTCGTTTTTCCAATTAGTTCCTCCAGTTTGTCCATTAAAACCTTTCTGTTGACCAGGTCAAAGGCTTTTGAGTAGACAACAAAAACCACATATAGTTTTCCTTTGGGTCTTCCTATCATCTGTTTTATTTGTTCCAGCATATTTACTACTGCCAGGGTCGTGGACTGTCCCTTCCTAAAATCCAACTGCTCCTCTGGTAGAACAGGTTAAAGCTTCTCTGCCAGCCTTTTGGTGAAGATTCATGTTAAGAGTTTGAGTGGCATGGATTCCAATGCTATTCCTCTGTACACGTTTTGGTTCTCCATGTCTCCTTTACCCTTACATAGTAGTTTGATTGTTGACTTTCTTCATTCGCCTGGTATGCTTCCTAGTTCTATAGATTTATTTAAATGGGATGTCAATATTCGTAGGTATTCTTCTGCCATCTGTTTTAAGTGTTAGTTTCATATTCCATCTGCTGCTGGTGCTCTGTTGTTCCTCATTTTCTGTATCACTCTTGCAATTTCATTTGTGGTGAGGATTTCTCCAGCCTGTAGTGTCCTAGATGTCTTGATTGTGGGTCTTGTTTCTTTTGAACAGATTACTTTTCTTATGTGGTTTTTCCCTGTTTCCATGGGGATATTGGGCTGTATTTTCTGCCTTTTCAGTCTCAGAGCTTGGATTGGGTCTTCTTCTTCCTCCTCCACCATTTTCTTTTGTTCTTCTTCCAGGTGTTGCTTTTTCTTCATTCTTATTAGGTCTTTGTATTCCCTCCATTCTCATTGGTATTCTGTGGTGGCTGCACTTGCTGTTTGTCCTCTAGTTTTATGTAGAAGTTTTCAGCACCAGTTTTCTTTGCTCATAGCATTCTCTTTCAAACCATGGCCTCACACTCATATTTGTGTCTTGTGTGGTAGCCCCATTTATTATATTTGATTTCAGCCATGTTGCAGCCTCATCAATATTTCCTGCTCATATTGCTCTTTCAACCTTATCTTTTTCTTCACTGTCCCTTTCATTATTTCCATGTCCAGGTTCTTGCCAAATGTTACATTTCACCTTTCATCTGATTGGATGATTCTGGCATTTTCTATACTTATTTCTACTGGAATGTGCTTACAAATGACTGCATCTTCCTCTTTCCATGTAGTGGCAGGGCCATTTGTTCTGATGCCCTTTGTGATTATTAGACCTATTGTGCTGGCTCCATTATACCCTAGGTATGTCCAGTCCTCCTGTCTGTTGTGTACTGTGAAGCCCTCGTTTACTAGATATTCCATTACTTCTCTGCATTTTCTATCTTACCTATTTACCATGCAATTCAGATCTCCTGCAGTGATTATCTTGTCCTTGCTTCTACTATAGCCCAAGGCCATCCCTAGTTTATCTATTATGTCTGTTGCTGTGTGGTCTTGGTTAAAGTAGACTGATACTAATACTCCAATCCTTGTCCTGACAACCAACATGTTCTCTTCTCTTAATAGAAGTTCGAAAAGGGCCAGTTGTAATTTAATGATGCATGACACACTGCCCGCTGGTCTTCTCTTCTCTTCCACTGTATCGCACAGGCATGAAAATCGTAAAATTCTGGGATGTTAGTACTGTGTCCTCTTTTATCATTGTCTCTGTGAGTACTCCAATGTCATAATCCGCCATGATATTTCTCGGGAGCAGATTCAGAACTCCCCTCAGGCCATCTACATTCTGTGTTATTATATTATTCCCTGGTTTCTGGGCCTTTAAACATCCAGGGTTGCGGAAAAGGGTGGCATATTACATCTTCTGGCCAGAAATTTCCATCATAGACTAGTTCCAGGTCTTGTAGTGGAATGCCTGTTTTGAAAGCTCTGCTTCCTAGTTTTTCATTCACCAGGTTGCAATATATTTTCCCTTTTACACTCTTTTCCTTCAGGTATTCTTATAAATTCCTCTGTCATATCTTTGTTGAGTTTTTCCATGTGTAGCCAGGTGTTTCTTTCCACTGCCTATATTTTGTTTTCCCCTTGTCTCTTTCCCATTTTTCTTCCAATCATTTCTTTTCCTGTCTCGGTTTTCCATTGTCTGGCATGTCTGTTCCCCCCACTGACCACTGCTGTCTATTCCCTCTTATGGTTCTCTTGGTTATTTTCTTCATTTACTAGTGTTCCAGGTTGCCCTACTGTTCACTTCTGCTCTCTGTCTGCTATTGTATTTGTTTCTGCGTCACTGGGCCGTTCCTGCTGGTCCCTGTGCTCTTGCCAGCATAAAATGTATCCTTATAATCATACTTGACTCTACTTATGATAGCTTGGCTTCAGCACCATGCGAAACGAAATCCAATGAGATTCAGTCAATCGTGGAAGAATATGTGATGCAATGTTTACATCAAGTTTATTCTTATGATGAACACACCACTTACTTTTGCCTAAGAGCAAATGGAACTAACACTGTGTGCTTAGGTTTTAAATATGAAGTGTTCCTAAATTTCAGTTTCTTCATTTTGAATAACTACAGCTTCCTTTATTATACAGAAATTGTATTTGTTTTGGGCTATACCTGGAGGATGAACATTATTGGTTCGCACTGAAAGACAAAGCACTCAGGAGCCACAATTTTTGTGTAGACAAAGTAATAATAATAATGTAGACTTTGATAACAATAATTTTTCTGTTGTTTTGAAAGATGCATTTACATGTGCTCTGAATGTTATTTCAAACAATTTTCAGAGTTATAGGTTCCATCTGATTAATTTACAGGGCTGATTTTGTAATGCACATCATTTCGCATCTGTGGTTCTAAGGGCAAAGTTAATTTGCCACCATTAACACAAAATTTAATTTCCACTGCAAAGCATCAAGCACTCAGTTCAAATGAACGAACAGTTGCAGTGAAATCAAAGAATTATTTGAAGAGTACTCATAGCTACAATGCAGCATTTACTATCGGTCAGCTGTGAGGCTAAAACTTTAGACACACTTCTATATGGAGGGTATCACTTTAAGATACATGGCATTTTTTATCACAGATTAGGTGCATTGACTCAACTAGTCAAATGCCTTACTGTCCATCACTATAACTGAAGCACTGGCCAATGATAATGAGGAGATCCTGCTGGCAGTTGTGAAACTCTGGTTCTACTCATAGAGTGTATTTCTACTCTATGATTCTACTGAGCATCAGTTGATACTATTGTAAGATTCTGTTCTATAAGAAAAAAAAGAAACAGTAACTGTACGGAAATAATAATGACATAGTTGTGAGTCAGGGGTTGTCCACTATTGATGATGTATTTGTTGACATATATCTATGTAATAAGAAGGAAAAACATACAGTTGCAGTTTATATCATACTTATGAAGTGAAGGAATTATTTTATTTACAAAGAAAGGTTAAACAAAATTTTAAATGCTGTTTATGTTTTCAAGTGGTAGAATTACATTTTCAGTCATACAAATAGTTTGAGATTATGATCACAGTCTGCAATTACTAAATTTTAATATGAATTTCACCAAAATACAGCATCATTGACCTGTCATCAGCTGATTTGCAATTTCTAATTCTGATTCATAGGATCTACAGTTTTAAAACTAAAATTTCACTACTATACTTCAAGAATTCGATGTGGTTCATTCACTGGTTACATCAAATCTGATCATGGTCAAATTAGTTAACTAATAGTCAAGCAGTCTAAACACAAAATAAACCAGAAGCACAGTGCCACAATGTGAGTTAGTGTGCCTGTTCAGGCACTTAGAGTACAAAGGAAGAGGAGAGGTGATGAAGAGAAAACGTGTGTGGCTGAACTGGTGTGACGCCACATCTTGTGACTGAATACTGATCTGTGACTGGACTAGGTCAGTTAAGACAATGCAAGTGGATTACTTTCCCTCCCCTGCATCTCATCTCACCCTACTCTTCCTTGCAGTAGAAATCTCTCTAATTGGCTACCACTGTGACGTCCCACACCAGATAGTTTATTACTTTATATCACTTGACCAGCTCTGTTGTCATCACTGACTATTGATCAAAAGTCCCCACTGTAATCCTGCTCTCACATTTCACATTCTTCCAGTGTTTCTTCCTCTAGGTTCCTCATGATTGGTATTTTATTTCTATACATTGTTGTTAATTAACTTAATCCACATTTGATGCTTATATTTGTTACCAGTCGAGCCCTTTTGCTCGAAAATGCTTTTGTTTTATTATTATTTTTCATCAATTTGCTTCTACCCTCTCTTGTTTTAGCCATTCTGTCTAATCTTGCTTCCTTGGCAGGCCATTGGCCATTCAAACTGACTTAACTGCTAGGTTCTGTGGATAGTCTTCTCTACTTATATTTATGCACATTTTAAGTACAAACTTTCAATCCCCTTCAAAATAATCTCCACTTGAACTAATACTCCTGTCTAATCTTTTGTTCCACTTTTCAAAACATTCTTTAAATTCATCTTTTGAATGCTTTTCTTTTGTGTCTGTTTTTATTCTAAGAAACAAAAAAGGCCCACAGGGCAAGGTCAGGTGAGTTTGGGGGGTGAAAAACAGACAGGGCTGTGTGAGCAAGGGCACTGTCATGATAGAAAAACCAGTCACCTGACTGCCAAAAATTCAGGCCACTCCTGCCACATACTGTTGTTTGATCTGATCAAAACATCCAAGTAGGAAGCCTAGTTAACTGTATGACCCTGAAGCACAAACTCTGAATGGATGATTTCTCTCCCATTGCGGGGAAGAAAAAAAAAAAAAAAAAAAAAAAAAAAAAACTGTAATGTTTAATGTTTCATTTCACCAGATGAGCTTTCTTGGGGTGAGGTGAACTTCAAGTCTTCTACTGGCTTGATTGCTACTTTGATTTGCAATTGTAAGTATAGCACCAAGTTTTGACTTCTGTGGTGATTTCTGAAAAAAAGCTTGGATCACATCAGGACTCT